>NC_133872.1:9051884-9220517 GCF_044706935.1 Curcuma longa | reverse complement strand
ATATCACCGTGAACTCAAAGTGTAATATATATAATATATAAATTAAACGCTAAACTCTAAATTCTAAAATCTATATCTTAAAAAAAATTATTTTTTTAAACTCATGATGGTGCTTACGGATGGTGTCCAACATATCAAAATCATATACACAAGATGTATTACACTTGAGAAGTTTGAAAAACTTATAATGCTGAGTACTGACTGTCAGATCTATTTGTGCTTCCCGATTTAACCCTAATAGCTGGTGAAAATTTTTTATAAAATCGAATTCTGGAATTGACTGGTTCGATTTTATAAAAAAATTTCACCAGCTATTAGGGTTAAATCGGGAAGCACAAATGGATCTGACAGTCAGATAACTCAGCATTATAAGTTTTTCAAACTTCTCAAGTGTAATACATCTTGGGTGAGATTTGAAGCCTTGTTATTTAGGGAGTACGTCTCATTTCTTACCATCGCATCATAGCTCTAGGGATATATATATATATATATATATATATATATATATATATATATATATATATATATATATATATATATATATATATATATATGCATTGTTCTGCTGGGCGACTCGTGGGCGACAGCTGACGTGGCTGGGAAATCCTCTCCGCCGTGGCAAGCTGGCCGAAACTGCGAAAAAAAATGAAACCTAACCTACCCCGTCCCGCCTGCTACCTAAAATCGCAACAAAATTTTCCTTCTTTTTCATCAAAGAAGCACACACTCAGTGCGAAATCGCAACAAAACAGACTTTCGGTAGAGAAGGCAGACAACCGGATGAGAAAAACAAACCAAAAGAAAATCGAGAAAACAGAAACCCACAAGGAACTTAAACAAATAGGAATCCTGGCAAAAAAAAATTAAGGAAAAGGGGAGGAAAAGAAAGTCGAATCCTCCAACGAACGAAAAAAGGCTCGAGGTCGAGCAGAGTGAAACGCGTACCTATCTTGGCGGCGCAGTGTTAGGCTGGAAAACCTTGCCCAAACTCCAAACAACGGGTTTAGGGTTTACGGAGAGGAGAGGCGCGATTTTAGGTAGCAGGCGGGACGGGGTAGGTTAGGTTTCATTTTTTTTCGCAGTTTCGGCCAGCTTGCCACGGCGGAGAGGATTTCCCAACCACGTCAGCTGTCGCCCACGAGTCGCCCAGGAGACGTCGCCCAGCAGAACAATTCTCATATATATATATATATATATATATATATATATATATATATATATATATATATATATATATATATATAATGTTGAGTACCATCCGTGAGCACCACCGTTAACCTCAAATGTAAAAATATATATATTTTTATTATTATTTCCTTTAAACTAAATCTTAAACGCTAAAGTCTAAATTATATGAAAAAATTAATTTTTTTTTACACTCAGTGCTCACAGTGGTACTTACAGATGGTGCTCAGCGTCAATCCTAAAGAAAACTTTAAAAAATTACACTTGATATTCACGGTGGTGCTCAACATATCAAAATCCTATATATATATACTTTAAGTATTCAGTTTCCACTAGCTATTAGGGTAAATCAAGAAGCACAGATATATCCTAATGGAGATGAGCCAATGCCATAATTTTAAAAATTTTTCAAGTGTAATATGTCCTGTGTGAGATTTGAACCTTCATTGCCCCAAGTGTAATATGTATAAGAATTTGAGGATAAGAGAATAAATGAAGGATTGTGTACTCTATGTTGAGTGTTCAATGAAATAGAAGGTAGGTAACCTTCATTTGAGAGGATTGGATTGGATAAGGTGAATGAATCTTGAGAAGAGATTTTTGATATGTGCAAAGGGGGAGAATGTAGGATTTAAGTTATGAAACTCACATTCATGCTTTGGCATGAGAAGAAGGATGATGAAAAAGGTTGGGCTAATGAGTAGCCTAACTTAAACATATTGTCAAACATTAAAAATGAGGAGACTATTGGTGCAATCAACCTCAGGTCAAGGTTGACCAAGTTGATTAAGCTCGATTTGACTCAAGTTGAGTTTTGATATTTGATCAATATGTTAGTTATGTGTCAAATAGGTCTAGGTTGCGGATACTTGATGGTGTAAAGTCCAAGTGAGTCATGGAGGTTTTGACAGTTGGCACGGATGGGAAGTCCAAGAGGTCATAGAAGACCAGACACTTGGCACGAGATGGAAAGTTCAAATGGGTCAAGATTGATCAGATACTTGGTGATCAGAAGTCTAATAGGGAAGTTGGCAAAAGAAAAGTCCAAGTAGGTCAAAATTCATCAGACATTTGGTAATTTAAAGTCTTGGCATGTCAAAGTTGATCGGATGCTAGATAACAACAAAGCCCTGGTTGGTTGAGGTCAACCAGATACTAGGCAACGAGGAAGTTCTAGCAGGTCAAGATTGACCAGATACCAGGCAACGATGAACACTTAACAGGTCAAGGTTGACCATATGTTAGCTAATGAGATGTTTTGACAAGTTAAGGTTGACCGAATGTCATGCAAAGGAAGTCAGAAACGACATAGCAAACTTTCGAAGGTCATAACTTTTGACTCGGATATCAGATCTTTAGTGTGAAATGAAGCTCATTTAGAGATGTATCATTTTACTCCAATCAATTCGATTGATTATGTGTATTAGTCGATTGATTTGGATCAAAACTAAACAGAAGTAAATCGATTCAACTACTTAGGATAATCAGTCGACTGATCAGGATAATCAGTCGATTGATCAGGGCAATCAGTCAATTGGTGCTGTTTTATAAGTGTACAAAAATGAATCGATTCGACTGATTGACAAATCAATCAATTGATATTTGAAAATCGATATATTCAAATAGATTTCAAAAGGTTCAGAAGTCATTATTTAATCGCTGACTAAATTAGTTGACTGATAGAGTATATCAACCGATTGATAGGTAGAAATCAACCGTAACATCAACTTTATAAGTAGGATTTTGTTTGAAGGAGAAAGGGCCAGTTCTTGGGGGTTTGAGGATGAAGTGTTGTTGCATTTTAAGATCAACAAGAGGTTATTCTAAGCAACAAAAAAGTATCCAAAACAAGATCTCATTTGTAAAGATGCTTTTACTTTCATTTGTATTTATATTTTTGTTTCTTGTTATAATATTGTGTTCTTGTAAGGACAAGCTTGTGAAAGACTTCTCCACCTCTACAAAGTATCTAAAAAGGAGGAATTCATAATGGAGGTAGATAGCTCGGAGTGGACCCTTAGATTAGTCGTCTCAAGGAGACGGATACCAAGTAAAATCCTAGAGTTGTGCATGTGGAATCACGTTTGAATCAAGATTTCCGCTGCGCATTTAAACGATGAACATAAGATTAAGACGAGAAGCAATCAGAGCTATTCACCCCCCTCTACCTCACACGAGTCCTAACATTTATAAGACCCCCAACATGCAAGATCAAGAAAGAACCCTAATTCTACTATATTGTGATCCTGCAAGTGTTGCTGAACTCGAACGAAGCCTTGCTCGTGTGACCGAGGAAGCTCAAAAAAGGATGTGCTGCACTCAGGACTTCTAGATCGGCCGACTTAAGTGTTTGATTATTACTTTAGTCTTACTATTTGTACTTTTATTTTATTATTCTATTGATTGTAGGACGGGGTTGTCCGTCTCTAGAAAGAGTTCCAACAAGAAAACCACTAGTGGATGGACATCTCTCCTACATAAGTCTTGGATGTACTAACCTTAAGAGGTTAGGAACCACGTAAAATTCATGGGTCTTATGTGGTTTGTCTAATTCCATTGCTAGATTCTTTGATAGAATTAACTGTCAGATCCGATGGAATCCATATATCTCTACAACGGTACGATGTTATCCACTTTGGGTCCACGTCCTCATGGTTTTATTTTTGGATTTTATCTAAAATGTCTCGTACCAATGAGATATTTTCCATCTTATAACCTCAGGATCTTTTTTTATGTATTTCCAATATGAGACTTTGATTGTATTCCAACAATCTATCCCTCAAACAAAGGACCAATGGGAGCTTCCCCTTAACGGTCCCAATGAACCTCTTATTGGTACGGATCCCAACGGAGGTTCGTCCCCTTAACAATCCCAACGGACCCCTTATTAGGAGCCCCCACCACATGGACCTGCTTTGATACCACTGTTAAATAAGATGGAATCCATATATATCTCCACAACGGTATGATATTTTCCACTTTGGGCCCACGCCCTCATGGTTTTATTTTTGGACTTTATCCAAAAGGTCTCGTACAATATGATATTTGAGCCTCCCCCTTAATGGTCCCAACGGACCCCTTATTGGTACGGATCCCAACGGATCCGTTCCTTTAACCGTCCCAATGGATCCCTTATTGGTACGGATTCCAATGGATCCATCCCCTTAACGGTCCCAACGGACCCTTTATTAGGAGCTATGATACCACTATTAGATCCAGATGGAATCCATATATATTTCTACAACGGTACGATATTGTCCACTTTGGGTCCACGTCCTCATGATTTTATTTTTGGACTTTACTCAAAAGACCTCGTACCAATGAGAGATATTTTCCATCTTATAACTCAAGGATCTTTTTCATGTATTAATGTGAGACTTTGATTGTTATCCTAACATTAACGAACAAACGAATGAGATTCATCCCCCTCATCTCTCACACACACACTGGTCCTACTGAATGCTTCTCTTCCTCGTGACAATTAGAGACGAAGCTAGCTCCCGACATAACGGATAACTTTCGACTCTGTCGATTCGCGCACGAATAAAAGTGATCTTCTAAACTTTATTAATTCCGTAGAATGCCAGAAGATAATTATCAACTTTTTAGATAACAAAGATTCAAATCTCACTCAAGGCACATTATATTTAGAGAGTTTGAAAAACTCATGACACTGGATCATCCATCGTAACCCATCTGTACTTTTTGATTTATTTTGATAATCGATGAAAAATTTTCATAGATTGTAAAGTCTTTGTATCAAAATCACTTCATTTAACATTCTAGGATAGGATCAATCGAAACAAAAACAGATATATGATGGAATAGATTACAACTATACTCCATATTATTCATTCATACTTGTTACAGAAAGAATCTAAACACGAGAAACGCAGCCACACGAGACGCCACTAAATTACAAGATACAGAACATAAAAAGGGGAACACTCTCACATGAGGAGCTCAACAGAGGCAGGTAGTTTAAACTCTAGACGCTCGACTACAAGACATAACACAGCGCTAGCTCTTAGTTTTTAGGCACCGTGAACTTCTCAAAGCGAGCTCCAATCTCATTGAGTTCTTTGAGCCCGATCAAACCGTTGAACTCCTCGAATGTGGTGAGCTTGTGGAGTTGGCCTCGGCTCGACCCCTCGTCCCTGAGCGCTTTGAGGACGTCGATAAGTGCGCGAGCAGAGGCGTAGACGGCCGTGGTGGAGTGCACGATGAGGTGGAACCCCAGTTCCTTGAGCTCCTGAGGAGTGTGCAAGGGTGTGTATCCCCCTTCAAGCATGTTGGCAGCCCTGAAACCGTTGGTTTTCTTGCACACTTCTCTCATCTCGTCGTCGCTCCTTGGCGCCTCGACAAAGCAGGCATCGGCTCCGGCCTGCAAATTGCTACCCGTTTAGTGATCATTGCATATATATATAGTTTTGGAACATGATGATCCGGTGGTACCTCCATGTAGAGATTAGCGCGAGCAATTGCATCAGCAAGACCACCTGCGGTTGCGCGGGCATCAGTGCGAGCAATGAGGAAAAAGTCAGAATCACCAATGGCTTCTCTCGCAGCTGCTATTTTGGCAGCATGTTCCTCAGCGGGTATCACCTGAAGTAGTCAAATAAAAGCCACCTTCGTTCAGTGTATCTGATTGAGATTGGGAAAGAGAGAGCGATACCAAAGTCGATTTATGATACCTGCTTGCCTTGCATATGACCTTGTGGATTGAGAGACAAAAGGGGGCCGGCGAAAATCATCAGAGAATTCTCAAAGAAAGAAAAGCTAAAAGATCAAAATTTGTGAATTTGCTTACCACACTTCTTTGGCCATACTTGATCCTGAAAACAATGCGAAAAGATGTTAGAAGACAAGAAGAGAAGGCAGCAAACAATTGTTGCATCGCGCCAAAAGATACCTCGAGGAATAAACCAGCAGCACCAGTGGCAATTATATCCCTCACAGTCCTTTGGACATTAAGAGCATTGCCGCCTCCGGTATCTAGAATGTTGAAGAGAAATTAGAATTGGTTTTAAACATAAGCTAGCTATCGTTGAAATAAATATGTAAAAGTTTATCTTGGACAAAATTATAGCCAACGAGATCAAGCTTTCAATATGTAAATATGAAATTGACTAGAAATCAAGGTAAGGCTTCTTTATTAAAAGACCAGAGCATGCTTAGGTACCTTACTAAGAAAAATGAAAAATAAGATTATATAAAAAAATTTAGATTCTAGATAGTATCTGCAATGAATTTACATGTTGACCAAATTAATCAACATACAACATAAGATTATAGAAAGACCAGAGCATGTTTAGGTACCTTACTAAGAACATGAAAAATAAGATTATAAAAAAATTTAGATTTTAGATAGTATCTGCAATGAATTTACATGTTGACCAAATTAATCAACATACAACATAACATGCTTCGTAATGGATGTCATGCTCCTCATAGATGGTCGTGGGGTTCGATTTACCGTGTGGAGCCGCTGGGGTGGCGAATTCCACCTTTTGCTGAAGTAATGGATGTCATGCAAACCGTTCTATTAAGAAAGGACGTGGCTCCGACCATTTTATTAGATAAAACAATATATCACAACTTTCATGCAATTCCTATATTTTAAAGCAAGGAGACTTGTCGTGCACCCATGAACTTCTAAATCTAATCCTTTGCATCATTCAACAGCTAGTGGGATATTCAACTATGTCAGAAATATCTTTCAAGTATATAAAACTCCACATTTTTAAATAACACTTAAGTTCAAAATCAAGATCACGGATGAGTGGATAAGTCTGCGTTCCTAAATTAACCACTCCTGAAATTCTAAGACTAATGGTGATTTAGATAAGAAATAGTATAGTTATTTTTTTAAAATAAAATACTTAAGGAATAATTAAAATAAATTTTTCTTAATTTGGATCATCAATTGAAGTAAATGATAAAATTATTATAAAATACATAAATAATTTATTTAACTCAATTTACTTATGCGAACCTAGTTAATTTGTCATGTATAACTAGGCTAGCCGAGATGATTCATCCAACTTGCTCAACCTATCTAACCTAATTAACCCAATCAACCTAAAAGGACCACCTAGTCCGCATTACCCTAATTGAGCCCTACCTAGCCCATTTAATCCGTTTGGCCTCCTAGGCTAGTCTAACCGCCGAAGTAACCTATTAAGTTTGCTTGGTTCATTCAGATTACCCAACCGGTCTGAGTGTTCGACCCAGCCACCCACCTAACACGCTTAGTCCACCTAGCTTGTCTGGTTCACCAGTACCGATTGGTGCAACCTTGACAATATTAACACACCTGCCCACCCAATTCAGCTATTCCGATTAGCTCGACTAGCCTAACTATGCTAGTGGGCTTGGCGGAACGGCTAGACAATTTGGCCAAGCTGGATGGATTGCTTGATGACCTGGCCTACCCAATTAACCCTTCTAAACTGGTCAACCTAATTGACTCATTTTGGATCATCTGATTCAATTGAACTATTCGGCCTATTGAATCAAATTAGTACAATCGAACTATTGAATGTTTCATTTGAAGGATAGATAAATAAGGAATAATTATTCTTGGAATAGATGAAGGAATATCTATTCTTTATAAATTTAAAATAGAATAGGTATCTCAACAATTTTACAACCTGATATGAAACTAAGTAGTTAATAATTTTTTTTATAGAATAGAATTATTATTCCTAAAGACAATATAAGTGAAAACTAATTAAAATTAGCAGGGGAAAGAAGCTGCAGGTGAATTGCCCACCTACCTGCTAGACCACCTTAGTAGAAATTTGTAGTATTTAATACAATAGAATTGTTATCATGGCCTACCGATCTAGGAAATCATGACCGTTTTCAATTAATCCTTTAGTTGTTTTATCAGTTACACTTATCATATTTCAACAAAAAGGACAAAATTGGAACAAAACGCAAAATTAGCTACAGAAAAGAAAAGGTTATTTTTGACAAATTGCTTGCCAGTATGTATCAAAGAAGAAATAAAGATGAAGGTAATTGTGATTCGAAATAACCTATCACATTGAAAGCATTTCTTACATAATTTTGCAGATAATCTTTGACTAGTTACATTTCCAATTGTTGAATTTAACTAAACTTTAAAAGTTCCTTTATCTGCCTGCATCTAAAATCAAAACTTCAAATAGTGCTGAAAATTTTAGTTGTGGTCAGCAGAATCGTCCAAATTGAGCTAAAATTTCAAATTTATTTCTTCCAACTAGGGCGAAAGACCACAAATCGGCAAAAAGAAAAATGGAGAAATCATTACCTGCATCAACGATAAATGCAACATTAGGAGCGGCAGCACAGATCGCTCGCGCTGCATCTGCCATCTCCGGCGGCCTAAAATCATATGAATCTCAAGTCAACGACGAATCAAAGAAAAAATGGTGGAAGAAGAGTGGATTTGGGGGAAATGGGAGGGAATGGTCGATGGATGCATACGTGAGGAGGCCGATGTCGGGCATGCCGAGGCGAGAGGCGGAGACGGCGTAGCCGGACACGAATCCCGCCTTGAAGCCCAAGTGCTGGAGGACGGCGGCGGAGAGGGCGTCGTAGATGCCGGGCATCAGCACAATGCCGTCCTCCTCTATGAGGCGGTGCATTCGCGTCTTCCTGGGCCCGGCCCCGTCGGAGAGCGGCTTCACGGCGAGCGCCATCCCTTGCTCGTAGATCGGACGCCTCGGATTCGAAGCGGAAGAAGAGCAGCTGCAGAAGAGAAGAGAGAGGCGACCGATGAAGAACTCCGGCGAGGGAGGCCCGGATTTTATAGCGCGCGGAGGCCTAGGTTACCTCCTCGATATGCTCACCGCGGGAGACTCGACCGACGGACAAGATCAGATCGCCTTGATCTAGATCTAATCTGGCCCGTCGAACACAGTGGACCCCACTTGGACTATCGGGTGCACTTGTGGCATCACGATCTGCATTAGAAAAATGCAAACGTACGAAACACTGCAACTGCAAAGCACGTGACTAAACCTTCGCGCCACGACTCAAACCACAAGTCTCATGTAGGTAGAAAACTTAAATTGAGGGGTGTAAACGAACCAAGCTGCTCACAAACAACTCAAGTTTAACAGTATGAAAAAAGTTACTTGTCACAATTCATTCAAAGGCTCACAAATATTGTGACGAAGACCTCTGCATCGTTGGATTTTAAAATATATTAAATCCTGAATTATATTGAATGGATGATTGTGATTGAATGGGTGATTGTGATTGAACGGTTCAGATTCTCATCACAAATTTGTGACGGGAATATGTTGTGACAAGTAGCATCACTCCTCAAACTAATCTCGTTTAACTTATAAATGAGTCATTTTTTAATCGAACTCGAGCCGTTTGTGAACTATTTAATTTTATTACGAGCCGAACTCGAGCTTAAGAATTAAAATTCAAATCGAACTTGAACCAAGCTTGAGCTTAGGGAAAACGAACCAAACTCGATCTTGAGCTTCTTACTATTCGACTCTATTTGGTTCAATTACATATCCCTGATTGAGCTGGATCAAAATACCCATGAGCCAGAAAAGTTCATGAATTTATTTTTACAAATAGAGTATCGATTACGATTTTATAGGAATGCCACTTTCAAAATTTATTATTAAAGATTGGTAAAATTGTTTTATAAAATCAGATCGATAGTCTCGTATCATAAAAATTAAAAATTTAAATTAAAAAAATAGATCAAATTAAATTAATCGATCCAAATAGAAAGTACAATTTGATTAATTCAAAATTTTTATTTTTTTAAAAAAATATATAATTAATTTTTAATTCAATTTTAAAATATCAAATTAATTAATTAAATTGAATCGAAAGTAGTCGACTGTTATAATTTTGTCTCCAATCGAAAAGTCATCCATAAGTGGATTAATTATTCTAAATCATGAATATTTAACACACTTACGTAAAAATGTGGAATCCGTCACTTTAGCAGTCTCATACGATCGGTCTCACAATCATATATGAAGAGGTAATTCGAGAAATTGTAATTGACTATGACGGAGGACAATATTGCTCGACTTCGTCAAAATTCGAGCCTTTGTCCTCTTCTGCAAATTTGCTCTATCATAACCAACTCAACAATATCCCAAGAGTGTGAATATTTAACACTCAATTGATAATCTCGATTATTCATCATGAAAAAATTGAATATTTTAATTTTTGATTTAATTAATTAATTTATTATCAATTGTTTGATTTTTCCTATTAGTTAAAAAAAATCAATTTATTTTTGTTTGATTTTAATTTTATAGATTATATTTATCGTCTTTGTCTTTGTAATATAGTTAAGTTGATTATGATAAAATAGAATTATTGAAGTTAATAAGGGTTGAATTTTAATGAAATTAAGATAATATCCTCTTTTGTCATGATTATTATTATTTGTTTATATATATAGATGGTCGTGAGGTGAGATTGATTATGCGAAATCGTCGGATTCCATTTTTGATGAGTATGTCGTCGTCTCTTCGTGAGTTGAGTCGTGGCTGATCCAATGATTGAACGGGACGCGGGCGTCAATAATTCACATTGACAATTACTTGATAAGTCCGTATAATAATTTCTCTGCGCCCGCCTCAATTAAATTAAAAAAATGGTTGATTAGTAAATGCGAGACATGTGACTAATTGGTGCGTAAGGCGTGGCCAGGCTGGACCGACGGTACGAGTTTAATATTAATATTGCGACGCTGGAAATATAATAGAAAATAACAATTATTAATCCACTTGGATTTTTTTTTAAAAATAATAATAATAAATTCGATTATTATATCTCTCAGCCATCATGCCTCTGTCTCTTCTATTATTATCATTATTATTATTTTATAACTTAAATATTTAAATTTCATTCGATTAATTTATTTTTTAAAATATTTTTCATAGGTTGGGTGAAAGCTGTGGTGGCTAATTATGATTGGGTGAAAGTGGAGGTAGGTGAAGAAGGAGTAGCTGGATCACGTGATCTGATGGAGATAAGTACGTGGCGCTCTCAGCCTCTCACTGCACGTGGATCACACGCTAGGAGATGGCGTCCGGAATTCAGTCCGGATAAGTCCAATGGCCTATCAAATTCATTAATAAATAAATAAATAAATATTATTTATCGATTATATGATAATAAAAAATGCTTATAAATTTGCAAATAATTAAGTACTAATTAGGGTAGTCGGTGAGAGTCTTAAAAGTCATTATATACTATATTGAGACAAAAATGTCTTTTTCACAAATATGAGTTTTTTGATTTATTATTATTATTATTTTTATGAATCAAAATAATATTTTAGTAAAAAATGAAATATGTCATCTCAACAGTCCCACACGATCAGCTCCATGACTATGAGGGAGGGTATTATTTCGATTTTATCGAGATTCGATTCTTGTCCATTTCAACAAATTTGTCCTGTACTAACCAACTAAGCTATATCATGAGGGCATGAATCAGAACAACATGAGCACGTAGCTAAGGCTAGATTAGTAAACTTCTTGAGTTTGAGCTAAGGGTAATAATTAAGATTCGATCTAATTTGCCCCAAAATAAGTATGAGGATGATTTTCGAATATATACTTGAAGCTCATTTATTGGTTTTAAGTGTTTCTAGGATATTATATTCAAATTTATAATAATCATGCTCCATTTGAGTGAACTTCTCTAACCCATCATCTTTGACTTTGATGAGGTATGCATCATAGAAATCAAAGTGGTGTATGCATTTATAACATTGATCCTACATTGGTTAGCCGAGTCAAAAATTATAATCTACTCAACCCTAGACTGATTAAGTTTTTCTCTTTTTCAACAATATTGATTGACCGTTGTCATCTACCTTCCTCTCTCTCGATCTTGCTCCTTGGATTCCTAATGTGTGTGTTTTTCATGATCAAAAGATCTTTGTAGTGCTCCTACATATTAGTGCTCAACCTACTTCATATGATTAACTTTACACTACAAAGTCTAGAAATCCTATCTTTTCCTCATCTTATCGTCTTCTCCGATGAGAAAATCTTCCTCATTCGCAAGCACCTCTTGGTCATATTTGTAATAGAAAAGCAACCTTAGCTTTGTAATAGATTTTCTTATCGAAGAAGAAGAAAAGACGAGGAAAAGATAGGATTTCTAGACCTTGTAGTGTAAAGTTAATCATATGAAAAGGTTGAGCACTAATACGTAGGAGCACTACAAAGATCTTTTGATCTGGGTTGATTGTACTAAGTTTAAATGAATTTCTTTCTTTTATCCATAGGTCAAACCAGATCTAATCATAGGTTGATTGATTTCAAACATCCTCGAATAATTTTTTTTTCTCCTTCAGATGACTTGGAAGTTCACTAACTCCTAATAGAATACTTTTTTCTCTTCGATCATTCATTCTTTCGACCAAACTATTTTCATAAAATTCATTCATAGAACCTAATTCTCTCTCTTTTGGCTGACCAAGACAGAGTCAAATCAACCTAAGGCAATCAACTTAAAAGGTCAAAATAGGATTTAAGTGTTAGCTATAATGTTTGGGCCAAGATTTAAATTAAGACATATAGTGTATCGATTGTGCAAGTACATACTGCTTCACATTGATAATGGAGATGAAATAAAAGAAATTCAAGAAGGTTAACGATTAGATATTGCCAAGTGAAAGTCTAAGCAGGTTAATCAGATACTTGACAAATGAAATTCCAAATATATTGATCAGATGATTAGTTGGATAATTGAAAAGTCTTAACAAGTTAAGAAGTTAACAGACGAAGAAATATCGAAGAAGCCAAGTGCATCCAAATGAAAGTTCAAGTAGAACTAGAAGAATGCTGCATATGATACGTTCAATACACCCCCGATGATCCTCGAAAATCTAGATGAAAGACTGTTGTTAGTGTGCCCCGTGTCAGAATTGAACCCTAATTGTTTGAGAATGCACCATGCCTCTTACCACCACACCTAACCTTATGGGACTAATTCCCAAAAAAAAAAAAAAAGATAAATTCCAATCAGTCTCATGGACTCAATCTCTGGAGATGGCTGACCCGGTTCCACGGCAATTTCCCACCGACCACCAGGGTAAATCGAAAAGCGCATACGGCAGTCAATCCAGATGTCCAGCATCCTTTGATTGCGTATATAGGACTAATTCCCAACGGTACATACTAGACAACAAAGAGGTCAAAATGAACACTTACATTGAAAAAGATCTTTAGGGTTGGTCTGAACTAGAATCTAACAGTTCTGTACTAAAGTTCAAATCTCAGATATCAACATCATGCCAAAAAAAATATATATCGTAATTGATTTGACTAGTTCATCTTTGAATAATTGTAGTAGTAAATAGAACCTGAACAAACAAAACCTCAGTGGGAGACCAAATTCTCCCCTACATTAGGGTAATTAATCAAGGAGCTTTTCGTTCTTGATGGATGATGCTTGATTCCAACTCCCTAACAAGAAGATTTCTTCATGCATGATAACACAAAAACACATCCATATTCAACTAAATTTGAAAGTTTATGTTCCAAGTAATAGAGAACAAATTATAAACGTTGTCTCCACTTAATTGAAATAGGTATCATTCATCCAAAGCAGAAAATTTTAACAGTTATGATGTATATGAACATGATGATTGGGATTTACTGAAGCAGGTGGTATATGATAATGAGCACAATAGGCAAGCAATGTCTTGCTCTAACATAGATCAACAACAAATGGCATTTTCTTCACCATGATTTTATGTCCAACCTGTCAAGCCCAATTTGTCAGCGAGGTTGTACATGACAAGTTCATTCCACACTGGACCAAAAAGCGGTTCCCCTCCGATTACGAACGTAAGAGACCATGTAGCCAGGACCAAAGCGAAGACTGAAAACCCAATTGCAGATCGCGTTACATCTGGATTAAGGACCATTATTAAAATGAGTAGAGAAAATGTTTAGAACATATATTTGGATGTATATCAGTGTAATATAAACATCAGATAACATATTTGACAAGCATTCCATTATGCAGAAAACATTTCACCCATTTCTATCATGAGAGCATTCCATATTAACCACTAGTGGCCATGCAAAGGCCAATAAGCTGAGGTAAACAGGAAAGATCAACTGTTTCATGATATAGTCCGCTAGTGGATTCCATATTCAAGAGGTGTGAAGGTTTTAACCTTGAAATTTTGATAAACGGTAGGGTCCTAAGGATGTCTGTATCTCCACAATAACATGATATTGTCCACTTTGGGCCTAAGCCCTCATGGCTTTGCTCTTGGGCTTTCCCCAAAAGGCATCATGCCAATGGAGATACTTTTCATCCTTTTAAATCCATGATCTTTCCCATGTGTTTTAGATGTGAGACTATGTTTGCACCCTTGCAACCCAACAATCCCCCCCTCAAACAAAGGACCACTGGAAGCTCCCCTACCATTTCTCATGGTCTGGCTGTCATTTCTCATGGTCCGGCTGCCATGTCCTCATGGTCCGGCTGTCATGTCCCTCATGGTCCGAGTCTCCCCTACTTCCTTTGTTTTTTTTTCCGAGGGTTCCCACATGGTTAGATCTAGATCATGGCTCATCCGGCGGTTAGTCCGGTGAAGAGCGGCCTTGCTCTGATACCAATTGTAGGGATCCAAGTATGTCTGTATCTCCACAATGACATGATATTGTCCACTTTGGGCCTAAGCCCTCATGACTTTGTTTTTGGGCTCTCCCCAAAAGGTCTCATGCCAATGGAGATACGTTTCATCCTTTTAAACACATGATCTTTCCCATGTGTTTTAGATGTGGGACTATGTTTGCACCCTTGCAACCCAACATAAACTACATCTAAAAATTTGGACACTTTCAATGGCAATTACATCTAAGAATATGCCTTGACAACCAGCATTAAATGTCTTCGAAAATGTAAAGGTTAGGATTGAGAAGCTTTAGGGTAGTTGCAACCAGGTCAGTGATGCTTAAGCTAAGAATTAAATCCCCCTTCCATCCTCTAATTTATTTCTCCCGCTTTCCAAGAGTCATCAAACACCAACCTGTACCCTAACCTCTAATGACTCTCCCTCCTTAGTCGGTGATTTCCCATCCCTGATGGTTTCCCCTACCCAAACAAATTCTGATCCTCCCTTGTCAGCTCACAATCGTCCAGTGTCTCCCTCTTCTGCCACCCCAATCTCTCAATCCTCTCACAATTCCCTAGTAAGGCAGCTCACCCCAATCTCACCTCTGCAATGAGCCCACACATCCAGCATTTTCATCCTCAAATATCCCTCCTCCAACATTAACCTTCAACTTCTCCCACTGTTTATTTCTTCTTACCTATGAGTCATCTCTCTTTCCCACTTGAGTAGTGGGTGTGTCGGCAAGGACAACTGTTATCCATAAGCCAATGTAGCATGCTAGCGAAAGTCGAGGTTCTCATCATGCATCATTTTAGTAAATTTGTGAATCATGAGTCATATTGAATACACCCATCTTAAATGGATTAGAATATACCTATCTTAATTGGATTAGTTTTTAGATTCAAGAATACAGAAATCAGTCTGATATGTTAGCAACTTGAGAATGGCAACAATAAAGATGAAGCATTTTCAGGTATTGCACAGTGAATTATAGCTAGCATTTAAGTAAAGAGTAAAGAAATCAAATTGGTCATTTTATATGATTTGAAATTAGATAGTATGAACAATCCACGTTCTTTAGCAACAAGGCAGTTCGTGTCAAAGGACCATAATTTGAGATGATTTGCACAGTCATAATAGCCTAGTTTTTATAGTGCTAGCATCATATTATTACAATCCTGAAATACAGTAGCATAAATAAGTTCAAGGAAATCATTAGTTATCTTTGAATATGACAATTCTGGAAAGTAAATTGGTTGAACATGAACCAAAATAATATTTCTAGCATGAACTAGTTACATTTGAATTGTCTTCAAAGTAGCACTGACAAATAGTGTGCCATAGCATATCAAATCAAGATGAGTGAGTCAGTATTGTTGTTGTGCTATAATATAAAGCCCAAAAAAAATGTATGCTGAAAACATAAATGGCACTTCCAACACATAAAGAGTTCTAATTTGATTACCATATTAAACAAAATTAGGATAACTAACCAAAATGAAATATTAGAATGAGCATGTTCTCAAGACTGTATCCAATTCAATTGGAATAGAGTTAGACGGTGTGCAAGAAAGATTGTCATATATGTGAGTTTGTGCAATTTTCCCACTTTTATTTCACGGTCAAGCACCAAGTGAATACCTGAAAGTTTACATCTCCATTATGTACTACACTGAAATAATAACATTAATTCATTAACATGTCTTTAATATATCCTGAAGGATACATCAATAGTTTTTGAAACTAGAGTTTGGTATAATAATGTGTGTCATCAGGATTCTAATTGTAATCAATAAGATACTTTAGATGGTTTCGAAGTCTGTATTTTTAAAGATCTCAAGCCATTGCATATGTACATGTATTTCACATCATACATGCATATGCACACATAGTTGTTAAAGTGCAATTAACTTATCCATATCAAGCTAGTTTGTTAGTTTATAATGTCAATATTTGCAGAAAAAGTAGACAAAAAGATGACTGTTTAATTTAGTTCCAGTATAAGGAATAGATAATCAAATTAATATTTACCATATAATAATTTTTAAATTGTCTCGGGCAACAAAAATAAACTTAAGTTTTATAGGTCTATATTTTTTATGTCTTGGGCTCCACAAGACAGTCAAGGGAATGCTAAGTTGGAACTTTCCAAGAACTAATAAGAATCAAAAGGCTTGCAGGGTTGCCACATCCTAAAACCCACAAGTAGGCAAATGTTGTCTTGAGGCAAAGTTGTAATGAGGACAAAAGATTTCTTAGTACGAAGAACCCACAAGTACCTAACATGGTTTATCAATTATTATTTCATTATCCTTTAATTCAATTAAAGAAGTTTTAAAACAATAAAAAGAATTTTTAATGGCTTTGTGATGTTACTGTATTGTTGTGAGTTAATCCCATTGTTGAAATCTGCACAAGTTTGCTTTAAAATCTAAGCTATTATTTTTCCTTTTTCATTTTATCACACCAGCTTTTCTTTAATTTATATGCCACAAGCCACCACTTAAACATTTTTCTAAAATATTCTCAGCGTTTTTAAAAATATTCTCATATTTATATGGACAAATAAACCCAAAATCATTTGATCTTCCACATGTTGCACCTAAGCCAGTGAGTGGCACTTCTGGACCGTATTGCCGCAAACAATGGCTCACTGGCAAACAACAAAAAGGAAATGGGATAATAGAGGAGCTATGGGGAAAAATTAACAGCAGTGAATATCAACAAGAGTGGTGGTTCTAGTAGCACTCTAACAAGGTGGTGCCAGCTGTCAATAGGAACTTGATGGGACAATATACAGGTGGAAACAAATTGTTCTCTAGGCAATGACCAAAGGTTGGTGAAGAGGACCAGCAACAGGTCCAACAAAGATATATTCTGATAAAGACGCCATGGTAGGATGTAGAGCGAGTGGAAACACTGGATGCACCGACACCTTGTTCCACAAGGATGCTAGATGAGAGAAGCAATAAGATGAGGCCAGAGATGTAATGTGATCTGGTGCCAATTGCAGGCAACAGATGTTGACACAATAAAGGGTATGTTAGGTGGGCACCTATAGCTACTGTTGTTTGGGATTATTGCAGTCTTAGTTTTTGTTTCAAAAACAAGGGTCGTAGGAGATTGGACAGAAGGGGGAACTATGGAAATCAATGGATTGTTCAATGGTGGAAGTGAAGATGGAAATGAGAATCAATGTTGAGCTCGGATAGTATATACAACACAAGATGAACTGGGTGCGTATTCATTGATATTACGAAGGTGAGATAAACTATGGCAAGAAAAAGAAAGACAATTTTTTCTTAATTTTGGCCATATAGTGTCCCTGCACCACATTGAATTTGAGACTATTCCCTATTCAAGGTGGGAACAACAAGACTAACCCTCTCCTAACAATACCATTATAAGGATTCAAACCCCCGATCTTTGGTTGGAAGTTTGTCTTCCTGATCTAGTTTGTTTATCACTAGACCAAGCAATTGTTGGTGAAACAAAGAGAACTGTTCCAAAAACTTGCCTCAAACAATGATAATAAGTACCTTATAAGAGTAACCAAATTTATTTATTTTTTTAAAACAAGACAAATTAGGACTTCAAAGAGTAAAATAAAATAACAACTAAAAACCATCAACATCAACAACTGATTATGGTCTAAAAACCTTTGGATTGGTTTTCTTTTGTATTAAGTTCCACCAAGACTGTATTCCAACTAAAGATTTAGCTTGAACCTAGCTTCCTCAGGTCCTGTGTGCCTTCCCACTAAATCCTATTGATCTAGGTCATACAATATTATGTCTTACATCGTGATTTCAGCTATATTGGAATAAGGTTATTGCTACAATGGTCAAGCTTTTAATTTGCTCCAATAACAGATATAGAGGTTGTCAAGAAAATCAAATTTACAGCTAACTTCGGAGTGACAACCAACAACAATAATTATAGTTATTGTTAGACAGATATATGTTATCTTGTATAAGGTCAAAATGAACAAGAAACACATGGATCATGTTGATGAGTCAATTCATCAACCTAGGAAAGGTATCAGAAATAACTTCCAGGCAAATCCAAGCATTACACCAGCATCAAAAGAGGAAGAACAAAATTGGAAGACCTTTAATTGGCAGGTGAACATTGAGCAACTAAATTCAATGATTGTTGGTAGAACTATATTCATGTTGGGGAAAAAAATCTGATCCTCATATAGAATATTATCTAAAATTTGCACTCTGATACTGCTGCCCACTTGCTATGGTGGAAAACTACCTGCTATGAGCACCCTATAATGTAAACATATTATTAGATTCAAATCGAAACTTGGTAATCAAATTCCTGATTTATTTTGGAGCTTTAGCATGTTCGATGGAAGTTTTGTGTTATAGTACCAATGCAATGATATTCATATTTAAAAGTAATATTACTGAAAATATGGATAATTATTTAAGTTAGATTTTCTAATTGAAAACACCAATATCAGTTTTAAGCCAGATGAAAAAAAAAAAGAGGGTTGCATTAGGCTGAATCAATGAACATAGCACAGAGTCAAAAAAATTAAGAACCATGACAATGCATTCAGCCAAAAACACTAAAATGTGGCAATACAAATTAGGGAACAAATGATTAACACTATCCACCGCCACCCCACCAGCACTCATTACTCAACAGTTGCTTAGAAGGAAATAGAAAGGATGTTATAATCTGGGGGTCCCAACACAAAGAAAATGGTTATGCAGGTTGGTGGAACAGAAAATTCCTAGTCCATCTTGGTAGGAAACAAAAGAAAGTAGAATCTCTATTGTACAATTTTTAGCCCTGAACTTCTCTAGCATGGCTTTATAGATGGTGAAAGATGGGATAAAATAGATCCCAATTAAACTCAATACCACTAGCTTGAGCCACTTAAGGTAGGACCTCAGTTGTACAATTTTTAGCCCTCTACTTCTCTAGCTTGGCTTTAAAGATGGTGGAAGATGAGATAGAATACATCCCAATTAAACTCAATACCACTAGATTGAGCCACTTAAGGAATGCAAATGCATGTACTAGGCTGAGGAACCATTGGGTTACTAGTTGGGAAAAGAACTTGGAGTCAATAACCATGACTTGAAGGAGCACCTTGGTTAAGTTAGATAACACATGGCCAAAGTAGCAGCGCAAAGATAGGATGGTCGAGGTGAAGGCAATTTGCTCTAATTGCCTAGGAAATCCTTACAAAGACATAATTCAAATGGACCAAAGGTTATAAGATAAAATGGTAAAAAAGCATAATTTAGCAAGGTTGAGGTGAACCCAACTAGGAGTTAACCTGCTAGAGAGCATACTAGAATAAGTGGTACTCAAGAAAAGTAAAAAAGGTAAAGGACACATTTTAGCTAAATGGAACTTACATTATAAAGCAAGGTGAACATAGTGACAAAGTTAATAAACCTAATAAAACCCAGTCAAGTTAGCAAGAAAAGCATCGTCAAATGTGGGAGATGGCTTGAGTTAGAGAAAAGGTTGGCAAAAAATCTTCCATAGGAGCAAGTAAAAGTATCAAACAACAACAACCGAGCTTTATCCCATAGATGGGGTTGGCTAGTAAAAGTATAAAAATACAAAAAATTAAATTCACAACTTTACTATAGAGGGAAAGAATATGGAGAGAAGAGGAGAGAGAACATGGGGCCAGATGTCCTAAATGCAACAATGATGGGAAAGATCAAAGAGAATATTTCATATCAAATTCTTTGAAATCATTTCCTAACTTGATAAAAGGCTGAATAGTTGATGCAGGTAAAATTAGCAACTATCTTTAAAGACCGATGAGATGTTGGCGCATGTCCACAATTATTATTTAACCATGTGATCAGGAACAAATATGTGGGAATAGTAAACAATGAAAAGGGTGTGACATGTCTGCTCAAGCTGATCAACAATCAAAGTCCAAGTAGCATTGGCCATGTGGAACCTTGCCATGGGATGAGCATTTATTTAGAGAACTATAAAAGAGGTCCAAGTGCAACATTGTAAAGGCTCATGGAAAATCTACCACATTAACCCGTGAGGTTGAGGCTCTGGGTGATTCTTAGGAAGAACTTACTGCCATTTCCCACCTTAACTCACATTAGGATAGTTGTTATTATTCTCCACTGCATGTTAGTAAGCTCAACTCTTTCCCACTAGTAATAACCAAGCTTTAATCATTCTTGCTTCATTCCTTACAACTCAAAGCAAACCTCAAGAGGATGACTGAACAACTTCAACCCTCATGCATCTTGACCAAGCTTGATCACCTCTATTGACTACACTTCATTTAATTGAACTCCCTACACTTAGGCCTAATATACGAGCTTCCTTTCCCAGTGAAGTAAAGGTGCAAGGTAGCTCAAGTAGCTACCTCATTTCTCTATTTGTTAGAGATTTGCTCGTGGCAAGTTCCATGTGACTACCCAAAGTAGCTAGCTCAAGTAAGTTCATGACATGTTGTAATTGTAGAAATTTCCATCTGAGTTGGAGATGATTCGAAGACTAACTCCTAACTTGAATAAAATTCTGAAAGTAGATACTTTCATATACAACATTATCATGCGATTTTCCAGGGGAGTTACTGGACCTTTTCAATGATGCACAAAAAGGTATTCATTTACAACCGACTTTCCTCCAAATATTTGGCGTGGCCCATAGGTTTTGACTCTTGAATAAGAAGAGAATATAATTCCAGAAGAACAACTAAATAGATGATGAAAAACTAGCCGGTATAAGCCATTATCGAAAAAAATGAAATGAGAGTTTATAGCTTTACTGAAGCTATTTATCTAAAGTAGATCTTTCAAATAATTTCATCATAAGACTCCCTTCAGACCCCATGAATTTCATATCAACATACAGAAATCATACGGAAATAAATTGCAATCATTTCTTGGCCGGATTACTACTAACAAAAATTTTAGAACAGAAAGATCGCAACGTTAATCAAAAGGGGGTATAGCCGAGACAAAGCGGAAAGCTTACAAGGGCGAATCCGAGGCGAAGAATGGGAGTTCCTGAGGACAGGCCAGAAGTAACAGCAGTTGACGGCCCATAGAAAGGGGAGGAGGGCGAAGCCCCAATAGAAGTAGCCTCGGGCGTAGCGTAGAGACTCTTCTTCCGACAGTCCATGCGGCCCGTCCACCGTCGGCCACGTGCGCCGACTGGGGTTTCCTCCGCCCACGGCGGTGCTCGTTCCGGCGGTAGATCGGTGGCCGATCAGTCCCCGCTCCTCGTCGATCGGCTCCATCTCACCCTCCTCGATCGGAGAACTTCTCCTCTCAAGTCGTCTTCATTGTTGGATCAAGTGGGCGAAAAAAAAACCGGACCGGTCGCAACTGGCTTGGACACATAAAAAAAAATGATAATCCCAGTAGTCAACATCTCTGGTTGGCCGGTCCAAGTCATTACTGGTCCGGTCCAATTGATTATATTATTATTATATGCTTTATCGTGTAAATTTCTAAATTTATATTATTCTACCTTCCTTTTTTAATAGATGCATTTTTTTTCTTTCCACTTCTAGAACTTAAGCATCGGAGGGACTTTATCGGATCACTCCAGCACCTCTGACTTGTGTTAATTTTGGTTAGTGTCCTATCGCGAAGGTGATAGGCGATTGTGAATGGTCAACAGAAAGAGACTTAGAGTTCAGATGTACCATAATTAGTATCGTTTATCGGAACATCGGAGACTAAGATGTTGAGGATGGTTTACACTCATTGCAATCCTCTAGTATGGGGGGAGTCGCCTCAAGGGACCCCCTAGTGGCAGGAAGATTATGACCATGATCATAGGCAACCTTTTACCCGTAACTAACTTACTTAGATAATCATGGTGACTATAAAAGAAGTCCTTTAGCAAGAGGAGCAAGGATTCCCCTTAGAGTCTTAAGAGGGTAGGGAGGATAAACGAAGAAAAGCTTCCTAATAAGACATTGTCACATTGACCCACCCCATTTTCCATGGAGATTTTGGTAGAAGGGTTATCCCTCATTTTCGTTCTCCTTAAGTCTGAGGACTATGACAGATCAACTGATCCCAAGGAGCATTTGTGTCATTTTGAGAATGCAATCTTACTTCATGAATATTTCAACACGATCAAATGTCAAGTCTTTCTGACAACTTTGGTTGGTCCAGCCCAACAATGGTTTAACACTCTCAAGCCTCACACTATTCAGTCATTTGAGGAATTATGTTTGACTTTCTTGAATCACTTTGCAAGTTGCAAGAAGTATCAACAAAACACTGTTCAATTTAGTTAATCTAAAATAATAGCAGTCGAAGATATTACTAGAGTATATACAGCGATTTACCAAAATCACCCTTGAGATTCCTTTTGCTACCCCCAAAATATTAATTAATGCCCTCTCATAGGGGTTGAAAGAAAGGAATTTCTTTCGATCACTGGTGAAGAAACCTCCAACTGGGTATGACGAGCTTTTGGGATGGGTCGAGAAGTATATCAATATTGAGGAGAAGCAGTGTATCTGCTAAGAACGAAAACCCACTGAGAAGGGGGTCCATCGACAAAGAGAAAGAGGGGTTATCCCAATGGTCTTGGATCCCAAGTGAGAATCGTATATGATCGTGTGATAACCCCTAGGGTTAGGGGTTATCTCCGCGGATCATCTACTAGGGTAGAAGTCTTAGAGCAAGAAAATCAAACATTGAAGAATCGACTCTGCACATTAGAATAAGAATTTCAAGAGTCTTAGCAAGCCCAAATGAAATATAAGCAAATTGGACCGGAAATGCAGGAATTCATGGCTCGGATGAGTCAAACGTCGCATGACTTTGACTCTTAGGAGATTCAGGATCCTAATGAGTAGCTGTCTGAGAGATATGTTGACATTTTAACTTTTCTTTTTTTGTTTATCACTCATGAACATGCAAATTAGATTTATTAATTTTTATAATAAATATATTTCTAATTGTATTATATTTTTTCAGGACATTGTAGATAATCTTTTTTTAATTATAGTGTATAATAACTTTAAATTCAATTGGTTAATCATAATTATAATGTAGTTTTTTTTATTTTATTAATATATTATATTTTTTACAGGACTAAATAATATTAATTAGATATTTGAGATATTTTTTTGTTTTGGAATGGATTCATATTTTGTAATTTTTTTAGTTCAATTTGAGATTTTCATCTTTGTTGAATATGTATTATATTGGATTTGATATGTTAAGATGTATCGTTTTAAATGTCATTTTGTTTGTGTAGATGTGGATTTGTGAATGAGTTTGGATGTGTGAATTTGAATTGTATCGTTTGTGTTTATGTTCTTGTTGTGAGGTGTGGATATATGAGATATGAATTGTGATTGTGTTTGGGTTGTGAGTTGTGAATATCTGAATTATGGATTGTGATTGTATTGTGAAAATCATCATTTGTGATAGCATATTATTGTATATGTAAATAGGAAAAATACGAAAATGAAGCACCATTGTATATGTAAACAGGAAAAATACGAAAATGAAGAGGTGCTGCCAAAATTTTAAAGGAATTTAGTGATAAAATTTTAATTCCGTCTATACTATTAAAGACCGAATTAAAAGTCAATTGCTAGATCTGAAATGGAACAATATATTTCATTTACTATCCTAACGACGGAATTTAAAATTCCGTTCTAAGTATTAACAACGGAAGATTAAATATCCGTCTCTAATTAGCGACGAAATATATATTCCGTCTCTAATTAGCGACGAAACATATATTCCATCGGTAAATGACATTAGCGATCGATTTTTTAATGACGAGGAAAATCGATCACTATTGATAAATAGCGATCGATTAGCGATGAAATATTCTATCGCTAATCCTGTATTTTCTTATAATGGTAGATTAGATCTGTTGAATTGGAAGGGGATCATATTCGCAGATATCAATTACGAACACAATTATTTGTATTCCATAGTAAATTCCTACCAATCAAATTCAAAAATAATTATTCTATCTCATTAACCAAACTTTAAACAAGAAATAGTCCTCCCCTCTTTCTTCTCTATCATATTCTTTACGACAACTATTCTCTTTTTGGACTAAATTAAATCAATTACAAAAGTTAAATATGATGTTCTTTTTCAACTAAAGGTGGAATCCACCAACAACTCCACATGATCGACCCCACGACCATTTATGAAGAAATAAATCGAAAAACTACAGTTGATCACTACGGAGAAGGACATTACCTCGATTTCACCGAGACAATCTCAATGATGAGATAAGATGAGATGGTAATAGTTGACTCCTAGTGGACTTTGACTTCAGTTACTTTTCTTTTTCTTTTTGGTCCAAATAGGGCAGCAGTCAAAGAGTATGTTGACATAAAGAACACAGAGGTAATCAAAGCTCAATCACCATCATAAAGCCCACCTAAATGGTCAGAAGATTCTCAAAGCTGTACAAGAACATCTATAGTGTAAGCAACAGTTGATGGAATACCTTGTTGACCTTTCTTACACCTTGTCTCATGTTTGAGACAAGGTCAAATATGCTCCCTTATTATTTGACTATAGTTTTGTCTCCAAACTAGTCAACTTTTGAGGGCAAAGGGGAGAGTGTAAAAGAAACCTGTTCAAATATCACAAGTAGACAACAATTATTCAAGAACGAGACTGCACCTTAAAGCAGGCATGACATTGCCAAAAATTTTGATCCCATTCCTTTTGTCTATTACAGATTTTTTTTTTTCTTTTTCAACAACACTGTTGTTACAAACTATGAACACAGATTTGCTCTATACAATGTGGTGGATTCTGATTGTATTGGACTGCTACATCTTTTTTTTTTATGGAATGCTACATCATTTCAAGAAGATCACAATGGAAGACCACCCATGATAAAGCTGCTCGAGTAGCAAGCAAGCAATTACAAGACTAGGGTGGTTTAACATTGCATAGAGCAGGTTTTGATCCCCTCGATCCCGCAAGCAAAAAGTTCTCATTGAGCTGGAGATCCTCAGAATTGACATTTACAAACCCATGCTCAATCTTCGAGGAGATCCGTAGGGGGTTGGAGGCTTGAACAGGTTTGAGTCGAGCCAAGGATCTGGGAGGTTGTTGCTCAGCCTAGTTGGATAGAGTGACAAATTGACCGGGCTGTAGGTGGCTGCTCCGGCTGAATAAGCTGGATGAGGAGGAGAATAAGCTGGATGGGGAGGAGAAGGCAAGCAACTTCTGTTAGATTGTTTGATTTGCCTTAATGGACTCGAACTGGGGGAGACAGGTAAAGACATGTTCATTCTCAGGCTTGGTAAATCCCTGCAAAATGAAATATAATGTCGATACCCCAGTCTAGGAACAACCATAGAATCTCTAACTGAGCATGAACTTGAAAAATACCTTGAATTCTTCGATGCAAAAGGCAATGCCGAGTGCAATGCAGATGAGTGTCTCACACTATAATCTCTATCGGGTAGAGGAGAAGTGCTTCTACTGGAAGTAAAATCAATAGTGCCCTGATGCGCATCAATCAAGCTACGTTAATAAAACAAACACCAAAAGACAGAATTATTCTAATATGTTTTTCTAACTTGTTGATGTTAATGGAGCAAATTCTACCGAAAATGGATAGATTCCACACTTATTCAAGAAGCAACTCAATTGAGGATAGTGTACAAAGCTTGAAATAAATATAATCAGACAACTTTAAGCATATTGAATAAGATCTCCAGGCTTACTGTTATTTGACTTGCATCGGTGATATAATGAGGCACATCCTTGACCAAATTAAATTTAGGAGCCTTCGTCGTTGCTTGCTCTCGAACAAATGGGTGATGCATCAATTTAGCTGCCGAAGGACGTGCAGATGGATCACGCTGCAAGCATAACTTTAGGAAATCCTTTCCTTCAGGAGAAAAATGGTCAGGTATTTCTGGTAAATCTTTACTATTTCCAATTTTAAATATCGCAGCAACCTATCAATTGGAATATAAATAATAGAGTTAGGAAGTGTTAAATAAAAAACCATCAGTCTTAAAAAATCATCTATTGGATATTGATATCAGAATAATGTGTGAAGCACAGATGTCATATACCCCTTCAAACTGGCTCCATGGAGGTTTGGAAGTTGCCATCTCAATAATTGTACAACCCAGGCTCCATATATCAACTGAGAGATCATAACCACTGGTATTCATGATAACCTGCTTGTGTTAATTTTATTTGAATTTGTCATGATGATTAATATAACTTACAAAAGGTAAGAAATAAACCACATACAAAGTTACTGCTAAAAGAATAATGTATAAATTTACAACATACAAACTTATCGCTTAAAAAGACTAATGTATAAATTTACCTCAGGTGCCATCCAGTAAGGACTTCCTTTGAAAGATTTTATTGAAGCATATGCAGCCATCTGCTTCCAGTAAAAATTGTTAAAATAGAGTTTTCAGCAAAAAAACAAACATCAATCAGCAGTTGATGAGAAATCTCAATACAAGCATAGTAAATAGAATCATATTTGAATGCCTAGCCAGGTCTAATTTTTCATGTAGTCACTATGTTACAAGCATGCTTATTTTTTTTTAAAAACAATTTTATCCTAGAACGAATATCACTAACCACTGGATTAATTTCCAATTCTAGAATCTCTGAGTTTGATTTCATAAAGCCTCCACTTGCTTGAACTTTCAAAACAAATTTATCCTAGAATGAATATCAATAAACACTGGATTAATTTCCAATTCTAGAATCAGTGAGTTTGACTTTATAAAGCCTCTACTTGCTTGAACTTTCTTGATCAATGTCCTCGCAAATGAATTTCAATTACTATGACATTGTTTGCGCAACTATTCCTGAATTTTCATACATAAACTTGGGTAGCTTGTCTATCAATTCCACTAACAGTGACAAATACAAAAGTTATCAAGGATATTTACAGAAGATCAGTATGTTGGACTACTTTCTCTGCATTGCAACACATAATGAAGATACATAGAACATCTATATCAGTATGTTTTATCTTTCTTTTATTCTTTTATGACAAGATACCACACACTACATTTGTTTTCCCTCAGTGGATACCTTTTTTTCTGATATCTACATACCTATCCTTTTAGCAACCCAACTTTATCTTTAAAGGCATAGATAAAAGAAACAAAGAGATAGATATGATAGAGCAAGATTAGGCTCTGAAGTTGACTGCTCAAATATATTCATAAGATGAATTCTACTAAATGCTATCAACTTTACCAAGTTTTAGGATTGATTCTCTTGTCTTTCCACACTTGAGTACATAAATGGAATTGTGCTGCAAAGGCTCATAGCTGTGTTTCTAGGAACATAAATCAACATGCCCATCAATTTGTTTCCTTCCCATAGAAAAACAGGCATGCTTCTCATTTAGTTATTTTCATTACCATTTTTCCCATCACCATCGTTCCATGACTCCATCCTTTCCCATCTTATATTATAATCCTATGTCAGAAAGTAGTTGCAATAAACAATTTCTTAGATATAGAATTGGTGATGTTCTATTACTCATCAGCATTGCATTTTTGTGTCAAAGTCTAACTACAATCTGATTTGTTTCACTTCCTAAGCACATTGACAGGAAAGGCAATTGAGATCTTCAAATGGAAGAAGCTGTAGAAGTTTTATTGTATCAGCACTTCTTTGAAAATTTGTCTTCCTCATATATCACAATCACATAGACGCTCTCTTAAACAAAATTACCATTACACTTGGTGGTTGCATTTGGTGCTACATTAACTATAGCATCATAAGATGTCCTAACTAGATTCAGCTATCGAATATGCCAATCCTATACAAGAGAGAGACAAAAAGGAAGCAGTATGCCTAGTCAATGACTTTTAACAGATTGATTCATTGACCTGATGCTTGCAAAGGAAATTTGTTCATCTGATGCAGTTAGTAATATACCAAATAACAGAGAGGTTTATGATTCACAACTTTTCTGAGCTCATAATCACGGTAGTCAGTGCACGCCAATTTTATGAAATATACAAGTAAGATAATAGCAAGAAAATTACATGTTTAGCCATGCCAAAATCAGCAAGTTTGATTTCACCATTAGGATCTACCAGTATGTTTGCCCCTTTAATATCTCTGCAAAAATTGACTCAATTTTCAAGGTATAGAGAGGGAAAAACAAACAAGATGGCTTATCAGCAATATGAATGATGAGAAACATAAGTGGCCAAGTACCTATGTACAGTACTTCTCCCATGCAAGTAGGCAAGTCCAGAAAGTATTTGAGCTGTGTAGTTGCGAATCAATGCTTCACTAAAAGCACCATATTCTTGAAGTATCTTGTGCATAGAACCCCCAGAGACATACTCAAGGAAGACAGATAGTGTGTCTTCAACCTGCAAAATAGATGTTAAAACAGATGCACATGACTTGTGTAATAACAACTATTCAGAGTAAAATTAGCCAAAACTGAGCAAGTTTCCAATATAAATAGTTCCAAGAAGAGTAAACATTCATGGCATTGTTGTGAAGAATAACAAAATTGATACAGGTCACAAATTACCTAGTGAAATAGTTTACTTACCAACTCACTGCCGTAGTATTGCACAATATTGGGATGTGAGAGCTGACTAAGCAAAGCTATTTCCTGATATTGTGAACAAAGAATTTTAATTATTTTTTGCATCTCATGGCTAGAAGATATGTGCAAAATGAAAACTGCATACATCAATCACTAAAACACAAAAGAAAATATCTTATGGGGCAAAATGAAAAGGCTAGATGATTGCCTGGTTTAGCTGTTTAAGAGATTCTTTGGAATTTGCATCATCAGAAATATCTTTGACCTCCTTGATAGCACACATCTGCCCACTTTCACTGGAGCAGGGGCACATGAATATAATGTTACATGATAGTGAAGATGTAAATAATGCATGATGATGGCTTAAGTACAAGAGAGAGTAAATCCATACTATTAATAGATCACAGGACTTAGTTTCTCTTAGTCAGTATAGAACCCTTTTGTGAGTTTGCAGATGCAGATATATAGTAAGACATTAAAAAGAAAGTACCTGTTGAATCCAAGATAGACATGACCAAAAGTACCCCTGCCAAGTAATTTTCCTTTCTTCCACTGTAACTTCGGAGAGCGTGAAGAGGAGGAGGATGGAGAATGAGAACTGCTGGGAGAACTTGGTGGAAGAGGTAGAGGATGAGGCGGGCTGGGTAAATTATCTTGCCAGCTGTTTGGGGACGTTGGAAATAAACCAAATGAACTGGGATGCACAGGTGAAGTAGGAAAGCGATGCCCTCTCAGACCAGGGGAAGGATTTGCAGTCCTTCTACTAAATATGGTCTCTGTGGAGGTTTGAGCATGAGGATAACCATTTTCCCTATCCGGATGCTCTGAAACTGGACTGCAGGAGAAAATTTGCCTGTCTTCAGCCGCGTGCTCATGTCTTTGCACATCATTTCTGCCTCCCGTTAAGTTGACATGGTCAGAGTACCTACAATGAGAAGGCAAACTAAATCTTAAGCAATCCAACTACACGTTACAAACAACGATGTTCCAATTAAGGCAGGGATTCCTGAAGAAAGTGAGTATGAACTTGATAGGAGCCATTTCATTAGACAGTTTGAATTATGGGAAAATATTTGACCAATAAGCTGTAGCACCATATGGTTAAGGGATAAGACTTTTCTCAATATCGCTGAGGCAAGAAATTTTACCGTTAGGAGCGCAAAAATCGTATCTTTAGAAGAAATATGCAAACCCCAAAATCAAAGAGAGATCCTCCAAGACAATCAATTTTTCCCACTACAACAAGCGAAAAATCCAACTCAAATAAACAGAAATACCTATAGGATGCAAGATCCGGCCTCTCATCCGACGACCCAGAGGAGCTGTTACTTGACGCCGACGCTGAAGACGATGCAAACCCCGCCGGCACGCCCTGCAAAGAGATCTCGGAAGGAAGCGGCAGAGGGTGACCAAACATGAATCCCGTCGCAGCTCCACCTACTACCCTGCCGCCGCCGCCGCCGCCGACAAGCGGATGACCCCCACTCTTCCTAGAGACCAGCTCGTCAAAGATACTATCTTTCTCCTTATTTCCGCGCCTCACCACCTCATCCTGGTCTTCAAGCGTCCCCAGCGGCGTCCGCGGCGTCTCCGGCTCCTTCGTTCGAGGGCTGGAGGTCGACTTCGACTTGGACTTAGACTTCCCTTTCCACCACGCCGGCATCTCCGCGACACGAGGGATCTCGATCTACTCGGCAGCCGAATTCCAACAGACCGCAGCCAGAAGAAGGATAAGGGAGATCGATTTGGGGAAGAAGAGGAAGGGGAAGGAAAGAAAGCAAGAAACCAGAGGAGCGAGCGAGTCACCCTCGTGAAGTAGCGTGGGAACGCGTTATTTGAGGTCGTGGGCCCCACCATATTCTCCAATCAGCGAGAAGGTATCGCGCACAGCGACTCGCACGTCGGGACTGCCGCCGGCGCGGGACCGCGAAAGGCATGACGTGGCACAGAGTGGAAGAGAACATACCTCTACTGGTAACCTATCGCCTAACTCACATTCTTACCAGCTGTTTATTGGTTAGATATTCCTCTGCCGGTCAAAAGGAAGCTAAAAGTAGAGTTCGGCGGCGAAGAACAGAATATTCCGCACGGTAAAAATTAAGTAAAAAACATGGGTACAAAATGTTTTATAGTATGCAGTTTTTTTTAAAAAAATAATAATAATAAATATAATATTTGACTTGTGGGCCCAACGACTACATACGGTTAATTTTGTGCTTTTTATTTATTTATTTGTTTATTTATTTATTGTTCTCGGAGGCAGGTATTTGTATAAGAAACTGAATAAAATAGATTTAGCACAATTAATTTGATAGGATAAATTGATGTTAATATATAAAAATTATAATATTTTAATAGTATTATAATCAATAGATGAGTATTATAATCTTTATCCAATATATCAATGTTAAATTTTTTAAACGTAGTTAGTAAATGAAGTCAAATGTTTTAAAAATAAATTTATGAAATTATAAGAATAAAATTGAAAATATATTTATTTATTCAATATAAAATAGAAAATAAAGGTGAATGAATGAATAATATTTAATATTAAAATAAATATTAATATGATAGATATGTGGTATATAGATCTTAAGAATATATATTAGTTTTCGGGATATAACATGGTCAGCATATGATATTATTAGTGTAATATTTAGAGATCGATTTCAGGAGGTGATGATTTCAAATCGATTCTGTTATGCATCTAACGCTTATGTATTTGTATAAATCTCCTTTCATATTTGTAAAGTCGGACAGTTGAGATAATGTATCTACCTTTAAAAATATATATTAACTTTAAAATTAATAACTTATAAAGCCAGATAAATAATTGTGTGTGGCAGAGGATTTATTAAATATTTAATTTAGACCCATGTTTGGAATCTGTATATGGACTGAAAAGGTCAATTTCAATAGTATTATTGTTTTGATGAAGTCTCATTGATTTTTAATAATGTCTAATAGTTGTCGTTTCCTTCTTTCATAATAATAATAATAATAATAATAATAATAATAATAATAATAATAATAATATTATTATTATTATTATTATTATTATTATGTGTTAATTAATTTAGACATATCGATGGTTAGTACGATAAAAGGTGAGAGTTATTTTAGATAACTAAGATTGAAGAATTCAATTAGGTTAGACAATTGCAAAACCCTCAACAGTTAGATTGTCATTGTGGTTAACTGCAGTTTTCCGATTTATCTCTTTACAGATGGTCATGGAGCCGACCATATAGAATCACTGGGATGACGAATTTCACCTTTGTTAAAATCATTGTGTCTTATTTTTTATCCTAGTTGAAGGATTAAGTCTCCATTTGACGGATTAATACATGATTAACAAAACCCATAATAAGTATCATTAAGGAATATAATTAAACCTCAATTAAATAATCTAATATTTGATGCATGGAGGAAGTTTATACTATTGGATATGAATTACATGTATAGATCCAATAATTAAATTCTTTAATATTAATGGGTTTAATATTAATGGGTTGTTAATGGATAATGGATTTTATGATGGATGGTACGTCCTTGTAACATTCAATTTGGGATATCTTGCATAATTGTTACTCTTCTTCTTCCTCTCTACTTCTCCATTGAGACAAGTGTTGATGCAAATGATTTTTAGTTGAGGTTGACCAAGTTCTAGTTGACTCGAGTTGAGTTTCAATATTTGATCAATACATTAGTTATAGAGTAAAATGTTAAGTAGGTTAAAGTTAATCAGATATTTAACGGGTGATCAGTAGATTAGTTTGAGTTAGTAAGAGTCAAGTAAGTCAAGGTTGATTGGATACTTGACAAGTAGGTCAAGATCAACATCAAGTATACAACAAGAAAGCCTTGGCAGATCAAGGTTGATCGGATGAAAGGCAACGAGAATGCCCCCCGCAAGTCAAGGTTCACCAAATACTATACAACAAGAAAGTCTAGGTAGGTTGCTTAACTGGATACTAGATAAAATGAGAATTCGACTTCGGTAAAGCTAAAACATGAGTATTAGTCGATTGATAGAGTGTATCAATCGACTAACGGATGCAAAACTTCGAAAATACGATTGCTACAGATCAAACTTAGGGCACAACCAAGAAATTGTTTAACCTAGCCATCACCCACAAGGTATGATCAAACTTGAAAACTCTTTTAAAAACAAACACTATGCATAAATTTATCCCAATGACTAGCGATCAAACTAACCATGTGATATAACATATCCAATTTACTAAGAGTGTTGTTCTTTAGCATCATACCTAGTTCAAATATACATGCATCCCTCTAAAGGAACCAAATCACTAGTATCAAAGTAAGTTGATTCTCTTATGAGATAAACATATAGATCTAAGGTCGAATCAAACCTATCCGCATGAGATCTCATAGACACAGGATAATATACCTAATGGGTTCTTAAGTAAGTCATATCTAGTTTTAGATTTCACACTTCGACCATATGTTTGCCCATAGACATCCCCATGTTTGCATGTATGAGATCACTTGTTGTGCGCCTAGCAAAATATAGTATATACTAGCCGTATCGTGAAGTTAATATCTTCATCTTAAAATCACTCCGACTAGGGCTAGTCACTTAAACAATAAGGTCACGAGGATCTCTTGTTATAATTGTTAAGAAGGCAAACTCAACAAGATTATAAAGAAAGAATAATTCCTTTGATTAGTAATAATACAATTACATTATGTAGTGATTTACTTATAATATGAATTTTCTCTAGTGCACTATCACTAACTAACAAGATTGCATCAACAAGATTCTCAATCAATCCATCGATCGATCGATAGACGCATCTATATTTAGAACATATGCATAATCATTAGATGGAATGACATTCGTCCGGACACTAATAAGATTCTAATTTAGTTCCTTAGAGCTTATCTCAATTTCTTTTCTACTTAATTGGCCTAGAGGTGATCCTCATAAAATGTTGGTTAGGCAGCTAAACTTAGGGAACTTTGTATGTGTCACACAAATTTCGGCTATTATCACTTTATCACTAGGATTAACTAAAAGTTTTTAGGGTTAATTAATGTATTCCCAAGAAATATGACACTAGCACCAAAAGATATAGCTACTCAATTTAGCATATAATTTCTCCTTTCTCATGATACTTCGAGGGGTTGGGGTGGTTAATTTTGTCGATGCTGAATTCTACTAGTAAGCGAGAAAGGGTTGGCTATGGTTACAAGTGATGGCTATTCATGTCCCCAAACTTAGGTCTAGTTCAACCAAGTAGTGATCAATGGCATCCATTTGGACACAACAACAACTATAATATTACACTATAAAAGATGATATATATTTGCACTTGTTCTAGAGAGCACTAGAGAGGACCTTTGTGTTTCCTATACCTACTTCAACTAAATTAAACAAATTACATTAACTAAAAGCATGCATCTTTCCAAACACTTTGTATATAGTAACATAATTATGGAGGTGGTGGCAAGGAAGCAATGAGAATTCATTATGTTTTTTGTTTGCTAGATTTGGAGTTGGTCGGTTAATTTTATATATATGCGTGTGTGATTCGGGCGTGGTTTGGAGTGGATTGGTTCAACACCAACTAAAGATGCCTTCACTTTTTGAGATCATGAGGATATTGGATATATATATAGTCAATGAATGCATTAGCTTAGCTAGCCTTGAGAAGAATAAATAAGAGAAGATTAGGAAAAGAAAGAGGCATTAATTTAGACTCAAATTTGTAGAAGCAAGTACTCCATGATTATGATTTGATCTACTTTCTTGATTAATTATCATGTAAGTGTTTCTTTTTGAGTCAAATACCATGTTTAATAATAGCACTAGCACTAGCACTAGCACTAGCACACCCTTATGGGAGAAGAGGAAAGAGTAAGTGTTATAATTAAGTAGAATCAAGGCAAGCATACTAATTATATTAATTAGTGATTGTCAAGGTTCTTCACACAACTTTTACTTTCTTAATTAATTTTGCTCGATCGTCTTGATTCTTTTTTTTTGTATATATATATATATATATATATATATATATATATATATATATATATATATATATATATATATATCAACCATTTTTATTGACAAATTAAAGATGTATATATTTAATTAATATATAGATGACTAGTTGTCGCTGATTTAATTAGGATGATTAATGCTTATTAGATCATTTTTCAAAAGCTAATTAAACAAGAGATTATAATTATGAGTGAGTGCTTAATTAATACTTGTTATTCCATGTAAAATTGATTCATTTGTTCTTGTTGGGTTGCAAGGGTGCAAACATAATCCTACATCTAAAGTACATGGAAAAGATCATGAGGTTAAAAGGATGGAAAGTATCTCCATTGGTATGAGACCTTTCGGGGAGAGCCCAAGAACAAAATCATGAGGGTTTAGGTCCAAAGTGGATAATATCATATCATTGTGGAGATATTTTGATTCCATCGATTCTAACAAGTGATATCAGAGCGAGACCGCTAGCGGTCTCGCTCTTCACCGGACTAACTGCCGGATGAGCCATGATCCAGATTTAACCATGTGATTTGAACTTTAAAACAAAGGAAGTGGGTGTTCCCGTGTCTGAATCAAGAGGACCAGACACCATTAACCATGTGATTTGAACCTTAAAACAAAGGAAGTGGGTGCTCCCGTATCTGAATCAAGAGGACCAGACACCATGTGAAAAGTCCTAGTAGGTCGGGTGGACCGAGGGGTAAAAAATTCCTAGCCGCGGCTAGGTGGGAAGTCCTAATAGGTCGGGTGGACCGAGGGGTAAAAAGTCCTGGTGAGTCGAGGATTCAGACATCAAAAAACGACGTTGAGGGGGCTTGTGGTCCTTTGTTTGAAGGGGAGATTGTTGGGTTGCAAGGGTACAAACATAATCCCACATCTAAAGTACATGGAAAAGATCATGGAGTTAAAAGGATGAAAAGTATCTCCATTGGTATGAGACATTTTGGGGAGAGCCCAAGAACAAAGTCATGAGGGTTTATGCCCAATTAGTTTTTACTTTGTACAGTTTAGGGACCTTCATGGAGTTATTGACGTGACCTCTCTGATGATTAAGTCAACGATGGACTGAGATATGGGACTCGCGTGCGTGCGCGAGAGAGCGAAACAATTCAAAGAAGATGGAAAGGATTAGCTTTCATATGAGAGAAGAAAATTACACCCTCACTTACCTTCATGAAACCTTATATAACTGTGGAGGTGGAAGGTCCACGTAAACCACCACACAAGCCCTAGGTGAGTTATGTGGGCGACCGCGTGATTTAAGCGTCGTTCATTAGCCAACCGAACGAGTAGATTGTTGTACTAAGGGCGAAGTTGTTGGTTTGTACTCCTGATGTTGTCTGGTTGTTAGCCCGTCATCGCTTTCCAGATAGGCAGCCTTACTGGGGTTGATTTTACGTCAGACACTGTCAGAGGTTAAGGTCAGAAAGAGTTTGCCCGCCTAGATTCCTCAACGTCCTAGAACCACTATGGTTGTGCGAGTAGAGGAGGTCGGGGCTCGGTGGAATCCTGTTGCTATGGGGGCATCAGCCTGGTACACAAGGTCGTGATAGGGCGATGACCCAATTAAGTTTACCAAGACTGTATTAACTATAAATAGAGAGGAAATACGATATTAAAATACAACAACAAAGCCATAATTCTCATGACACTTGTTTATTTTTATTAGTCTTTATTTCTTAGACTTAAGGTTTATATCCTTAAGACATTAACCTTTTATTCATAAATATTGATGTTTTTGTTTTAATTTTTTTTTGTGTAAATGATTTTCTACAAGTTTTTCCACCTCTAGTAAGAAGAAAATTATAGTTGATTTTTTAAGGGGTGACTCTATTAGAAGTCGCATGAGGGTGGATACTTAAGATGATCGAATGCTAGAAGGGGAGATGGTGAATAACAATGGTATACTATAAATAAAACTCGATTTACTCTTGTTAATACTTTAAGATGAAGATTCCTTCCTTTCAAGATAACATCGATCTAAAAACATATTTGAAGTGAGAAAAAAATAGAGCTGGTGCTTGATTGTTTTAACAACTACTCTAAAGAGAAGAAAATTAAATAAAACTTACTATTGTTGAGTTTACCAACTATGCTATTATTTGATGAGATCATATTGTTCTAAGCAAGAGTGGAAATCATGATTAAGAGGAGACGAAATCTATATGCATAAGAGATTCATTCCATCGCATTATTATCAAATTTGTACCAACGACTATAAAGTTTAACCCAAGGATCCAAAAGTGCAGAGAAGTAATATAAAGAAATGGATATTATCATGATTCGAGCTAATGTGGATAAGGGTTGAAAAGTAACCATGAGATAATTTTTGTAAGGCTCGAATCTAAAAATTACAAAGATAGTGGAATTGCAATTATATGGAGCTTGAGAATATCGGGCACATGTTCATGAAAGTTGAAAGATAACTCAAAAGAAAAGGTTCAACTAAACATGGGTGGAGTTCTAGTTCATCCATTTGAAAATTTAGTTAGAACAAAAGGGATGATAAGGTCGTTTCCAAGAGTAAGACCAAGTTTTCTAAAAACATAGATATGTGTTTTACTTTGGTAAAAGGTAAAGAACCTACCTAAACGGTTAGAAATATAAATATTAAGTGCTTTACGTGTATGAAAATGGGGCATATTACATCATAATATCCAAACAAAAAAATAATAATTTTGAAAGAAAATGATGATATTGAGATTAAGAATAAGTCAGATGATGATAATGTCTCGCCACCATTGATGAAAAGTGATGGAGAAGTATATCAATTAAAAGTGACCTTGTCAATAGGTGTGCTTTGAATGTACTAAGTGAAGGAGGATGGAAAATAGCTAGATATATAACATCTTTCTCACTCGTTGCCACATTAAAGACAAGGTACATAGTATGATTATAGATGAAAACAATTACACTAATGTAGTTGTCACTAGTTTGGTTAAAAAGTTAAGCTTACCTTACTACTCAACATCCTAGATCTTATGAGTAACAATAGTTAAATTAGCATGGGAAAATTAAGGTTAATAAATAGATGTTGGTTTCATTTTTCATTGGTAGGTATCATGATGAGATTCTTTATGACGTGATGCTAATGCATACTATTCATTTGCCGCGTGGGGTAGACTATGATAATTTGATAGGAAGGTCAAGAATGATGGGTTCGAGAATAGGTAGCGATACATGAAAAACTTATAACTCTTATACACCTGAAGATATTGTGGATCAAAAATATATTGTGGATAAAAAATGAGTGTGAGAAAAGAGATGATTGTGAGAGGTAAATGAATGAAAAGTGAAAAGAAAGTGAGAAAGGAGGATGAGAAAACAAAAAGAGAAATGCGATAAAAAAATAAAAAACAAAAAGAAGAAAAGTTTTAAGAGCAAGAAAGGATATAAGAAAGCTTTTTGCCAAAAAAAAAGGTCAAAAGAGTTTCTTTTTCCCATTTTACCAAAGGACGAACCCAACTTTTGAGAATTAAACTTAAATTGAACTAAATTAAACTCAGCTGAATCGAACCGAATCAAGATAAAAAATAAAAATTTAATTAGTTCATCAAGGACTTTTATATGAAAGACATTGATGACTTTAAAATTTTTTAATTTATGTCAAATTAATATTGTTCCTTTAAATAACCTCCTTAATTTATTTATATTTTTAATTTTTAAAGTTTTTAAAGTCCACTAATAAATTTTGATCAAGTTATTGAAGGCCTAAAGAGCTTAGTTTTTTTAAAACAAATACGTCATTAAATTTATGATGATCCCCTAAATGTATTCATATTTTTATTTTTATTTTTGGAGCTCTATAAAAAATTTAAAATACTAAGAACATTAATAAAATGTAAAAAAATCTTTAAAACTATTTTTTTTATTTTTTCCTATTTTTTAAATATCTAATTATAAGAGAACAAGAAAAAGTGAAATAAAATTAATTAAAAAAGAAAAGAATATAAAAACTTAGTTATTTAATCAGGAGCTTTGCCACAAAAGTCATATTCTAAATCTATGTCATTATACTCATGGTGGTGCCCTAAATTTATTTATATTTTAAATTTTAATTTTTGAGAATTAATGAAAAATAAAATTATAAAAGAATGTTAATAGAAGTAAATAAAAAATGATTATTTTTTAATTTTCTATCTTTTTAATAGCTAATTACAAGTGAGAAAAAAGAAAGTGAAACAAAAATAAAAAAATTGTGGAGTTGCTTTAATCTTAAACCAACTCTACCTTGTGATCCATATTTGTTAGTGCCAATGAAATCAAAATATTTCTATTTTTATGAATTGCTCGATCACCGAGGGTGACCCGAGCGACTGACTAGTTGTTGTAGCGAGGGAACATTAATGCCCCAAACTCATTCAAGCTTAAATAAAGAAATGCATTATAGGTCGTCTTCGCTCGCTTAGAAAGCAGAAAGAATGAAGGGCAATTCCAAAGAGGATTCCTTTTTTATGCAATTCAATTGGCTCACAAGGGGAACTTGCTGTAGGGAAAGAAAGATGGATCCAGGGGATCTTTCTCATCAACCTCTTTTGCTCCTTACCTTAAAAAAAGATGAAAATGATCAAAAGAGGACTGGGAAATGCAATGCATGGAAGAACACTAGGCAGGATAGCCGACAACTCCCGTTAGCTAGTAGAGAGCAAAGCACTTGTTGTTGCTGGAAGGAACCCTAGCCCCTTTTTGCCCTTTTTCCACATATCAAAGGACCACTCCCTATTTACTCGGAGCCTGTTAGTATCGATGGAATCAAAATATCTTCACAATGATATAATATTATTAGTACTAATGGAATCAAAATATTTTCACAATGATATGATATTGTTCACTTTGGGCCTAAGCCTTCGTGGTTTTATTTTTGGGTTTAACCCAAAAGGTTTCGTACCAATGGAGATATTTTCCATCTTACAAATCCATGATCTTTTCAATGTATTTTCAATGTAGAGCTTTGATTATATCCCAACACTATCAATATGAACAAAGTTTTAAAAAATTACTTTCGGCACAATATCATTTTTGGAAATAGACGTCTCTAATTTATTTTAGGATTATAAAAGTATTTAAGTCATCAATGAGTTTTGATCAAAACTTATTGATGGACTTAAACAAGTCAGATTCAATCCAAACTAAATCTAATAGGTTTTTCCATTCCTTTGAGTCTCACCATACCACAAAACTCTTGACTCATGACTATTGGTCTAGAGAAAATATTTAAAAAAATTCAATCTTCTTTACTTTTGGTATAGCATATATCTGGATTTAGGCACTTTTGATTTACTCTATGATAATATCAATAGCTTCTTTCACTCTCCTAATTTCAGCCATGCTAAAGTTTTAAGATTTTAAAAGTATTTAAATCATTAATGAGTTTTGATCAAAACTTATTGATGCATTAGTCAAATTCAATTTGAATCTTATCTAATAGGTTTCTTTCACTCTCTTGAGTGTCACCATAACTAAAAACTCTTGACTCATGACCTCTATCAATTTAGAGATTATTTAAAAATTTTAAACTTTTTTACTTTTAGTATAGTATTATATTTAGATCTGGACACATCTGATTTACTCTAGAATAACAATAGTAACTTTCTTGTACTCTCTCAATTTTGTCCACTTGTCCATGCTAAAATTTTACCATGGATAAGATCAAGAGAGTGCAAAAAAACTATTTGTGTTGTTCTAGAGTGAATTAAAGGTGTCTAGGTCCAAATATGACATTGTCAAAAGTAAAAAAGATTAAATTTTTTAAACAAATTTTCTAAACTGATAAGGGTCATAAGAGTTTTTGGGTAGGGTGAAACTCAAAGAGTGAAAGAAATTTATTGAATAAGGTTTAGACTGAATCTGACTTATTTGAGTCAATCAATAAGTTTTGAACAAACCTCTCTTATGACTTAGAGTCTTTTAAAATATTGAAACTTTAGCATGCACAAGATTAGGAGAGTACAAGGGAGCTAGTGATTTTATCTTAAAATAAATTAAAGATGTCTAAGTCTAAATATAATACTGACAAAAGTAAAGAAGACTAAATTTTTTGAATACTTTCTCTAGCCCAATGATAGTCATGAATCAAGAATTTTTGGACATGATGAGACTCAAAAGAGTGAAAGAAATCTATTAGATCAAATTTGGACTGAATCTGACTTATTTAAATCCATCAATGAGTTTTGATTAAAACTCATTGATGACTTAAATGCTTTTGAAATACTAAAATTTTAGTATGAACAAGAGAAGAGAGTATAAGGAAACTATTAATGATGTCTTAGCGTAACTTGGAGGTGTCTATCTCTAGATATGATACCATACTAAAAGTAAAAAATATATAAATTTTTTAAATAAAATTTTCAAATTGATAGAGGTCATAAGTCAAAAGTTTTGGGATACAATGGGACTAAAAATAGTGGAAGGAATCTATTCAACTAAACCTCTTGATCTTCTACTTTGGAGCACTTTAAAGTTACTTTGACCAAAGTAGTACCAAGGTGGAATCTAAGATCTTAGTTTAGTATGCAACAATATAATATAATTATTAATAAAAATATATAAAATCTTATAATCATAAAATACTATAAAATAATTACTTTATAAATATTTATTTTTTAAATTTTCATATTTTGAATCTTTGTACAATAGCTTTATTATCAATTGTTAGAAATATATCTTTCTTTACATAGATAATAACATATTTTTCACAATTATCATGTCAAAAAACACTCTCTCTATGGTCACAGTGGCAACCGATAGAATTAATATCAATCTCAAAAGTTTATAAACCAATAGTACACTATATTTTTCTTTGACATAACTAACTTCTTTTGAAAGATCACTAAGGCCTTTAAATCCTTGAAATGCTTTGTTAGAACGTGTGTATATATATATATAAAATGATCATCAAGTACAATTTTATGGATAAAATCTTAAGAAATCTTATGAATAAAACTCAACTAGTTGTATCAATTTTTTCTTGTCAAAAGTCAAAATTGAATTTTGTGGATACAAACAAACTACACAAAAAAGTAACTCCATACTTGCCTCTGAAAATGATCATCTAACTTTTGAAGTTGCATATCAATAATACTATAGAATAAATCAACACGATAGTGATGTAAATTTATCACTTGTAATAGATTATGATGGGGATGACTACTATGAAATTCAACTCAATGGCTTCTCACAAGAACAAACCATACATGGTCCTTTGCAACATTGTTTATCATTAGGAGAAGAGAAGAGAATTGAAGAAGAAAATCATATTGACACATTAATTAACAAAAAGAAATAACAACAAAAAAAAAAGAAAAAGAAAGCAATCTTAATTACTTATTTCTCCCCTCTCATATATTGGTTCTCCAATAACATTCATAATGCGTCCTAGAGTGCAGCTACTTTAACATCAAAGTTTATTTTTAGTTTTTCATTTTTTATTTTTCTTAATTTTCTTTTTAAATTAAGTTTTAATTCTTTTCTTTTGTAATTAGTTATTAAAAAGATAGAAAATTTAAAAAAAAATAAAAATATTTTTTTACTATTATTAATGTGTTTTGTAACTTTTTAATGTTTATTAAGGATCCAAAATAAAAAAATAAAAAAAAAGATAAATATAGGAGATCATCATGAGTATAACAATGTAAATTTAGAAAAAATTAATTTTTTTAAATTAAAATTTACTCAAAAATTAAAAAATATAAATAAATTAAAGAGCTCATTCCGAATAAACAATATTAATTTAACTTACATCTTAAATAACTAATTTTTTTACTTTATTTTCTTTTTTCTTTTATTAATTTTGTTTCACTTTTTCTGATTCTCGTGTACTTAGATATTAAAAAAACCTAAAAACTAAAAAAAAATTATTTAGGTTTTTTTAACTTCTCGTTAACTTACTTTTGTATTTTATTTTTTTATTATTTATTAAAGTTTTAAATTTAAAAATATAAATATGTATAAATTTAGAAATTATCATGAGTTTAATGATATAATTTTTTTTTAAAAATGAGATTTTTAAAGTCGTCAATGATTTTTGATTAAAACTAATTAATTTACCTAAAAAACTTAAAAATTTAAAAAAATTATAATTAAATTGGTGAGGTTATTTAAAATGAAAAATGTTAATTTGACACAAATCTAAAATTTTTAAAACAATAATGCCTTTTATAAAAGTTCTTGATAAAATAATTACGTTTTTAATTGTTTATCTGATTAAGAAAAATTCACTTTTACTTTAAAATTTTAAAAGCCATCAATGCCCTTTTTTTTTTAATAAAAGTTCTTGATACAATAATTAAAATTTTAATTGTTTACTTCGATCTTATTCAGTTTAAGTAAGAAAATTTCATTTTTATTTTAAAGTAAAGATACATGTAAACTACATGAAAATAATGAATATGAAAGATGTGACAAGCCACGTGTGTCATGCCTAGGATTGAGTCGGTACGGTATACCGAATTTTACATATGATACCGTATACCGTACCGAAAATTTCGGCATAAAAAAATATATACCGTTACCATACCGAAAATTCAGTATACCGAAATTTCAGTATACCGAATTTTCAGTATAGTATAAAATGCATACCGATCATATCGAAAAATGTTGGTATACTGAAAATTTCGATATACCGAAACTCACTTTTACAAAAATAATAAATAATAAAAGATAATCAATTCAAAATTCAAAAGCCACATAATAACATAATATCCCTTTCATAATAACAAAGCATTAATTAAACACAATCAACATTAACGGGAACTAAAATATTGATTACAAAAATTAACAACAACTAAAATATTAATTACAAAAATTAACAACAACTAAAATATTATTACAAAAGAAAGTTCATTGATAACAACTAACATCAACTAAAATATTAATATACAAAAGAAGTACTTTTTCTTTCCAAAAAAAATCCTTATCCAAAAATTAGCCATTCCATATTTCTTTTTCTGTTCCCTGCATTCTGAAGTAATTACCAACATTAGATTAATGAACTAATACAAACATGATATATGTGTGTATTAAGGGAGAAAGAGAGGTTCACCTTGGTCACTTATACTTTATTATCCTTTCCTTGGGTGATCATCTTTAACATTGAAAAACTCCATGGCTTGCTTTGAAATATTTTTTAGAACCACTACTTACAAAAGAGATCAAGCTTATCCCTTCTTACAAGGGTAGAAAATTAAAAAATTTATAAGAGGATATATAATAGGTATTTTGGTATATACCGAAATACCGAAAAATAATAATTTCGTACCGATACCGATACCGAAAAATTTGGTACGGTATTATACTGTACCGAAATTTTCGGTATACCGAAATTTTCGATATGGACGGTAAATATCGGTATGATATGTGTGGTATACCGAAAATTCGATATTTTTTCCCACCCCTAGTCATGCCACGTGGCTTTTTCGATCGAACAAAATATCCTTTTAACGATTCTGACAACGAAGTTGTAAGATTTAGAATTTAGAATTTATGATTCAAAAAGTTGAAGGACATGACAAACTATGTGTGTCATGCCAGGTGGTCAAAAAAATAACATGACATGACACACGTGACTTATCACCTTTCATATTAAATTTCATGTCATTATTTTCATACAGTTACCTTAATTTAAGGTTGAAATAGGTAGAAAGGATATTTTAGGAATCAAAATTTAATTCGTCATTTGGTAATTCTCAAAAGCTATCTACGCCCTTTGATAATTGAGTAGGTTTTAATTAGTTAATTATGAATTTTATCTATTCGATAGATAGATACGTAAAGCGTACGAATTCTGATCAAAGATTCAACATCCAATATTATCAATATCAATCAATATAATTTCCAATGTTTTTGTTCATAATTATTTATAAGATTTTATTTAACTCATTCATATTTTGTCAAATTTAAATTTGTTTTATAATTTTATCACTAATCATATTTTTTTAATTATTTAATAAAAATCTAAAAATAGTTATTATTCGTTCTCTTATTTACTCAAATAGTTCATTTCTATCCCTTTGAGTTGAGTTTAAATATTCAGCGGATAAATGTATAATGAAACAAGTGAAGATGAATTTTGATTATTTGGCATTCATATTTCATAAGAATATAGAAAATAATTATTATTATTTTATTTTTTTATTTTACTATTATTGTTTATATTGAATTGGACATACTTCAATAAAAGGGTAAAATTCGTCATCCCAACAATCCCATACGATCAATTCCATGATTATTTGTGAAAAAATAAATTTAAAAAATTACAATTAACCACTACAAAAAAAACATTGATTCAACCCTTATCTACTTCAACAAATCTATCTCACACTAACCAACTCAACCATATTCATACATAAATGAAAAATATTTAGAACATAAATATATACTATAGATAACATACTATCCTCCCATTTAAAGTTTGTTTAAAATTTATTTATTTTATAAAAAAAGAAAAAGAAATAGAAAGATATAAAAATAATTAGTTACCCTTGGTTTCTTCTTCTTCTTCTTCCTCCTCGTACACTTAGATTTTGCTTCTCGATCTCCCTATTCCATCTCTCACTTTGTTATCCCATTGTAAACCATAGCCCGCAATCGACCACAACTTGTCATTGTAAACATTTAACCAATCTCAAGCATAGCTTGTGTCTCACATATAATCTTCCGTGGGACCAAACCGGTCACTCCCAGGGATTAAGTCCATGAAACTAACTGGGATTTATCATTTTTTTGTGTCTCACATATAGTCGATCCTAACCACAACTCATCATCAAATGAAATGAAATGTAGAAAACAAGCACTTGAGGAAATTTTGTTTCGACTGAAGAAATGCCACTTAAAATAGTAAAAAATAAAAACAAACTGTCGCAATGGACCAGTAAATATCAACTCTTATCAAATGTGAAAAGAACATTACTTTCATGATTTGTGAATCCACGCTGCAGTCATCGCTTTGAAATAATCACCTGGTGACTCTGTAAGCCTGCAATTTCCATGTTCGAAACTTCAATCGACTCATCAGCACAAGTTAACAATAACAGATTATGATAAATACATTGGGGCACTATGGCGTTGCAAACAAATAAAAATTCAAGTTACGCGTGCAGTCAATCGTACCTTCACAGTTTTTAGTAGATCCCTTGCTTGACTATTGTTCTTGAAGTGGTCGCGTACAGGCTGCAAAAAATGGAAGAATGGGGAAAATATGCAAGCTGAATGAATGAGACTAAATTATCTCTTGAGAATTCAGTCATTCAAATATGACTTGAAAATAAGAATCTGTATTGAAATCTACAGTAAATAATAAACCCTGAATACAACTCAAATAACACAATACAAACATGTACGGACAGTCAATTAAGTGCATGGCACTACTACAGGAAGATTACTTCTCTGCCATGAAATGGCGTCTCCAACACATGTTCATTCATGATGTATTTGGTTCATGGAATAAATTGATACGGAAGAACCATTCTTAGATAATGGAATTAACAAAAACAATAAAATAAGAATACCAATTCGCTAGATTTAGTTTAGGGAGTCAGATACATTCTTCACTTGAATTAATTTGTAGAAATGTAATGAGTAATAAACAAAGAATAAACTGTATGACAATAAATATCCCTACATGAAATAATGTCCGGCTCATCCGACTTGCAAATGCAACCCAATGGATCGTTAAGCCAGCCAAGCCTAACTAGCTTGCAGGACCCACCAAGCCCAACCAGACAACTTTGCTCGAATATGTATACACACGTAGATGGACAGAGAGATAGGATTGAATAGAGTAAGAATAGATATTCTCTTAAGAATAGAATCATATTAGGAATTGCTATTCCTTGTGATCAAAGAGTCATAATTTCATGGGGACTAGTACTCCAAGTTCATTTTTATAAGCAAACCAAGATATACTTGTTCTATATTTCTATGGAAATCTGATAGAAAGTAGAAATACATGCTCCTAAGAACCAAATGCACCAGTGGTCATTGTGATAGCATGACCATAACTAGACAATGCTTAACTTCAATTTCTTTCGATATCAAAGTCAAACCGTAAGATTAGAGGTTTCATTTTAGTTGTTCAATTATCAAAAGAATTATATAGAAGACTTCAAATGAAATAATGAACTGAGCAAACAAGTTTGATTCTCTCTCTCTCTCTGATTTTGGTTTAAAATACATAGTGACTCGTTAACAATATCAACATCCATGACAAATTAGAACAAAATATCAAAAGAGCAAAGTAATACCTGTAATATAACATTAAGTGTTTTTGAAAGAGCAGGCTTTAAATCAGCTGGGTGTAATGCCCCACTCTCATAGTCTCCGACTAATTCTTCCATGTTGTTGTACACCCTTGAAGAAAAGGTATTTTGCAATTAACTATCAAGGGACTGAAACAAGACTAAAACATGCATGACCCCAAAGACAACAAATTTTCAGAACTGTACAATGGATGCAGAAAACAAGGCAAACACAATCTAGCAAGATAGACTACCATAAAGACGCCTCACGCTTTACTTGTTAAGAGTAACTACAGTCCATGCTTGTGAATTCATGATTGTAATCCCTTAAATAATGTTCAATGATGATTGATGACATGATGCATTTGGAAGATCATACAAAGGATACTGAAGTATGGAATGATTTTATAACAATGATACAGGATGAATAATGCATTTTGCCTTCGAATGCCAAACTTGTATATAACTTAATAAAACATTATCGATAACTAAATAATATGACTAATAAAACTTACTTAGTTCCCCCATTTTCTTCCTGTCGCACAACTTCAAAATGACCAAACCATGGGAAAATAATATATTTGACATACTCCAGGCATGGATTTCCTTCCACAACCTTTGGAGGGCAGTAAGCCTTCTTTATCTTCACATTTACTTCAGCCTATCCAGAAAGAAAGTATTACTTGCAAGCTCAAAGTATGCATGGTACAAACAAAAAAGTCACAAACCTTCCCACATGCATATATATAGTTTTTAAGCCTTATAAATAATACATTCCCTTTAAGGATTGTTTAGCTTTAATATACTTGCATAGTAATATTGGTCACTGATGCAACCAATAGAGGGCAATCCTAAGGGAATAGCAATTAGAAGAGGTTAGAGAATAAAGAAGGAATTGTTTGTCTGATCAGTCATCTGAGTTTAGAGGGTATATTTCAGTTTAGCATTGAATTTCAACTCATCTTAATATAGACTCAATGTTGCACTGTGCCCTTCGTTTAAGAAATTTGCCTCCATTTTAATCTTCATTCCATATCACTAATCTTTGTTGCACAGTTTCCGTCTATGCTGGAATGATACTTTTCCACTACTGTATAGTCCCGTGTTAGTACAGTTTCAATATATAAATTTTTAAAAATCATTTCAATCTTATGTGAAAAGTTCTCTGTTTTAAGCCACCAAGACACTAAATCCCCATATGATATAACTTATCATTATGTTCATTTCAAGCCTAATATGTAAGGAACAACCCTCCAGAAGCAACAAAGGTACCAACAAAATCCTCCATAGTATGCATACCTCTTCATCCTCCATAAAAATTGAGGAAGTTGGATCACTTTTTGACATTTTCTCCTGCCCCTCCTGTAAACCCGGAAGCATATCTGTATTGCAAGCAAAGCAATATCAATTTATATCATGATTGTAGAAGTCCACATGATTTCCATAATAGCAATTATAACATTCTTACGATGGGACAAGATGATGGGCTTATTTTTTCTTTTGATATCATCACAATACTCTCTTGCAAGTACATTAACTTTCCTCTGATCCATGCCTAATTGGCAGATGTCAGCCTGCAAAATATTTGATTAAACAAGAAATTCATTTAGCCAATATGCAACTGGAGAAAATAGAAATTATAATAAAAATAAGAGAACAAGAAACAATATCAATTAGACATAACCTTCAGGAAAAATATATCAGCACATTGCATGCATGGATACAGAATCTGAGCTGCAGTCAATTCATCTTTTTCACTTCGTCCCATTATCTGACTGCACCTGAACAATATCAAAACACAAAATCAGTGATCACCTTGTTATCAATTTACCAAAATTGCCTCACACAGAGATACTAAAAAAACATGCATTTACAGTAGACCTTATTATCCTGTGAAGTGTATTTCTCCGAGCTATATCCATTACTAGAGGCCAGTATTCATGTGCTCGACTGTTAATTTCCTCTGAGGACCACAAAAACTCAACCTTGTCGAGCTTCATTCCGACAGCTTTCCATATTTCAATGAGATACCGACCAACTGTTTGAATTTTCTTGAGATCACCGCCCATCTTGTTATTCAACTGTGCAAACCAGTCAGCAATCCAGATTTTCACAGTGCACCCAGCTGAAGTCAGCTTATTCACACTGATCGTCTTCATAACACCCTATTCATATTTCAATTTGTGAATCATATAAATCAAATCCTGTTCAGAAAATTGATCATCTTGTTATTGCAGCAAGTTGCATTTTTAAAATAAATAAATAAATTGTTGTTGCACGATCTTAGTTTTCCAAAAAGTTATTATTTCTGCATCATTAAGGAACTATTGAAATAGATACAGTTAGGTATGTGCCTTTGTTTAGGAACAATTTTTGAATGAAAACGAATAATATCACCTGAAGAGAAATAAATTTTTAAGAATTTAAACATTATTTCTTGTGTTTTGAAGGAAAAAAGAAGAGAGATCTCCATATATTCATTAAGTTATCTTTATAATTCTCTCATGCAAACTACCAAACTATATTTTTAGTAAGAGATTTAAGTTCAAAATGTTTTAACCACTAGAGTTCTAATTCCTAAGTTTGTTGGTTCCAAACAAGTAATTTCACTAGAGGTATGGAATAAGAATTCCATCTTCCTCTTAGTCTCAACAAGTTGTTGCTGGATGTGCAACCTGAACCAACATCAGAACCATATTGTTCAAGACGAAAAGATACCTATAGTTCTAGAACAGAAAATAAATTGATAAAACTCAATCAGGACAAAACTGATTCAAGTAAAATGATATTAGTTCGGTGGCTCATGTCAATTAAAAGCACACTGGAACCTGCGCGATGTGCATCCTCCCCGATGGTTCGAATCCATCGTAGCATACTGGAATCGGCTTCTTTGCCAGAAGATTCATCAGCTCCTCCTCTTGTATGCATTCCTCCCCTACGCTCCTCACCAAAGCGAATCGCTCCTCTAGCGTCAACCTGGGTGAATCAAACGTGATAAGCCGAGAGTGGAAAACATTGATGTAAATACCAAATCAGGGAAAAATCAAACGAACGAAATGGATGGGTACTCACTGAAGCGAAGACGATGGAGAAGGATCCAGGGATAGACTTGCGACGCCAGAAGATTGATCGGCCGGAATCTGCTCATCCGATGCCCCTGCCATGGGTGCGAGAGGTTAAGAATCGTCGGCGACGGCGATTAGTAGGGTTTTTCCGTGTGCGAGAGGTGAAGACTAGTCGGCGACGGCGATTATTAGGGTTTTTATGTGCGAGAGGTTAAGACAAAAGCCGACCATTGAGTCGTCGATTTGATTGGACCCGATTGATCTATGTACTGTTCATCAAATTATTTAAATAGATTGAGTTGAAATTTTATTAATTTATTTTAAGATAAATTTAAATGGATCGATCCGCCTAGTTAACGATTTGCATGATCAACTTATGATGAGTTTGATTGATCTGCAGATTAAAAAAAATTATTTTTAAAAAAATGTAAAATAAAAATAAAAAATACAGTGAATTAGTAGATTTGACTCATCTAAATGGTAATTAAAATTTAAAAATTTCAACTTGATCCATAAACTATAATCCAAATTTATAATTTTCAATATTTTTTATTTTTTATTTTTTTAATAAATCTATGGATTGATCCTCCTAACCATAACCCGTCTTGAATTGATTTAGATTGGAGATTTTTCAATCCGTGTGGATTGCTCCATCCTACTTCACCATATGATGATTTTTAAAAAGTTGTCCGTCCTATCATGAGTTATCCGTTTGACAACTCTAACCACGACTAAAATAAATTACGGTACATATACATTGTTATGACCTTAGGGTGTGATTTGTGTGGACTCGAGGAAGCAAGGGGTAGTTCAAAGGATTGATATGGAAGCTTGTATAGCCATGAAAATAGTTGTTAGGTATGGTGAGTGTTATTTCTTGGTTCTTAAGAACCAATTATCCCATCCACTATCCGATCTTGAGCTAACCACGGTCCAAAACCGAGCTAACGTGCTCATGTCCACCACCACACCTCCCCTGAGCTTGACATGGATTGCCCTACACGCCACTCCACTAGACCCAGCCCTGTTAGGTATTCTTTTTCTTTTGCTAGTTTTTATACAAGGCACTCGGCATATAATTTCTTGGACATCATAACTACCCTCTCCGCCATCAGAGATGAGCACGTTGAGCAAAAACAGAGGATGGTGTTGTACTAGCATAGAGTCGATGAGCATTACCGCCATGAGGAGGAGCGAGACCACGAGATGGAGGAGTATCACCAATAGATGAATGACTTGTACGCCTGTCACATATCATTGGATAACTTTCTAAACTTTTATCCTTTTCCACCACTTCCAAGTAGACTTAGTTTTCCATTAAGGACAATGCATTATTACTATTTTTTAGTTTAGTTTTGCTTAATTCATCATGTTTCTATTTTTTTCTCATATCATCAATGTTATTATGATTGCCATGTCATCATGCATTATTTGTTTATTTCTTATAGCACGACATTAGTACGATGAATTATATGTTTTCATGAAAAGCATACTCGTATTTTTAGTGATTTATTTCTTTCTATCTGTAATAGCATGACATAAGCATTGCCAAGTTAACTAATTTTAATGTTGACCTACTTGCTTAGTATCTCAACTTCACGTTATACTTGATTTTGAGAGTCGATATATTCGAGAATAGTTATGAATCATGAATTGGACTAGTACTTTGATTTCCTAGGTGACCCATTGCATTTTAGTTACTAGAGAAACATTCGAGTCGGTGATGATCTCTTAGAAAAATTAGAGAAAAATTTAGATTTTGAAGATTGTGGCAATAAAAAAATAATGAAAATTTTTTATTTTGATAATGAGAAGAAGCGATATAGTACCTTTTTGAGACACAATGATTATTGAGGAAATACTGACTTAATTACCCCTTTGAGATTAAAATGTTACTGGTGAAATATCTATTAACTTTCTCTAACATCGAGTGCTCTTTTGAGACCTTATGTAAGTAATCTAAAATATTACGAGGAATGATCCTTGCTTAAGCAGGCAAGTGCCTCTTACATCAGAGACTTAGGAAACACAATGGGATGATGAAGTGACTAGCATAGATAATTGAAACTTTAAAATCGAATCACTTTTTACTGCACACGTAGAACTTTCACTCTTTCAATTTAGGCCTTGAGATAGTGTATGTACTTTTGCTCACTAATGGAACTGCTAGATAGGATTAGATGAATTCGCTAGGAATTATGATGTATCATTCACACATATAAATTTAGATTCCAGGTTTTTTTTGAGGACAAGAAAAAGTTTAAGTATGGGGATATTTGATGTGTGTGTTTCATATATATATTTTCGATATTATTTTGCATACATTTGTCCATTACATTCGCATATTGTGTATACTTTCATCTTTTTTGCATTAATTTTATCTTTTTAGTTTAGAGATTTGCTCTTTGTGCATTCTTATTGCTAGGAAGCGAATTCAAAGCTTAATTAAAATCAAGAATCTTTGGAATGTCCTCATTTGCAACAGCAAGGAGCTGTGTCAATTCCCGTGTATGGTATTGAAAGTCAATGTTGCTCCATTGCTCGCCTAACCCCATAGATGATGTAAACACAATGTGCAATTCTACCATGATGCATGGTCCTGTGTCCCCTGACACGACCATACATCATCTATGGAGTTAGGCGAGCAATGGAGCAACAATTGGACTTTCAATACCATACACGGGCAGACTGTGTCCCTTGACATGGTCGTGCTCCTTGCTGCTGACAAATGAGGACATTCCAAAGTTGAACAAGGCCAGGTTGTGTCCCCTAACACGATTGCATTTGGCCAATTTCTGAGGACCAAAGTGCCACAAGGTCATGCTATATTTTATACTATGGAAGTGGTATGGTGGCGGCGTCCCAACTTTTTTGAAAGGTTGTAATAGATTTGGAAAGGCTTTTGGAGGCTATATAAGATCCAATGGAGCTCATGTTGAGGAATCAAGGGAACAGGGAACCCTAGGAGAGAGTTGTTTCCAAGGAGTCATCGAGATTCCATTCATCGAGGATCTTGAAGATCAATTCGAAGACGACTACAGACATGTTGACTAAGCCTTCTCTCTCTCTCTCTTACTCTTTGATTTGAGTTGTAGAATATTATTCTTCATATCTTTTTCTTGTATCTCCATCTTCATATAGTAGTCTCTTAATTCTACGATTAGGAAGTAGTACAATGTAATCATCGACACTTGCTTTATTTAATTCAACTTTTTTATCGCATGACATGTTTAATTTATGATCTGATTTTAGTATGTATATATGACTATGACACTAGTGTGTGTTTTCATTCATAAGGATAAGGGGAAGGACTGAGAGGTGAATCCAATTCTCCAACCCCTAAAGTTCAAGACTTGAGGGGTGGTTCATGAAAGTAATTCAAAATTTCATGAGTGCACCATTGGCTATCGCGGAGTTTAATGGTCTACCTTGATTCGATGTTATGATATAAGGGATAACATCTAGAGGATCGTGGGGCATCATGATAGGAGCTTCCCTGGGAAAGCAGTCGCTCTTATTCGAGAGAAGATATCGGGTACCTTTCGGGATATACCACCTTCATACTTATCAATACAAAGGTAAAATAGTGAATAACAATTATGATATTAACGATCGTTGCGGTGAAATCAAAGCCCTAGAATTGCTTCCTCAAATCAATTTTTTCCTACAAACTCTTCTTGCTTTCTTAGATTGTTTTTCTTTCTCACATGATTTTCTCGATTTTGATTGATTTAGTTAACCTGCTTCACATTTCAATTAGTACTCAATTTAATTGTCTTAGTGGATGATATTTTTATTATTTGACGATATTGTGCATTTACAACTTGCAATATATATGAACATATGGAGGCATGGAAAGACTACTGAAAGTTAATATACTTGCATCTCTTGAGTTATTTTTATTGTTTGATGACACTGTTCATTTGCAGCTGGCATACATCAGTTTGCTATATATATGAACATGTGAAGGCATGGAAAGACTACTGAAACTTCATATACTTGCATCTCTTAACCTAATTGTAATAATTTTCCTTACTCTCATCTCCACTACTCTTCTTTATGTGAACTTGTGGAGGCATAGGAAAACAATTGAAAGATCACATACTTGTATCACTTAAGCTCATTATAATAATTTTCCTTCCTCTCATCTCAACCACTCTTCTTCATGTGTTTAATTTCATATTCCTACACCTCCAATAATTTATTGAGAAGAAGAAAAAACAATGGTTGAGTAATCCATCGAAGGATCATATGCCATGAAATAGGAACCGAGGGTTCCAAATCACATTAAAAGATTGTGTTTGGTTTGTTATTTTTATTGTTCTTATTTGTATTTGTATTTTTTTTTTTTGTTGCATGTCTTGTAGAATCTAACACGAAAGCAACAACAATACACCCTTCACCCCCTCTAGCCGTGATCCAACATAGGGAACATAGAGGAATGCTTGTTTATGAATCTAGAGCAATTTAGGACCTATAACAGTTTAGATCAAAATTGATACATGGACTAATTAGACCGCTCTGAATTGGGAAATGAATGCATTTTATGACTCTATATAGTCTAATGAACATATAGGAATGTTTGTTCATTTCAACAAAAGGTAGAATTCGTCACCCTAGCGACCTTATACGATCTGTCCTATGACTATCTGTAAGGAGGTAAATCGAGAATCTACAGTTAGAAATGCTTGTTCATAAACCATAGCACTATTGGTTTATGTAGTAGTTTTATTCAAAATTATTACATATGTACATATAATGCTCTTGATTGAGAAATGAATGTATTTTATGATTCCATATTGTTTAGGGAACATAGAAATGTACTTTCTCATGAATAAAGAGCAGTTGAGGACCATCATTTTTTTTCTAAAACTGTTATATGGGCATACATTGCTCTAGACTCAAAAATGAATGCACTTTATAATTTCATAGGGTATAAAAAATACATAAGAATACTTATTCATGAATCTAGATCAGTTTAGGACCATGCAATAATATTTTTAAAGTTTCTACATGGACCTAGACTAATCTAGACTAAATGAATGCTTTTTTTATAGGGTCTAAGGAACACAAAGGAGTATGACTGTGAATCTAGAGAAATTTTGGTCAATGTAGCAGTTTTGGCCAAAACTAGTACATGAACTTATACTTCTCTAGATTAGGGAATAAATGTAATTTACAAGTTCTAGTGTCTAGGGAATGCGTGCTAGGGAATGTGCGCAATGGATTGCATGTTGCGCTCTGTTTGGGAGGAGGTGAGGGAAGGGGAGGAAAGGGTATACAAAGGGTAGGAGAATTTTGACCCTTGTTTGGGATAGAGTGAGTTAAGGAGGGGAAGAGGAGAGAAGAGTAAGTTTTACCCTTGCATGCTCATGAATCATTACAATTTCTTACACTCTAATTTGGGATGTAAGGAAGGGGAAAAGAAACTCAAAAATATTTTATTCTAATTTTATCCCTATTTTAAAATATCAAATTAACTCATCTATTTAGGTATTTCATCTTTGCGCCGTCATTCCTCACACAATGCGTGCTATCATCGACCAATGTCCAATCGCTTGCACTCCACGATGTCGACGCCGACCCTTACTGTAAATCTCTTCAAAGACAAGACTCAAGAGGATCGAGACAGGTAACCCTAATATTTTCCTTCTGCTTCTCCTTGAAGGACAGAGATTTATCCTAAGAGCATGCATTATCTATTTTAGGACTTTTTATATCCCAATTTCTACATGCACTAATAGAATTTTACAGTTTTTCATCCGTCCTCTACATGTGTTGTCTTTTTTAAGAAATGAGGATATTTTTAAACTTTATATATTTAACCTTCATTCTCCTTCCTTTCCTCTTAAACAAGGTAACAAATGTTACGTTAATCAACCTTCCATCCCTTCCAAATAAGGAGAACATAAATATTTTACTTCCTCTCGCTTTTCTTCCTTTCCCCTTCAGTTAACGAACCTTTTCTCACTCCATCCAAACAGAGCGTTAGTGCATCCAGAACAGTCTACAACTCTATGGGATCTAAGGAATGTAATGGAGTGCTTGTTTGTGCATCCAGAGCTATCTTGGTCCAAAATTGCTACATGGATTCAGACTGCTTTAGATTCACAATTGACCTATAGGACTTCTTAAATGTTGTATGCTCACTACACCTTACTTGATTTAGTAAAAAATATAGTACTTTACGTAAAAAAAATTCCTGCATGGTCCTCACCTAGACCACATATGTTATGTCTAGTTAGGCATTAAAGCTAAACAATTATAATAGGGCATACAATTATACTGGCATACTTTAGCAAAAAGGTGGAATCCATCATCCCAGCGGCCTCACACGGTCGACCCCACAATTATCTGTGAGGAAGTAAATCAGAAAGCTGCAGTTAACCACTACGAGAGAGGATATTGTCTCGGCTTCGTCAAGATTCGATCCTTGCCCACTTCAGCAAATCTACCTCATAGTAATCAATTCAACCATGCCCCGAGGGCAATTATGTTGACATACAATATTGTTCAAGGTGTTGTTGGCATCCTACAAGAATGATGATCATGGCAAGTCTAGAGCACTTTGAATGAACAAGAGAATCCATGGACTTCAATCATGTGATGTACTAGTGTTAATGAGCTCTAATATGAGAAATTCAATAAAACCTAGAAAATATTAGCATCTCATCTATAGGAGCTTTCACCATATCAACCAACTCCTACCACCAATTAGTTTACTGATTGACACTTATCAGTGATACTAATTTACCACCATTTAGTCTTCCTAAACCATTAGTTGCAATTGTCCACCTACAATTTATCATTCATCACCATGAAAGAATATGGTATACAAAGTCCATGGATGCAATTGAGTGAGTTCCAACTAGTTTCTAAAAGCACAAGTTACTAATTCAACAACAGAAAAGGTCTACAACCAGTTCATTCATCATCAAAGCCAGTGTATCTTCCTCAATGTTCTTACTCAGCTCAATTCTCCCTGTCATTAACTCAAGCCAGTCTAAGTTTGTCGGTCGTTGGATCTCTTGCTTAGAAAGCTCAACTGGGCTCTTACTGTCCATATGTTGCCATCTTATGATCTTCTCCTCGACCAACTCTGCCAACCTTCTTTTGCTCAAAGATTGGCATCTAACAAAGGCTTTGTAACTTTTATGACAGAAATAATCATAGAGTGAATCCAAAGATTCTACCATGCAGTCTAAAAGAAGTTGCCTCTGTAGATTCTCCCCTTGAGCCAGCATAGTAGCTACATTGCATTTTGCTCTAACTTGCATTCCATTTCTAAGTTCTTCTTGTTTGCTGCCAGTAATTGCAGAAAGCTTGCTACTGTGAAGTCTGTTCCTTTCTTCCATTTTGGTGCAGTTCTCTGGTGAGTGGCACTCCATTTCTTGCTTGAATCCTAGATTAACAGCTCATGCAAATTACTAAGTTCACAAGCTTGCTTGCATTTACTAAGTCAGAACAAGGACATGGTTATGAAAGCAAGAAGTTCACCTGATCGGCGATTGCGGTTCCGGCAGCAGCAACTGTCACTCGAGGCTGAAGCTTCCACGGACGACGCATCAGTTTCACCATCACAAGAGATGGATTTTACACGAGTTCTAGATTTTGCATTTTCCTGAAGAAATGATGAGCCAATGATGCATCTCAGCTACAGGATTTAAATGATCTTTCCCTAAAAAACACAGATTATGGATATTCTGAATATAACTTTGTTGTAGTAATAGCCATCAACAAGGAAAGAACACTTCATTAATAAATCTGTCATCAGAAGCATGGATTACAGTTTGGAAACTTATTATCAGAGCTTTGCAAAACTATGAACATTCAATGAGGGAATTTGCTTTTGTTTGGCAGTTTGTGATTGTGTTGTAAACAACAATCACATTGAGTAACAACATAAGAATAACTTGCCTGAATATTTTGATTGATTTTTGCAGTCTGTTCATCAGTGAGTGAAGTTCTGCTCAGTATTGACAATGAGTTGATTCCCGGAAAACAATCATCTGTCTGAAAATTGTGCTTCTGCTCGAAATCTTGGAGATGGGAGAGTTTATCCCTTAGATCAACCATGTTCAGTTGAGATGCAGATCTAGTAACATGTCTTCTTCCTGAACTCAAAGACAGAAAGATTATCTGTTTCTCTTTTTTACTTCCATTAATGGACTTTATATCTTCCTTAGGATGCCTAACAATGGATCCTGCAAATTTGCGCATTGGCAACTCCTTTTCGATTCTCTTTTGGCTCAAGAAATCTCCATTAGAGAGCTTATCAGATGCAAGGTGATGGCTATTAGCAGGCCTCCTTCTGGTTTTTGTTGCATTTCCCCTTCCTGTTCTTGTTCTTCCCATCACGTTGCTCGAAGCACCAGCAATCACATTAGCCTCGTTATCTGAAGAATGATTCTTACATCCCTGCATGACTCTCCTTGATGATGATGATGACGACGAAGATGATGATGAACCTCTATATTCACGATCGAGTTCTTCAGGATTCTTGCCACAGACTCTCAAATTCACGACTTCCACCAAACTCCCACAGTTTTTGCAAGAACCGACATGGAGATCACGACGCGAGGCCATATCCGATTCACCTGCAATTTTCACCGAGCTGTCGAAGTTGGCGATGCCAAATTTGGAAGCGTTCCTGGACTGCAAACCGGGTTCCAAGATCCTCGTAGCGACTTCCCTCAACCGTGCTTTCCTTCTCCTCGGCGATCTCCTTTGGCTTTGAAACACCGAAGCCGCCGCCCTGTGCTGCTCTTCCAAACTCATCTCCAACCGGAAGAACGCATCTTTTCCGACGGAGCGTCGATTCTTCAACAACCTCGTGGTCTTGGGTAGCGTCTTAGACTTTGAACAAACCTCACGGTGAACATTGGGCATCGATTCCAGTCCCATCAGTCGAGCTATCATCGTCGGAGCGCACATCTCCTTTGCAGAGGCATCTTGGTGAGAGCATGAACCTCCACGACTCTCTTGGGAGACCTTGAGATCAATTTCAGAACGCCATTAAAGCCATGCAAAGCATCATCATAAGCCAAAGAAATTTGAGAACAATAAGCTCAGACTACCGGTAATGGCTTGGCGACGGAGAACTTCTCTTGCCCGCCGAGCCTCTTCCATGCCCTCTTTGCAGCATTAACTGAGAAAGAAGCAAACATGAAAGAGAGAGAGAAAGAACTAGCTAGCAGCGATGTCACACGAGCGTTAACCTGGAGGCAGAAGCTTCCTGGAGAACTGCTTCTTCTTCTTCCAATCAAACAGATGGAGGAAGATGCCAATGCATCCTCCTGGCTTCCTCGTCGGCTCCTTCTCTATGATCGCGAGGGTCGAACCTGAACTACCATCCCTCATTCTTCAAAATCTTAGAACACTGCCTTCTTCAGTCGCTGCATCAGCGCGAGCTTGGAGAAGAGGCTTCAGTTATCCGACTGCTTCGCCATTGTTGGCAAGAATATGTGCATGAGAGAGCGCGAAGCTCGTCGCTGGTGAAAGCTGTGCGGGATAGCGGAAAACGCAAGCCTTTAGGCTCTGGTTTGGCATCTTTGTCAGGCCTGCAAGCTTCCACCTTTGTTCATGTGGCTGAGTGTAGCGGCCATGGACGGACAGTGACAAGTAATAGGAAATAGCGACCTGTGACAGGACTCATCAGTTGTGGAGGCAGCGAGGAAAGGTCACTCTGGACGTGCCCTCTCTCTCTCTCTCTGTGCCTTGTCGTTGGATGCTTGCTGGTGTCGGCGTGTTGCTGAAGAAGACTGCAGGGAAGATTCTTGCAGAGAAGGAACAAAAAAAGGCTGTGTAAAAGGGAAAGAACTCCAGAGAAAATACAAAGACTTTTGTTCTTTGCTTTCGAGAATTTGCTATGACCTTAAGGTGTGATTTGTGTGGACTCGAGGAAGCAAAGGGTAGTATGGAAGTTCCGAGGTATAGTTGAGTTGGTTATGACGGAACAAACTTACAGAAAATGATAAAGGTTCGAATCTCGGTGAAGCCGAGACAATACCCTCCTCCGTCGTGATCAATTACAGCTTCTCGATTTACCTCTTGATAAATGGTCATGGAACCGATCGTATGGAACCGCTAGGGTGACGGATTCCACCTTTTACAGAAAAAAATGATTGATATGGAAGTTTGTATAGCCATGAAAATGGTTGTTAGGTATGGTGAGTGTTGCTGAAGAAGACTGCAGGGAAGATTCTTGCAGAGAAGGAACAAAAAAAGGTTGTGTAAAAGAATGAGCTGAGGGAAAGAACTCGAGAGAAAATACAAGGACTTTTGTTCTTTGCTTTCGAGAATTTGGTTGTTCCTGTTGAAAAAGAAGAGAAAATTTTGATTTTGAATGCTTGTGTTTAATTCTTTTGGGATCTTAATTTGAATAGAAATGCGTGAATAGTAGTATTGTTCTTGTCTGACCTGAGTGAGCAAACAGTGACTAATGGATTCAGATTAACCCCAGCTCTGCACCCCATCATGACCAGATCAGGCTGAAACCAGGCCCCAAGCAGCCCCGCAACCAGACCCTGCTGCCGCGCCATCCGACCCGCGCTCGCGCTCGGCCGCACCACCAGCCTGGTGGCCGGCCGCGCCACCAGACTCGCGGTCGGCCGCACCACCAGCCCCAGGCTCGGTCGTGCGAGCAGGGCACCAACCCTCCGGCACCGCAGCCGCGACCAACATGAAAAAAAAATAAAATTGAAATAACAACTTACCTGAGACGCCGGAGGAGGAGATCCCACCAGGAAAATCGCACCGGAGGAGGAGATCGATCGGAGAGTTCGATTGTTAAATATTAACGATTGAACCAGAATTCGATCATTAAGGTGCGCTAAAATTCTTCCCACACCGTCCAAATCTAAAATTAGTGATCCAATATAAATTTGATCGTTGTTTTAGCGACCGATATTCGATTTCTGTCGCTAATTAACAATCGATTTTTAACTTCAATTGTCAAATAGCGACCGATTATATTTCCGTCGCTAATATAGCGACCGAATTATTTTTGATCGCTAAAATAGCGATCGAATTATAATCGATCGTTAAATAGCGATCGAAATTAAAAATTGATCACTAAAATAGTGATCGAATTATAATCGATCGCTAAATCCGAAGCTATTTGTGATTATTTTTGTAGTGTTGGTATACCCTAGAATCCCCATCCAAGATATTAACTGCAGGAAGAGCTTCGTCTAGGAAGCTAACTAGTTGAGGCCGACCAACCAGGCACTCGCTTGATCAGGCATACAGTTGAGTGCGCACACAGACACATACAAAGGTGAAATGGCTCGACAACATATTACTTTAAGAACATCTCAGTTCAAAGATCATAAAGGACTTCAGTAGTGCACTCGTTCTGAAAACATCCTCGTTCGAAAATATTCCCAAAAAGATTATACGAGACTTCAACCGTGTATTCATTTTGAGAACATATCCGTTTTAAACATCCCTAAAAAGATAATAGAAGACTTCAGCCAAACATTTGTGTTCAGGAATATTCTTGGGAACATACCATACAAGTTATGCAATCACTTTGGGAACATAAGAAATCAATCAAATAAGACTATTAGCATATAAAAAACAATCCAAACAAAAGATTAAAGAACCCAACCAAAGAAATATAGATCACATAGAAGATGAAATAAGTTTGGCTAATCTCACCAAAAATAAATAAAAAGAAAAGTTTATCCAATTACTGTGCCTAAATTGGAATTATGTATCAATTGAGAAAACAACCTGCACAAATACTATCAACCATTTTTCTATGACTTGAATAAAATTTGAATCTTTCATAACCATTCCCCATGCACATAAATAATATTCTATAAAAAAAATGAAATCCATCATCCTAACAGCCCCACACGATGATCCCACGATCATATATAAGAAAATAAATAAATAAACTGCAATTGACGATGACTGAAAGATATTATCGCTTTCATCGAGATTCGAACTCTTGTCCTCTTCTGCAAGTCTACTCCATCGTAACTATGCACATAACTACTAGAAACTTGTCATCGAGTTGTTTAATGATGATACAGATTCAATTCCTCATAGTGATTATTGCACTTCACATCAGATTCCTAATGCACCACCTTATTCTACTTGGCATCATTCAATTTTGCTTGTCCGTAATAAGCTGTAAATTACTAAATAACAAATTCAGATACAACTCTGGAATGTAAATGAAAGGTCAAATGATATCATTCGTAAGAAGATCGATAGCTGCCGCTTACAATTGAAATATCTGCAACTAAAATCCAGTCTAATATGCCGAATCAAATCGTATGTGCCTGGGACAACAACCCTTTTAGCTCAGTAAAATCTTCTTTTTCTTCTCCTCAGTAGCTAAGAATTGCTGTAACATGCCATTATTCGGCATGAGGTGGATTTCTACAGAGAACAGAGACAACAGCTGCAATCCAATTCATAATCATTGCAAGATCAAAGCGTCCATATATCCAAAGATGGCAACTAATTAGAATGAATTATGAACATAATGACTGAAATTGTGGCAGGCTCCACTTGGCATCTTCATCAATGTGTTCCTGGGATATTATCACTCGTATGACATACTCCAGTTCCTCGATCCCAACTCCACCACCTGGAACAATAAACAATCAACCAGTTGATAGCACTAATTACTTCCCCAATGTCACATTGCTATTGAGATGCCACACATTGTCTGGTAGCAGAAACTGCAGAAGAAGATGGTATACAAGAAGCAATATGGCAGCAGAATATCCAGGGCATACAGTGTCCACACGTTTCTCTCGTTTTCCATATCCTCTTTGAAGAACACAACACTCTTAGGGAAAGAAGGTGCAGGGGCCTGCTCTCTGCTAAACTAAGCTATGGACATGTTGAAGTGCACAAGTGCTTGATGCAATCCAACATGCTATAATCACAATATCCGTGGGCTAATCAACTGCAGTTGCTTGGCTGTTCTCTCCAAATACGCCATCCAGTAAGTCACTTCCCCTATAATTTGTCACTAAATTTCACAGTTGGATTTCAGTGAACCACAGGAAGCTTGCTCAGAGCCCTTTCTTTTGCTTGACAATTCTTTTTCAACGGTCCTGTGATGCCAGAAAACAAACTGAGGGCTTCCATTTACACTGTCAGAAGCAATTCTTGCATCTCTGAAGGGTTGCAAGCATCTCTCCTTGGCAAACTGAATGCATGCCTCTTTTGCAGCCACAAGACAAGTAGCCATCTCAAGCTCTTCGCACTGTTCTCTATCTACATAATCCATTGGTGCAATTCCAAACAAAACTTTCCACCAAGGGGGTTTGCACTTGTTAGAAGCAGAGATCGAGCATCCAATGCGTGCGCCGGCCTAAAAAAGCACAATCCTCATCAAGATAATAATTGAAACATAACAAGTAGTATCCTCAAATATACTAAGTGACACACCAAGAAAAAAGATTAAATAGAAATTACAGTACCTAGTAGCAGCCAATGTGCATGAGGGAATATGCTAATATTACAACTTACCAGAGATACTTAGGGAACAATGCAGCTACTGAAGTAACTGCGTAAACAGAAGAAACTACTGAAAAAAGGTATTTTATTTTCAAAATAATTTTCATGGGAAAAAAACAAATACAATGCAAGAAAAATAGGAAAATTCTATTGTTAAGAAAATATAATAGAAACTAGGAAGTGTAGTTATTAAACAGAAATAACTTTGTAAAATCCTGTTAAGGTAGCATGGACTACAATCTGAAACAGCATCTAGCCCAAAGATTCATCACATTGACGATCACAAATAGCTGCTTCAAGATTAATTTATGATTTACAAATTTAAGTTTTAGTTATACTATTAAATAACGAACATTATAATCTATTAAATAACATTTTGCAGTAATTTTCTTTTTTAATATGATTTACTAATTATTCAAATATTACTGACAATTTATATTTGTTTTCTTTATGTACCAATAAAATAATGGTTTAAAAAAATCTTAAATATTAAATATCTAATTACAGTAACATAAAATTATATTTTAATCATCCTCACATTTATTATTAATATGTAGTAATGTTAACTACCAAATACTTGATAGGCATATTTGGTAGGTATAAATATCAAAGACTAATTTGTGTTAAATTTAATAAAAAAAACAAATATAAACACCAGCCATCTGAAACACAATCCTAAAATGATATTGAACTGATTCCCATCTTTAACTTCCTTGACATACTTGGAAATAGTTAGTATCCACATAAACACTTGAGAAGAAATTAGAAGTTAGCTGATGTATCTTTAACTTCATGAAGGATAAGATACCCAAGTCATATAATCTCTACCTACACAGCAAAAACATGAGTCTGATATGAAGGAACTTCCTTTCCCAATTGATGACAAAGAATACAAGAATATGTTGATGTTGAGCGACTGTCAATCTGGGCTACAAAATTTATGCAACCTGGAGCTGGTTTGCGCTCTTTTATCTATGCAGCTGTTTTAACTTACTGTCTGGCATACTCGAACCAGTCAGCTCGGCCAGCTGCGAAAACTTAGTAACTGGATAGTCCTACTAAACCTTAAATAATAAAAAGATAAATGTAGGAGATTAATCTATCAAGGATGTACAGCAAAAAATGGTTCAGCTTCATTTCATTATCTACCATTATTTATTCCACTTACATAGAAAATCAGATAGCAGTGGAAGAAAACATAACTATTTTAGCCCAATATCTCCAAATTATTCTGATTTTAAAAAGATGGAAGAAAACATAACTATTTAGCCCAATATCTCCAAATTATTCTGATTTAAAAAAAAAAAGAACGATGAAAAAAAAATCATTGGGTTCTGAGAAAAACAGATAAAATTTAAAAGAACCTTCATGTGATCTAAAGAATAAGGCCAAAATTTCTGTTTCCTATTAAATCTTTAGCTTTCACTCGCTAGATCTTCCTCTGAAAATTGAAATTCCCATTCCCAAACTTTAGTAAACATTTACAATCTCCTGACCTTGAAGGTTATTATATGCTTAACAGGTGTGCCTGTTCAGGCAACTTCTCACTGCTACCTCAAATATGTATGAGTTCAATGAATGTCTACTGCAGGATTTTCTTCAAAGAAATGTTGCTTGGACAAGCAAACATTGATAGTGATAATAAATGTATGATTATGATGGCCTGAGGAGAGAATATGTTAACAAGGGACTGCGCCATTAGTCAAAACCGCACAAGAGAGGAAAAAAAAAAAACTTTAAGAACAGATGATGATAGGCGACACCTAGAGTGCTATGAGAAGTGAACATTTTGATGAAATGAAATACTGATTAACGGCAGCTTTTCCTTTTATTGAAAATGAAAGGATGAGCTCCAATAGCACTTAATTCACGAGACAGACAAATATAACCACCAAAAGAAAAACGTGTCTAGTAATAACAGAAAGTTGGCAATGTTATTTGTGACCATTATGGAACATACGGATCATCTCGTTTGAAAACAGAAAATCGCCAGAACTCAAGAACATGTACATTAACCAAAACCAACAAAAAAAATGCTGGAAAAACAAGTTCTTCTAAGAGATCGAGACGCCAATCCTCCATGAACCCGACGAAAGTCACGGTATTGAGATCGCAAGAAGAATAAAAATGACAGAGAGATAAAAAGTGAATGAGGGAGGGACAACCTCACACTGAACAATCATCTTTGCTTTGGTAGAACGGAAGGCGGATCGCCAGGAATCGGCGTCTCTGAAAGCGAGGACGAAGGGGCCGGCGGTAGGGTCATCGGAGTGGCCAGCCGGGACAGGTCCTCGCAGGAGAGGGAGCGGCGAATCAAAAGGGATGACTGTGGCTGTGGCCGAGAAATCCTCCGGGTTTCTTCGACATATCGCCGCTACTTCCTCCTCGTCCATTTTAGGGTTTCGATCCGCAAGAACGCGGAAGATCAAATAAAAAATAAATTCCATTTAAGGGCTTTTAATTTGTTGTATTTGCATTTATACATTTCAGGAAAAGTTTTGGTATTATCTAAATCGTATTCAAGTTTCAAAATGTAAAAAATCATGTGCGTTTACAATTTATTGGGTGGCTAAAATGTGTGGTTGGCTATTACAGCATCCGCAACGTTCATGGCGTTATAACGCCTTTAATCAGTGGTCGATTGGGTCCACTTGATACGTGGTTGAGTGATGGTCGATCAGTGGTCGATTACCATATGGTGGTCGATCAGTGGTCGACCACCACTCACAATCTGCACCCTTGGTGGTCGACCACGTGGTCGATCACCATATGATGGTCGACCAATGGTCGACCATACACTATGCAGCCTCTACGAACGCATTAATATTAAAAAAATAAAAATAAAAAATTTATATAATATTCATACATCCTCCAAAAGTTATTTCACTTCTAAAATTTACTTGGTGGTGGAAATATGCGCGTTGCGGATGCTCTTGTATAGGATTAGTCAATGCAAATTGGATATCTGGTATATAAAAAAAATAAAATCATGTACTCATTTCCTTTTTGTTTGCTCATCTAAACCCCTTGGCCTTCCTGTGCGCTTGTCCGAACCAAAATAAACATTTAAACTACTTTTGTGGTAAAGTTCCCAGTTCTTGATAATTAGAAATTAAATTGAGAATTTATTATATTATTAAAAATCAATCGATAATTATTTGACTTGATTGACTCGTAATGCACATGCTTTATATAGTTATTATGTTTATATATGTGTTTTTTTCTGCTTGATCTTAGAATGGTTAAATAAAAAAATAAAAATAAGATGATAATACATTAGAAAGACTTATTTTAAGTGTTCGAGTAAAATAAGAAGTATCTTACTTATTATTATGCTTAACTAAGTGAAACTAAGTGAGAATACCTCGTTACATCTTAAACTAATTAAATCATGAATTTTCAAGAAGTCGATTAAGTGTATGATTCAAAACTTTACAACCTATTAATTCAAGTGAATCAGTCTCGAAATCCTTTGCAACTCAAACTTAAAATTTTCCTTTTTTCTTGAAAAGTTTGTATATTCTCAATTTAACTTCTAATTGATTTCTTGTTAATTGACTCTTTTTTATGTCTTAAAATCAAGATTTAATTAACTTTTAAAAAAACTTCAATACTAATTTAATATTTTCATTATTTAACTATTGATAACTTATTTATTTGCAATAGCCTTTCAATTTTTAATTATAAGTATTCATATACATTTTTGTTTCAACCATTTTGTTCATAACCACCATTTGTATTATCAATCATCTTCAACTAACGTCTAAACCTTGCTCCACCTTGCATCGAACAAAATAACACCCTCGTATTCATCAAAAATAAATAAATAAATAAATAAATAATAAAATAACACCACTTGTAATTAATTTAAGAGACATCTCATGCGTGCTCACATTGAAGTCTACGTCTAATTAATTATTTTATTTAGGCCACTATTTTATTAGTTGTATTTTAGTTATACATGTGGAGCCGTTAGTTACAGATTCCACCCTTGCTAAGTATTTTAATTATAATATTATTCTTAATTATTTCTTTAATATAATTAATAAAGTTATCGGGACATAATTGAGTTGACTATCATGGATAGAACTGTCAAATAGACCAATTCATGGTAGGGCAGACCAACCAACTAAAAATCTGTCATATGATGGGGCAGAACGGGCCAAGCCACCAATTTGACGAATTAAAATCTCTAATCCAACCCAACCTAAGACGGATTATAGATTAAGCGGATCAACCCACGGTCCTATTAAAAAATAAAAAAATATTAAAAATTTTAAGTTTGGATTACAGTTTAAATTGATAAGTTGAAATTTTTTAAATTTGAATTGTGATGTAGACAGATCAATATACTAATCTATTAAATTTTTTATTTTAATTTTAAATTTTAAAATAAATAAATAAATAAACTTTTTCAATCCGTGCATTAATCCAAATCCGTCATAGATCAACCTAGGTAAGTCACGGGCCTAAACGGGTCAACCCATCTAAATCAATTTTAAAATAGATTGATAAAATTTCAATCCAATCTGCCTAAATTACTTGGTGGGGTAGGTCAACTCGATGGACCAACTCAAAATTGACAACTATAACTGTGGGGTAGATATTGTTACAATAGGTAATGATCGAATCTTGGTGGAGAAATTCTTTTCATAATGATAAATTATAACTTCTCAGATTTTTTCAAGATAATTATAAAAAAATGATAATCTCCTCACAGTGGTAAATTATTTTCCAACTTCACGTCGTAGTTGGGGATACCTTTTCATTAGGATGTCCTCCCGTTGTATGATAGTTATAAGATCTCGTACGAAGTTGTTGGGACATTGATTTCACTCTCTTTTTTTACTACAATAATAGCAATCAATAAAAGTGGCCTTTGGAGCTCATATACAATCTTCTTCGGTGACAATGAAACAATTGATGTGAGTTTGCTTTTGACTTCTAATTAAGCTGGTCAAGAGGAGGAATGCTCTGTTCATTCCTGAAGAAATCATCTGGGTCAACCATGGTCTTCACATAAGTCAACCTCTCGAAATTACTCTTGAAGTACTTCCTGCCCCAATCCCTGGCTGCTGCGTAGCTCCCATGTTCGCCGTCGCCGTTTCTTCCCAAATCTATGTCTCTGTAGTTGACGTAGGCGGCCCTGGGATTCGCCGACGCATAGCGAGCCATGAAATCGTACAGCATCCTCATCCACCGGAGATGCCTCTCCGTCGTCTCCACGTCCGTCTCGAACCACCGCATGAAGTACTGGATCAGGTAGAGATTGCCCTTCCTGTGAGGGAACGGAATGGCCGACTCTGCTACCTCACTCAGAGCTCCGCCGAGAGGCTCCATCACCAGCGTCAGCGGCTCATCCTTCGCCGCCGTCAGCAAACTCCAGACCTCCTCCCATCCCACGTCGGAAATGGGATGGGTAATGAAATCAGATTTCGCCTTGAAGAAGCTGCTGAACTCCGGTCGCCGGCCCAGCAGATTTTTCGCCGGCTCGCCGCCGCGGTTGTCGAAGAAGAGTACGGATTCCAGCCAGGTCATTTCATGGCAGTCCCCTGCCTCGACTCCCAGCTCGGGGAAGCTTGTGCTCAACACGGCGAGGAGCGAGGAGCATGTTCCCAAGTAGAGCGAGTTGAAGACGACTTGAATTGTTCTGTTCGTGGCTTGCGCGATCGCTCGGACGTAGAGATTTCTGTCGAGGGCGGGAGCGATCACTTGCCACTGGCTCAGCAGCCGTGTGGCGTTCTGTTTCAGAGTTCTGATCACGTTGAATGCGGTGACGACGGGCGGAACGTCGACTAATTTGATCTTGAAAGACACGACGAGGCCGAAGCTGGCGGCGCCGCCGCCTCTTATGGCCCAGAAGAAGTCCTCGCCCATGGACTCCCGGGTCAGTAATCGGCCGTCGGCGTCCACTACCTCGGCGTCCAGGATGGCGTCAGCCGCCGCGCCGTACTTTCTGGAGAGGGTGCCGATGCCGCCGCCGCTGAAGTGGCCGCCGACGCCGACGGTGGGGCATATTCCGGCGGGGAACCCGGCAGTGCTGCTCTCAGAGGAGATGGCATAGTAGAGCTCTCCGAGCGTCGCGCCGGCCTGGACCCAAGCCGTGCGGCTGTCGGAGTCGACGGTGACCGCGCGGAGATTGAAGAGGTCGAGGAGGACGAAGCGAGGGTCGACGCGGGGGTCAGAGACGTAAGACATGCCCTCGTAGTCATGGCCGCCGCTGCGGGCTCGGAGGCCGAGCCCGCAGCGGCGGGCGCAGAGAACAGCTGCCTGGGCGTGGGAGACATGGGTCGGTGTGACGATGAGGATGGGCGTGACGGCGTCGGCGGAGTGGAGGAAGCGGATGTTTTGGACGGAGGAGCGCAGGAGGGCGTCGTAGGAGGTGGCGTTGCGAGGGAATATGAGCTGTGAGGATGAGGCGGCAGTGTGAGCGATGAAGCATTGGGCGAAGCTTTCGGCATGATCATCAGCTCCGGTGGCGGAGCTGAAGGCGGATGGAGGCGGAGAGGTGAGAAGAAGAGAAAGAAGTGAGATAATTGTGAAGGCGGATGGTAACACATCGTTTTCCTTCATCAAGACTTCATCACAATCTCCCTGTTTGTTGATGTGTGGGTGTTCTAATATATTAATGGACAGGAGATAACCAATGAAGTAGAGTTGTTGAAGTAGATGATCCGGATGACTCAGATGACGTGGCTTTTCTACAGACAAAGGTCAACAGTCTTCCGAAGGTCAAGGTCTTGACTGAGGTGGCAGCACGAGTCAACACGACACCAATCGCGCCAAGTCTAGTCGACCAAGTGTTCTTGGCTCGAATCATGCCAAAGGAATCGTGTGGGCTCGGCCCATACCCTCTCGGCAGGCCCCCAAGGGGAACATCAGACACCTCATCTTGGCAAACTTCGTTTTTGCCGACTTCGTCTTAGCCAACCTCATCTCGGCCGACTTCGTCTCGGATGACTTCGTCTCAGTGAACCTGATCTCGACAAGCTTCGTCTCGGCCTACTTCGTCTCAACCAACCTCATCTCGGCCGACTTCTTCTCTCAGTCAACCTTATCTCGGCCGGCTTCGTCTCGACCTACTGCATCTCAACCAACCTCGTCTCAGTTGGCTTTGTCGGTTTCGTCTCAACCAACCTCATCTCGGCCGACTTCGTCTCAGCTAATCTCGTCTCGATCAGTTTATCGTCTCTCGCCAATCTCATCTCGACTAGTCCTGTCGCAGTCATTCTAAGCATACAATCTTAGTCACTTCGCTTCATTCCGACTCATTACAGTTTTCATCGTGACTAATTATAATTTCTTGATTTAACTTCTCACATATGATCATGAGATTCATCATATGACACGTGTTGGAATGATAAATTTTATTTTTTTTAATTGAAAAGGAGAGGAGATTGATAAAGAGATGTGAGCAGCGTGAGCAGCGAGGTTGAGGTTGAGTTCTTTGTTGTAAGGTGATTCGTCTAACATCAATCTCTTCGCTTGACGGAACTTCTTCTGTCCTCACGAAAAGACATAGTGCCTTGTTGGAAGCATGCCGGCCAATTTATCTCATTTTGGTGGCAATGCCTATGTATGCGTGGATCAATACATATCCACTACCATAATAATATTAGTTAGTATTTAATGACATAATTAGTGATGAAAATTTAAATTCATCGTTAATTAACTAATGAGATAGAATTAAATCTTCCTCATTATTTTATATTTTAGTAATAGAATTAAATTTCGTTATTTTAGCAATGAATAATTATTTCCATCATTAAAAAGTTTAATTTTATCGCTAAATAGTGGCAGAAATACACTTTCGTCGCTAAAATAGCGATGAAAATTTAATTTTGTTGCTATTTGTTGTATCTTTAAGGTTTTCAACTAAGTTTTTTTCCCGTCTACAAGCCTTTCTTCTCCAGCATTCCCACCTTCTTCGCGATCTTTGACATTCCTCTCCTCTTCGAGTTCTAGCATTCCCGTCCCCCATCTTCATGATTCCCGATAAGCTCCTCTCCTAGATCTCCTAGCCCTTACTTGTCACTGGCGTCGGACCCCACCTGGGCGAGCTCATCTACCAACATCTTGGTCGGTCGCAAGCTGAGACTCGACCAGAGTAGCTTGGTCGCCCGCAAGCTAAGACCCTATTGGTTGGCAGCTTAGTCGGCCACAAGTTGAGACCCTGTGGTTGACAGCTTGGCCGGCAGCAAAAGTTGAGATCTAGCTAGGGCGAGCTCGTTGGGCGTAAGATGATGCTTGGTCTCAGCCCTGCTAGTCGGCAGCTTGGCCAACTACGATCTGAGGCCCGGCTTCAACCATGTCTGGGAGCTTGGTCGGCGAGTTGGTTGATCGCGATCTCAGGCCCGACCTCAACTCTGTCCAGGAGCTTGGTCGACCAAGATTTGAGGCCTAACCTCAGCCTTAGCCAACAGCTTGCTCGACCGTGATTTGAAGCTCGACCTTAGCCTTGTCTGTAAGCTCAGCCCTAGGCTCGAAGTGAAGGCAACAAGCCTTCACGAGCATGGCTAGCTGTGAGCAGATTCGACAGTGAGCTTGGCCTCCATTGCGAGCTCAACCCTTACAACAAGCTCGAACCTAGCTTGACCGCGAGCTTGGTTGACTGCGAGCTAAGTCCGTCGTGAGGAACCATTGTTTTGGTTTCTGGTTGGGATTTACACATTGTTTAGGTTTTAAATTGTATCTTAATTTTTGATATCCTATATTTTTGTGATATAGGAGGTTGTTGCAATTGGAGTTGATAATTTTAGTTGCGACTTGAGAATCTACTCAAAAGACAAATTGAAACTTTGAGATTCTTATTTGACACACAAGTAAGTTTTTACTCAACTCAACAGTAAGTTTAAATTGTTTTGTTAATTCTTGGATGTTGTATTACCAAAACTTTGTGAAGATAGATTTCATAACCTATATCACTTAAGGAGATTAAGTATATTGTATGAGAGTCTTTCACAAATGATGTTTCAAAATAATGTTCCCAACTTGACTGAGAAAACTTTTGTTCGCTGTATTATTAGTCAATTGCTCATTCCCAATAATCGATTGATATACAACAAACTCCTTTAAACCCCCTCAAATCCTGAACTTGAGATTTAGGAGTTATCAATCAATTGTTACTCCCTAGCAGTCGACTGATACTTCTATTTCAGTCTTACCAAGGATAAATTCTCACATTGTTTAATATCCGATCGACCTCAATCTACAAGGACTTTTTTTTGCCTAATATCCGATTAACCTTGACCTAACGAGACTTCCTTTACCTAGCATATAATCAATCTTACCCTACCGAGATTTCACGATTGCGTAACATCCAGTCAATCTTGACTTATCAAGACTTCACCATTGTCAAACATTTGGTCCTCCTTGATTTGTTTAGGCATACCTCAGTGTTAGTGTCAATCAATCTTAATCCACTTGGACTTTACGTCTTATGCTAAATGTCTAATCCTTCATAATCCACTTGAACTTCATCTTTGCTAATTCATTATTGAACTTTCAATCATCAAATGTTTGGTCAACCGTAATCTCTTTAAACTTTATCCTTGCCAACTCCCTGTTGGACTTTTAACTGTCAAGTGTTCGATCAGTCGTAATCTACTTCGACTTGTCCACTTGTCAATTTCTTATTAAACTTCCGATTGTCAAGTGTTTGATCAATCGTGACCCAATTGAACTTCCCTCTCATATCAAAAATTGAACTTGATCAACCTTGATCGGAGGTCGATTGCACCAACAATCTCCCTCTCCAATAAACTCTCCTTTTCCTTAACATCTCGTTCTTATCAACAAATATATTGATCAAATATCGAAATTCAACTTAAGATTAATCAACCTTAAATAGAGATCTATTGTACCAATATACCTTTGCTCTTCTTTAATCCTCTCACCCCTGCCATCATCTTCTGATAACTTTTTCTGCCTTTTCATGACACAAATAAAGAAAAACCTTTACCGTCTTTCCTTAAACTTTGTCCTCCTCTTTTAACTGTATTAGATGCTTCCTTTCTCTCAAATAATGTCCCTCTCTAAATCTACAACTAGGTTGCCATCTATGCTCATAAAAAGACATCACAAGAGATCAAGTCAAGCCTCCCCTTCCTCCTAGCAACTATTTTGCCCCCACCTTGGTGGCGCACCAACAAATCAGATCTTGTAGAACTGGCCAACACCCATTCAAGACATCAGATCTTGCACAACTTTGGGATTCATCTAGAGCCAAGAGGTAATAGATATAGCTTAAAAAATGAATTTTCTAAGATCATGCTTGAGGACAAACACATTACTTTGGGATCTCCACTTCAACAATGAAGATAAATAATCATATTTCACCTTCATTGTTCATTTTATTTGAAGTGTAGTGTTGGTGCACCATGTACCAACATATTACAAACAGCTAATGTTGTGATGGTTTTCCTTTTGCCTGAGTTGAACAAATAATCTATTTAAGTTCATAAGAGTTGTAATATATATAATAAATTGCAACAAGGAGGAAATCAGGCAACTTTAGATATGCTGAATGAGGAGAGAGAACAGAAGCTTCCCATGAGACACACCACGAAGTGGATGAGGTAATTCAGATGCTGAAATTGTGATGCAGAGGAGATCACAATATTGAAGATGCTTCCCAATACTATTCTCCTTCATCCCCTTTTCAAAAGATCAGTGTTCTAATCTTTTTTAGAAGGTTGCTAGTTATTATCACATGGTACAAATCCTTGATGAACCTAACACCATCAATTGAATGATAGACATTTGTAATCATACTAAGATTAGCATAAAAGACAAAAAACAAAAACTCCATTTACAAGCAATTATAATGTTAGATATGCAAAGATGTGAGAACCTCTGCAGTAGATTCTACTTACTACTGACAGACAATAATCAAGATACTTTTTCATTTTCAGGTTGTTGGTCTTCCTCAAATTCAGAATCATAAGACTCGCCACTCCATAGTTTGGGTTGCCTACGATGGTCTGTTTCCCCATCATCCTGTGTGATGACCATTTGAAGGTAATAAATATTTCTTTTAAATAAAAATAATAGGTAACTCTAAATGCCAGTAAATCTGATTACAGAAGGGATTCACCTCTTCAGTCACTTCGGTATCTGGCACTCTTGACTGGAACTGCACACTTGGAGCATGCTCAATTTTTGAAAGGTAATCCATTAACATAATTCTGCAAATGGAAATGCAATTATCAGTTAAAAGAAAAAAAGATAAACGAATGGATAAGGAAACAAAAGTTTGAGTCTAGGAACTGTTTCAAAATGTCCTCGATGATTGTAACATCTTAACTGTTATGCTCAAAATACAACTAAATGAGAGCCTGCTTGATAGAGCTTCAAATTAATTGGAAAAACTCATCATAGATCATTTGCCATAAATGTCCCATGCCTGACAAAAGTGCTTTAGTATTCTACTGAAAGTACAGAATTACTATGAATTCTACAAATCATCTTTCAACGTGTTTGTGCCATTTTAACCTATTTTCCTCATTTATCAATTACCAAACACTGTACTTACTAGATTGCAAAAATTGATTTAACAAAAAACATTTTTCCAATAAATCAGGATGCCCTTCTTAACATTCTACACAACTTTTTGTATATAAACCAATAAATTCAAATAGGTACATAGAGATAGCAAAAGATGACTCAAATTGACTTGTATATTACTTCTGCAAGTTGAAGTTTCAGATGCAGTAGAGCTGACATTTACCTAATGTTTTCAAGTTCTTTTGGAGAGTTTTTGTTCTCCATGCTTCTTGGTTGAATATGAAGATTATAATCAGGACCAAAATATTCGTAGTATTCATTATAAGGCAACTTATTGTCTGGCTCAACTCCAATTGCAACTGCTGTCTGCAAGAAGTTACATCAAACATCAATAAACAGCTCGTTGCTAGTAGATTCTAGTGGATCAATAGATATATAAAGACAACCTCATAGCACCAGCAGCGAGCAACATTGCGCATGGTATACCCACCACCTCCTAGAACCATCATGGGTACATTGAAGGATCTTAGATATCGTAGACAATCTGCATGGCCTTTCACAGACAAGTTGAAACAACCTAGTCTATCCCCTGCCAATGAATCAGCGCCACACTGAAGAACAACTGCATCAGGTTGATAAACTTCCATAACCTTTTGGATGGTAGGTCTAAAAAGTGCCCGGAAGCTATCATCATCCATCCCATCATTTAGAGGAACATTTAGAGCATAGTACTTTCCTTGCCCAAACCCAACATCCTTTATATGGCCAGTTCCAGGAAAGAAATCCCCATATTTGTGGAATGACACAGTCATGACTCTCTCAGTTGTGAAAAAAGCCTCTTCAACACCATCTCCATGATGGATATCAATGTCCACATAGAGTACACGCTGTCAATTGAACAAGTTAGCAACACTACACAACTTTGAAAAGGATACTGCATACAGTCATGTTGATCACAACAATATATATACCAATTAGCTTCTATTGTATTAATGATCAACACATAAGAAACAAACTTTAGCATAGCATAATTGACTTATGATCCATGTGCCACAAACTTCCCAGAAATAGACAAAAGAAACAAGGAGCCAGGAAGCTACCTATAGTAAGAATCAGGATGAATGGCCGATGCATTAGTAAGTTTGCTCCAGGTAAAATGTAAACTACTTATAATCTCAATACTCTGCATACAAATATGAGGATGTACATCTAACCAATTCGACTTATAGCTCGTAAGGATGTAAGATTTGGATGGATAAAGCTTAGTTGTACAAAAAACAGAAGTATTTCCCAGTAATTTTGCAGGTCATAATATAATTTTGCACTGGGAAGCATAGTTGTGCCTTTGAGTGTAAAAGAGATGTGACAGAAGTCTCATAAGCAATTCTGAAAAATAAAGCCAAACCAAATGAACTTTTACTTCAAACGGAAGTTGTTTATGCAATCTGAGCCCTATGATATGTGAGCTTCTCTCCTATTAAGCTTATGGCCCACCAACATCATTTCATTCATTATCATATTTGTTAGATACCTCATTTTACTAAACTCCCCAAATTCATAGTCATTTGCATTTATAGATGCAATTCACCAGCAACTACATAGATATCAGGATTGCACCATATGTAGGATAAAGAGGTACTTCTCCTTTTACATCCCTTCTTGCAGATAGAAGCAAACCCAATATTTCCCTCACTGAAGAAGCTTTGTCAGGTAGAATGCACGGTTTGGACATGACCCTTAAAGCCTCTTGCAATGCAACCCTAACACCTCATTTCCAAGTATTTCAATTCAAAATGCTACTTATTGGTTACATTTTGGTCACCTTGACTCAGCCCTTGAGCATTTAATTGCCTCTTGTAAGCTCAAAAGATGCTAAAATTTTGCTCCGAACCCCATAATTTTAAGGCTATCAAGGAAGCAAAGAAGTTTACTCAGATTGTCCAGGATACCCAACATTAATATAGAAAACTACTTCAAGTCTTCAACCAGATCAAAGAATTTTCTTTTCTGTGATTCCCATCAAGGAAGCCCATAATTTTAAGTCTATCAAGGAAGCAAAGAAGTTTACTCGGATTGTCCAGGATACCCAACATTAAATAGAAAACTACTTCAAGTCTTCAACTAAATCAAAGAATTTTCTTTTCTGTGATTCCCATCAAGCAATATATCCAACATTCTTGTGTGAGAACTGAACTTTCAACCACTTTTCAAAATTTCCTGAGATAGTGCACCTCCTACACTATGTGATGCAAGTCTGCCACTTCGGTACCAACTAATGCACCTCCTACACTAGATATCATTGGATGTGGGCCCCTATTCAAATACATAACTGTAATCCTTACTATCTAGTTTCTGTCAGGACAATTAATGTTTCAAGATTCTAAGAGCACCTTGTTCCTACAAGATCCAAATTGGTCACCACAAAGTGCCCTCATGATCAATACCTTAGTAAGTAGTAGTGCATTATAATGTCTCAATCTACGCCAGTGGGTGATGGCCGACTATGCACAGATTGTCATGCATTGTTTGACTATAACTCCATTGCATGGCTATAACCGTATGAACTCTTGCATGGAATCTATTTTGATGATGCACACCTTGCTAGCATGGAATCCTAACACACCTTGCGAGCATGGAATCCTACCAGATTTGTTTCCAGGAATATAAGTCAAGCCTCAAATTCTATCATTCACTCTTTGTGGCTTTATTGTCAATGTTGTCCTGTATGTTTGTCTCTCCTTCCTGCAGAGTATAATAATCTTCTCAAATATTGATGTACCATTTTCCAGTTGTGTATCACCATCATACTCTTACCAAAATATGTAATACTTTGGACCTAACCAAAGTAGCAGGGCTAGCAAAGTACGATGGAGAGGCTATGTGAGACAAAACATAAATAACATTGCTTCTGAAGAACCAAGAAAACAAATGAAAAGGAACCAAAATAAATAAAACTGAATTGCCACAATTGCTACTTGTAAGTTTCATGGAGACAAAAATAATAAACAGTGATCATCAACATGAAGTGAGGATGAAAACACATAATCTACTATGGAAGAGTAACGGAAGCAAATGTACTGTCGGCTTACTCTGTGGTACTTGAGGAGCTCAAGGATGCCGAGGACAATGTCGTTGACGTAGCAGAATCCGGAGGCCTCGCACTTCTTGGCGTGATGCAGTCCACCGGCCCAGTTGATGGCAATGTCGGCGTCTCCACGGTTGATCTTAACGGCGGCGCCGATGGAGCCACCGGCTGAGGCCTGGCAGAACTCGAAGAGGCCCTCGAATACAGGGCAGTCCTCTCCGACGTTAAACCGCTTAAGATGCCGGGCGGACGCCGAGGCAGAGGCCGAGGCGGAGTCGAATGCGAGTTGTCCTTGGGCGGAAGCCAGATCCGCGGTGGCGGGTGAGACGGAGGCAAGGAAATCAACGTACTCCTCGGAGTGGAAGCGGACGATGTCGGTAGCGGAGGCCGGGAAGGGGCGGGAGATCTCCATGAGGCGGTGGAGGCCATAGTGCACGACGAGGTTGTGGGCCATACGGATGCGGTGGGGCTTCATCGGGTGACCCTGCCCGTAGTAGTAGTCGCCGATGGTGGGCTCGTAGAAGTAACTCACCCGCCGCCTCCGGCCGTCCCAGCACGACGCCGAAGGGAGCGACGCCCCGTCGCCGCCGCCGGCTGCCGATGGCAAGGTCATCCAGACGCGAATTGGCTAGCTCAACTCGAACTGCTCGAGAAAGGAGAGAATAGGGCGGAATTGGGTTGCGACAAGGGTTCGGGTTAAATAGGAGCCACATTAGGTCAATGCCGCCAATTTCATATTTTAGAAAATGTTAGTAAAAATATATAACTCGCTTTTTATTTAAATTTATTTTTTTATTTTATTTGGATAAGATAGATATTGCTGAATCAAGAAAAAAATGTACAATACTAATACTAAGTGTTCAAAGATCGAAATTTTAATAAACATCCTATCAATGCCTGGTATATCACAATCAAAATTACATTGATTCCTAACTTGTCAAATAAAATAAACTATATACAACATGAGCAATGATACACTACATGAAAAATGTAAAATGAAATACAATACTGACACTACTGTTCATGATTGAAATTTTGATAAACAATCTATCAATGCGCGGCATATCACAACCAAAATTACATTGATCATGTTGTCAGTTAAGATAAATTTTTCATACAACATACCTAAAACTCTCACCATAGCGAGATGGTTGCATACCCAAAACCCAACATCCCTACTTACACAATGTTATTTTGATACTTGCATTGTCTTCATTACCTTTATCTACATATAAAATACACAAAGTTGGAGATAGTTAAAAATAAAATAAACTAATATATTAACTAAGTCAAGAACATAACTAAAGTAACAAAATTACTAATAGTATAACCATGTAATCAATTACGAGTGCAAATAAGAGCTTGCACTTTTTCATGAAGGATGCAACTTCTATACTTGATAAGCACATGAGCACCAATGGAAAAAGTTGATTCTGATGCAACAGTAGTTATAGAAATAACTAAAACATCACATGTCATTAGTGCAAGGGTTGGATACCGATGCTTTTGATTCTTTCAATAAACATCCAAATGTTGATAATATGCGAATTCAAATTTTGGCTCCTCCAAATAGAGATCCAATTGAGATTTTCCAACACTTTTAATTGGTTGACTCTCATATGTCATCATTTCCTATATTAATTGGAATAGTAATAATAAGCACATATAAACTAATTGAGAATACAAGAAAAAAAATATTAAAGTACTTCTATCAAAGATTCTTTTGTTCTTTCCTATAACTTCTCCTCCACTTTGCGGATGTGTATGTGTGGTATAGAAGAAGAATGTGGTTGTGAAGAACTTGTCTTGTTAGTATTAGAATACTGGTCAAAAAGCTTATAGAATTTTGTTTTCACAGTTCCATCTTCTTTTAAAAAAACTTTCAACTTTGAATAAAAAACTTTAACATCGAAAGTTTTATTCGTGGGTCAAGAATAGCCCCAAATGCGAGCACCATGCTATATTAAGTTCAATACTTATCAAACTTCTTCATCATTTTTTTACACATATAATTTATCACTTCGCCTTTATTTGATAAGTTTCCCCTTAATAGAAATTTAATCTTCCAAACTTGTATAAAATACAAATTTGATGTAAAATAAAAAGAATCAAAGATTAAATTAGTAGTGTCATAAAATGGTTCAAGGAACTCACAAATTTTCTCTCCTCTTTTTCACTTTTCACTTGAAGGGCAATATTTATAATTTTTGTCATTGAATTGAAGAGAAGCAAAAGGTTTTTTATATTTGATGGTACTATCCACATTAAATATGTTGAATTCCAATGAGTAGACACATCCAATCGTAAGCCAATATTAGTATCAATGTTACCAACTGCTTGTACACATTCTTCAAACTTTTTCATCATAATCTCTAAATCTTTAACATACTTGACCAACTCTTTAATTTTATTCAAAGCTATAGCAACAACTTTCAAACCTTCTTGGACAATAAGATTCAATACATGAGCAAAACAATGAACATGATAAAACTCACCATCACACAATAAGCTATCATGTAAAAAAAGTTTCTCTTTCAAATGAACTTGCATGTTGTCATTACTACATGCATATCCAATGTCAAAGAGAACTTTTTTCTCAATGCCCCACTCCAAACATTTAAATAATTTTGCAGCTAATTTAACTCCCGAGTGTGGAGGAGGCATATGAGAAAAACTAAGTATTTTATTGTTTAATTTTCAGTCATATCAACAACATGGGCAGTCAAGCAAATGTAACCCTCACTAGTGCATGCCGTCCACAAATTTGAAGTTAAACAAACTCTATTATGTATAGTAGCCAAAACATACTTGAGTTTCTCTTTCTCCCTCAAGTAGATTCGGTTGATATCAGAAACAAGAGCATTTCTAGAAATACAAGCAACATCAGGACTTATGTACTTCATCCAAGCTCTAATACCTTCATACTTAACAAATAAAAATGATAAATCATGTATTATGATTGCACAAGCTAATAATTCAAGTGAAATCTTTTGGTCTATTTTCTTAGATCTTATCTTCCCATCTTGATCAAGAATCATTTGTGCTACATCATAGAACTTTAATTTGTCAAAAATTTTAAGATGACGCCACAACGTAGAAGTTCATTACATCAAACACAAAAAATGTTCCATAGCGGAACAACATAAACTTATTTTTTGTGTTACCCCTCTAGATCTCAACAAAAAAAAATAAAACTTGGCTCTTCTAAAGCATGTCTTCTCAAATATATGTTAAGCACCAAAAGAGAGAACTAGATGATGAAATATTATTGTATAATAAATATTAAAATATTCTATATTTTCATATTGAGGGCATAATAGATCTTAATTGACATTTAAAAACAAACAATCTAATTTGTATAGTTTATACGTATATAAATTCCTATAAAAAAATTCAAACTTCACAGTTCACATAATTACACTTAAAATACCAATCATTTCAAGCATCAAATCAATTGGTGAAATTCTACAAGCAAACAAGTTTTGCTCACCATTGGGGAAAGATTGGTGCTAATTGCAGGGATTCCAAGCTTGATAATCAAGCAAACAGTGAAACAAAAAGGAAACTAGGTTTATGTGTGCATGGGGAGAGAAAGAAATAACAAGCATGGTAGTTTGTCTAATGTCTTGCCATGCTCGGCTCATAAAATCATGCAGGACACAGGCAAAAGACAAGGGACAAAAGGCCATGTGAACCACTTCAGTAAAAAAGTGGAATTCGTCACCTTAGCAATCTCACAGGGTCAGCCCCACGATTATCTGTAAGGAGGTAAATTAGAAAGCTATAGTTGGCCACTACGGGGAAGGGCATTGCCTTAGTTTCACCAATTGATGGGATTCATTCTTAGAGATTAAGGGATTGCCAGATGCCGGGGGAGGGGGGAATGGATTCATGGGGGGGGGGGGGGGGGGGAGGGCGCAGGGGGGGGGGGGGGCGGATGGAGGGAACGATCGAATGGGATAAGGACAGTTGGAACTAGGGCTTTAATGTATGAGTTGGAGAGGCTAGGGGCTATGGCGGATGAGAAAGGAAATCCTCACCGCAGGGATAAACGGGATTCCGCCGCAGGGGAGAGGAAGACGCTCGTTTGTCGTTCTCAATTTATGCGATTCAATAGGAGGCGTGGAGGACGCAGAGGCAAATGACGACTAGCAAGGCGGATGGGAGGGAACGACCGAATGGGATAAGGACGGTTGGAACTAGGGCTTTAATGTATGAGTTGGAGAGGCGAAGAGAAATAGAGAGTAAGAGTTTCCCGCTTACATTTATCTCAGCCATTGGATCTGAGTTTAGGGTTTGTATTATAAATTGTAGCTTGTAAGTTGTAACTTATTAGTTCTTTTGAATTTATTTATTTATTTTTTCCTAGGCCCGTGGGCTAACTCGAGCCCGCCATGGGTTGGCCCGCTTAAACGCGCGACTTGCTTGTCTTGACCTGTTTAGGCCCGCTATGTAGGGTCCCCAAGGATGTCTGTATCTCCACAATAGCATGATATTGTCCACTTTGGGCCTAAGCCCTCATGGTTTTGTTCTTGGGCTCTTCCCAAGCCTCATACCAATGGAGATACTTTTCCATCCTTTTAAACCCATGATCTTTCCCATGTGTTTTAGATGTGGGACTATGTTTGCACCTTTGCAACCCAACAATCCCCCCCTCAAACAAAGGACCACAGACCCCCCCTCAAACGGAAAGCCTCCGTTTGATGTCTGAATCTCGACCCACCAGGACTTCCTGCCCCTCGGTCCACCCTGACCTACTAGGACTTCCTGCCCAGTCGCAACCAGGACTTCATGCCCCTCGGTCCACCCTGACCTACTAGGACTTCCTGCCCAGTCGCAACCAGGACTTCATGCCCCTCGGTCTACCCGACCTACTAGGACTTCCTGCCTGGTGTCTGGTCCTCTTGATTCAAACACGGGAGCCTCTACTTCCTTTGTTTTTAAGGTTCAACCCACATGGTTAGATCCGGATCATGGCTCATCCGGCGGTTAGTCCGGTGAAGAGCGGCCTCGCTCTGATACCAATTGTAGGGTCCCCAAGGATGTCTGTATCTCCACAATAGCATGATATTGTCCACTTTGGGCCTAAGCCCTCATGGTTTTGTTCTTGGGCTCTTCCCAAAAGGCCTCATACCAATGGAGATACTTTCCATCCTTTTTAAACCCATGATCTTTCCCATGTGTTTTAGATGTGGGACTATGTTTGCACCTTTGCAACCCAACACGCTAGACGATGGATTGATAAATTTTCAATCCGATCCACTTAAATGACCCACTTAAATAATTTGGCCCGATGGGCCAACCATCAAAATACAATAAAAAAATCCATTAATTTTCTTTGATACTAAATTGTAAACATATCTATTTTTTTAAAAAAATTAGGCTTAAAGTTAGATTAAAGCCCATAATAAAACAACCTTATCTAATTTTTGGTTGAAATTGATAGCTATATAACAATCAACGAGGGTATGTTACGAAGGTATAATCATTTTCTCACATACGGAGGTAACTCTTCTTCGTTATGCTTTGTCTCTCTCTCTTTTCAACATCTATGCGAATTTCCCTTACTGCACCCTGATTCTGACTTAAACATCGGAGTGGTTGCACCGGTAAAATCGGCTAACCTTGACGTACATTTCCTCGCCTGCCATCGGAGCTTAGCTAGCTAGTAGTTCATAGTAATCTTAACTTAGAAGGTATTTAGGAGAGAAGTCCGAGTAAGCGAAAAGGACGCCATCAGTCACCATTGACTAACATGAATATCTCTTAGGTACCAATGTTCTCCTCCCCTTAAATTAATTTGTAGCCTTTATTTTCTCCATTTGTATTGAACTTATTTTCATTGTATGCATTTGTACTATCGAACTCTTTATAATCATTATTCTCAATGTTATTGAGATCTTTATGAAAGTAAATTTAATGTTAATGTTTTAATTAATTTATTTTTTTAGTTGACATTAAATATCTAATTTATATCGAATAATTTTAGAGATGACCGATCCGATTCCATAAAAATTTATCATCAGCTACTAGAGTAAATCAAGAAGCATTTGTAGCAGACAACCTATCATCCCAATGAATATGATGTAAAAAAATACATATTTAATATTTTTTATCCCACTAAGTGGAGTCGGCTAAATTATGTAAAAAAAAATTTAATATTTAAAAAATTAATTATTTTTCTAATATTAGTAGTGGTTGAAATCATCACTAAAAAAAAAAGTTCATTTGCAATGGTTTCCATTGTAAATGTAATGGTTTTCATTTTAAATAATATTTTTGCAAGTTTGTAATTGTATTAATGACTAACAAAGGTTTTTTTCCCTCTAATTTTAGAGGATTATGTGTGATGATATTTAAGACCTATGCAACGATTTTAATTATTCTATAAGCTCTTTATTTTGTAAATGTTTAATATTCCCGTAAAAAATAGAAGTTAAAAATTTTAATATGAAATTTTAAAGTATTACAAATAGACCTAACTAAGATTTATTATTAATCCTCTAAAAAATATTTTAAATGCTTAATTTATTCAGTTAAACGTCGTCTATATTTGCGTAATTGTGGCAACCCTAAAATCTCTGCTAATCAGGCCTCGATCCAGTCTTCATATTTGGGATTTCGATAAGTCCTCCGCGTCTCTAGTTCGCCATCGCCGTCCGTGTTACCTCCGCCCTCACTCCGCTTTGCAGATGACTACCATTCGCCGATTTTGCTGTAACGATCTCCTTCGCTTTGCTTCTGTGAACCTTGATCATCTGACGGAGACAGTAAGCTCACATGCTTAACTTTTCTCGTTCGCATTCTTTCTTTTATACATATACAAAAAATTGAAAAGAAAATTGATAGCTTTATTGATCACAGATCGATACATATTTATATACAAAAATTTCTTTTACTTGATTCTTTTAATTCAATTTTAATTTAACCTCTTGCGCTTGAATTTTACCAGTTCAACATGTCATTCTACATGACTTACCTGGCTCGATGGCCGGATTACTTTAATGTTGCAGTGGCTCCTGGTAATCACATCATGGGATATAGTAAGTTCTCTGTTTCTGTTGATCTCCTTTATTACTTCTTTGCGATACCAAACTGTAACAGTGCTTTTCGAAGATGAATGCTCTTGTTATCTTTCATAACTAAATAAATTAGTGCTAAATATACCATGAGATGGATGTCAAACTATACAATGATTTGTATATTAAGATTAGGAACGGATCAGTGTGAAGATTATCAGTATTAAGCACCTGGAGATATGCCATATATGATCAAACCTGTAAATTTCCAAGAGACTCTGGATAGCTAATGATACTGCTCATGATTATGAAAGATTACCAATTCACAGTATATTTGAAGATTATTATTTACGGATGTCTTGTAATGGTTAGACATGAGGCTATTGTCTACTGCAAATGACATGTGTAGTGGAGACTAGCATTGATAAATCAAGGTTAATATTGAGGATTATTTCAGTAAAAATCGTGAATTGTATCAATTCGTGGATCCAAAATTTAAATGGAAATTATCAAGTGTTGAATTTTTATTTTTTATTTACTTTAGTTTTGATATCCTAATGTGAATGTGTATTCTATTTGTAGCATACTATGATAGATTAATAATAAAAATACATAAGTTCATATTTTAGATTGATGGCATTGCACAAATGTCATTTATTTTGTCAATTAAGAAATGAAATGATATGAGGGGTAGAAAAGATAGTATAGAAAAGATAGGAGTGGTCACAAAAATGGTGCCAACTTCAAGGCAACTGGAGAGTTATTGGAGCAAGAACATCCAACATTGTTTTGGACACCATATGCAACATATTATATTGAATTGATGATGCTGAACATTGGTAAACATGATATAGTAGTGAAGAAAGACAGTGAAAATGAGACAATTGTTAACAAAATTCAAAGGATTAATGAGGAAATGTATTGATAGGAAGATTCTAGAGATTCTATGACTTAGGAGTAATTAGGTTTGCTACTCTCTTATGTTAAAGTTGTCCTAGAATGGAAGAGGACTGCAATCTTGGGTTAGAAAGAAATATCAGACCTTGTTAACAGCAACCTTCAAATCATCCAATCAGCCAGCATGGAAATATTTGATTGATGATTTAACCAATAAAATTTGATTTCCTTTGACCATTGAATAGGAAATTTAATGCATTAGTGTTTCCCAGCTTCTTAGGAGTAAAATAACTGTGGGAAAACCTTCACAGCCTGGGCAAGGTCCTAGTATCTTTTTAGGTATTCGTAATAGAAATAATATTTTTTTTTAAACATTCTTATTCTCTAATTTGATAAAACACTATTTAAATTGGGAAATTCTTAACAGTTTTACCCCTTTTAATATTTGTTTTTATATAACTATTGTCACATTTGCATTCTTTTCCTTAGTGTTCCCTGAAAATTGATTGTGGTATGATGATGTCTTTAGAGTAAGCATTAACAAGGTTGTTGATTTCGTTTTTGCATTTTGATAATCCATTATCTACCTAATAATAGTCATTTACTAATGTGCTTGTTTCAGTTATGGGCAAAGTTGAAGGACAAGGTGAATCTTGGCATGGCCATGTAACTGCAGTTACTGTAGCTCCCCAGTACCGAAGGCAACAACTAGCAAAGAAGCTTATGCATTTGTTGGAGAACATTAGTGACAAAATGTACTAGTTACTTTTTTTTTAAATATTTTTTAGTGTTTAATATTATATGTCTGTTGTTTTTTCTGCTAAACTGCATGCATGTATGGTGCTGTCCTGCTTGATATCTCTTATGTGTGCTTTATGCTTTTAAATTGCTGGATATTAATGGAATTGCATCATATGCACTACATCACATCAAGGTTAATAATTCAATATATTATGAATCTGGCTAGAAATTCTATGCTTGGAATATGAATAAACATGACTTCATTTATATCCACTATGCTTTGACTTTTGCTGTTAATATGGCTTATCTAGTTGACAGAGTTTTATACTTATGTAGGATTTTAGCTTAGACAAATATGGATACCAACATTTATCTTGAACATTTTGCTTTGTAGAATTCTTTTAATTTAAAAGAGAGATCTAACATGAAGAAAATTCCAATCACAATTCACAAATGATTGTAAAATATTTATTTAGATAGATTGAGGTTCATATGATGATATATATGGAAGATCCCTTACTTTCTTCATATATTCGAGTATTTTGAGAATGTTATGAGACGGTAAATTTATCCTTATCGGAAGATGCCATCATAACATAGCAGTGGATATAATTGAATTTCTAACTGGCAGTAAATAGTTTCAAATGTTTTTCTCTTACTGATATTTACCTAGACAATCCAGTTTATATTGCATAATATTACTCTATTCTTTCTTGATTTATTTTCATCCAAAGTTAGTTTTACTTAGGGTTTCTGGATTGCATATTTACAATGACTTGCCTAAGAGGGAACTTAGCTTTCCCTACATTAATTTTGTTTCAATGAAAGCACATATTACTAAGAACATGATGGAGTAGGTGACAACAAATATTTCTTATTTTGAATATTTCCTTGCATATTCCTTTCAGTTTTTATATTGGTTACAACAAATAAGTGTAGCTTAGCTTGCAGACTTATTGTCACGCCTCATTCATTATTGTCTTTTTGCTATCACATTCTTGAGACATCCTTTATTTGATTCTAAGGTTTCTTTCGTGGTGAGTTTGATGCTTTTAAAGTTTGCACGGTCTTACATTCTTCTAACACATAACTAGTCTGGTTGTCATGTCTCTTGAAATTTCTTGTCACGTCTCCAAAACTTCTTTTTTAACATGTATTCTTGAAATTGATCAGTAAATGGGTATCTTTAAGAATATATAATTTACTTTTTTTTCTGAGAACAATTAAGGAAACTTGAATTAGTATGGTTCTGAAATGGATAATTTAGGATTGGAGTCTTCCATTCATGTCATTATGGTTGCCTAAAAAATTTCCAAATTTGGTGTTGCCTTCTGAGTTGCAATTACACTACGGCATCTGCTACTTTTAGTTGGAGAAAAAACAGTAGTATCTTCTTCCTAGCTTGCAAATTGAGTTGTTAGAATTGTTATATTGCTTGCTAGAGCTCTTACTGCCTCAATTTTGACTTGTGCTGATTCAAAATTTAGTGACCGGTACTGAATGATTGATCTTTTGAAGTAATAAGAAACACTATAAAATAAACAACAAAGAAGCAAAGATCAGATAAAATGATAATTTAGCCTTGTTCATCTTGTCAAGAATAATTTCTTTTGGTTATGCATGAATCCCCAATGATATTATGTGAATTAAGCATAATTAGGAGAACTAATTGAAATAAAAGGCAACAGCATATACTGACAAGAAGCCTCTAGAATAAGTTTAACTAACCCTCTGCATTCAAGTGCAATGTTTTCTTTTCATGTCCTGTTTTATTTATTTTCTTGATTTCTATATTGCGGTTCCTAGAAAATTGCTGAACTAAAACAGAAATTATACACTTTCTTTTGTCCATATAAGAGAAAATGTCTAGCTGTAAATTCAAAGTAGCATGGTGCAGAAAGGGATGAATGACTATCCGTTCAGTATGTCTATGGTTATGTCTTATTTATATTTTCAACACAGATCAGTCAACATTTGCCTCAAAAGATTACTATCTTTTACCAAGTTTCTATTTTCTTTGCCAACTTCATCCTCTTGCATTATAATTCTATTCTTTTTGTTATCTGCAAATCAGTGAAATAGATTGCGAACATTCTCAATAAGCTTTTTCCAGGTTTCTCGTATGATGAAATTCTAAGATCATGGTTGTGTGCCTACTAATCTCATGCAATTTTGGAGTGACCATTTGCACTTTAAATTATTTGAATGAGAAATTTGCTTAATATGCCACAATACAAAACAACACCAAGGGAATTACTAAATACAACATTCATTTTTTACACACAAATTATTGACCCTTATCTCTTATTGCCCAAGAATAAGAAATCGTCAATATACTTTAATATGCCAATTTAGGTTCTGGATACAATAAAAAAACTGGTTCCATAGATCTCATCAGAACTGGTGTTGACACTCCTTTTCCCTAGAATTCTTTTCATTTGTTTCTTTCCAATTTCGCTATTATACTTCCAAGAATGTTAGAACTATCAGATGGCTGGATGTTAACAGCCTATTGTGTTCCTAGTGATTTGTTCAGGTATTGTATATCTTATGCAGGGACAAAGCGTACTTTGTTGATCTTTTTGTAAGGGCATCCAACATGCCAGCCATAAAAATGTATGAAAAGGTGTGGATACTATCAAATTAATTTTTTTGTTTGGCTACAGCTTTTCTGTTTTATTTCAGTCTGTTTTGCTTTCAAAACCTTGATTATTCTGATTTGACACTTGAAGTTGTTGCTTGATCTGAATCTGTAGTGTTTCAGCATTTAGCCTATTGATATTTCTATGGTGCTTGAAGATTATCGCTTTGTTCCCTAAGTAGGAAAAAAAGGAATGTAGTGATAGAAATGTATCATTTGGTGCAGTGAGAACGATGAGAAACAGGGAAGGTTTTAATACTTGCTACATAGAGAAATCTATCTGTAGTGTGTCATGTTGACTCTCCTTTACTAAGTGGTAGTTTCCATCTTGTGTATGAGGGTAGAAATGTGATTTATACTTGTGAATCATTTTTCTTTTTGATTAATAATTGTAAAATATGTGGGAATAGAAATGAAGAATCACCATAATTGTGGCCATCTGGCCATATTTGTCCTAACTCTAACAGCCTAACCTCATCATGCGGTCACCTTGCAAAAGCTCGTAAAGTCTTCGACAGCTTACAGAAGCCTTGAGCAACTTCCTTGTCTTAGGAAGGCCATGGAAGCTGTGGAAGCTTTGCCATCATCTTAGATTGCTCACAAAAGTTTCATTTTTTTTGGATAAGTAAAAAATATTATCTATCCAAGAAAAGGTACATCCATACACCAACATCAACCATCCCACATGACAAATGGGAAGCCATCATCCACCAACCTCAATCAAGCTACATAGCTAATGGGCCCGACCCACTACATACATACTCGGCCATCTAAGTGAAGCAGGTCACCTCCAGCTCCAATCTAGAGTAGATGGTCCAGTCTGTGATATGTCTTATTAGTCCAACCTGTGAAGTTGGGAGAGCAACCCACTCCTTGGCAGCCCGATTCCTCTAGGCATTGTCCACAACCCAGCCCATAGCAAACCCAACAATTAATGGGTCTCGGTGCGCAACATCGGCCCAAGATATAGGTAGTTCTGCTCACTCATACTCGGAACAGGCAACTCGATCTATGTCGTGAAAGCTCGCTGAAGCTCACAAAAGTTTCATTGTTGTCTCAAAGGTTATGGAAGTCTCAAATAGGTCAAGGAAGCTTTGTTGTCATATTGAACCGATTACGGAAGCTTCACCATCATCTTGTATAGGGTCGTCGTCTCAGAGATGTCATGAAAGTTTCTTCACCATCTCAGATACTTGCGATTGTGGAGATTTGGCCATCATAGTCGACGTCACTATTTTCTTTTATTGCTTAAGCCTAAGAAGAGTTTCTTGCCTCAAATAAGTTTTGTTTGTCAGTCGGTGGATGGAACAAGATGTGTCGATGTCTCGTCTATGCCAACTGACATAGAGAATGGTATTTTAATCCCTCATCCAAATTATTTTGGGTTAGCTATAAGAACTTAATCCTCGATTAAGCTCTATATAAGGCTATATCATCATTATTTTCAAATTAATTAAATTAATCTTTGTTATCGATGTTTGCCTTGACCCCTCTCTACCTCTTGCATCTTTACTCTACTAATAGATCCAACTCTTAAGTTTCAATTATAGAATTCATTTGTCATTTTGAACGTCTATATCATCTCAACTTATTTTTTTTCTCATTGTAACTTCTATTAGAGTTGCACCTACTTAATTAGCAGAAATCAAGCCTGATTTTTTACAATTGGACACATTTTTTTATGCAATCACTAACAAGCGATCTTCAGCAAATGAATGTGATGGAAATGGATGGAAAGTTGACCAGGACACTCAGCTAACTCTTTTTTAAGTTAGAAGAATATCTTTTGTTTTTCTTTTTTGAATTTATTCTTGATCAAATCTCTATTCCTAATTTTTTGTCGTCCTTTCTCTTCTTTTACTCTATCCCTCTCACTCTCTTACTCACATTCCTTTCCTAATCCTCATCTCATTAGGTCTTTCCCTCTTATCTCTCCCCCATAGAATGGTGTTTCCTTCCTCCATGAGTGATTGATGATTAGGAAGTTACTTGGGGAAATTTTGCAGGGCAGCTTGTGGATTAAATGCTTGATGATCTCCTGTTTTGTGAGAACTCAATGTTTTTAACCCTTGCTAGAATCTCAAACCATCATTTAAAACACTTTTTCATAAGCGCATGACTTCTTAAGCTTATGCACCTAGGGAGCAAATTTCATCTGCTTAATCCATAGCTTGTTTGAGTCATGTCCAAGCTAATGTTGCTGACTAAAATTTGGTTTAATGAACAAAAAATAAATATATTTTATTGTTTAGATCTCTATTCACAATTTCCTTTGAATGGATTACTATGTTATTTGGTTTTGAAAAATTGATGCTGATTGGTTTGAGTGAAATAATAATTAATAATGAACTGACTAGTCACTGCGTTTGTCTATCCTTGTACAGCTTGGCTATGTGATATACAGGCGAGTGCTTCACTATTACTCTGGAGAAGAAGATGGACTGGGTAAGCAACTTCAATTTTGAGGTAACATAATAGTTCCGTTATTCGAATTGATTATGACAATGCAAATCTCTACTTGTTTTAGATATGCGAAAGGCTCTATCTCGAGATGTCGATAAGAAGTCTATTATACCCCTTAAACGTCCAATAACTCCAGATGAACTTGAATATGATTAAGTTACTTCCACAAGTGATGTACTTGTTGTTTGGTAATAATTGGTAAATCGTTGTGTTTGTAACAATTTAAGTTATTGCTCGACCAAATTTGAATTATGCTTTTAAGTTATTTGTGTGAGAAACGACTAAGTTGTGCGTTATTTGCTTCTTTTAGTGGTCGAATTTGATTCAATAGTAAACTGCTTGCCGCTACATTTTGTCTTCATGAATGGGAGGAGGCTTTTTCTGCATCGATGCTTCTGCTGGAGATCATCACCCTGCTCCAGACCTGGGCCAAGAGCTTGAAATTGTTGCGCGGGCATCTTGTTGTGCGGCTTCTACTACTTGGACTGCAGCTTCAGGGGATGAGTAGGCAAAGGGAAGCTGAGCATGGAGATGGGTGGACAAGCGGTTGGTCGAGGGTGCGGCAGCAACGGTGGAGGTTCTGTGGTTGGGGAACCAAGATGACGCAGGGAGGAAAGCGGAGAGGCGATAGGCCGATTGACTAAGTGGCTGCAGCAGATGGTGGAGAGGGGGATTGTGGCAGAATCTGTCCAACCCTTGTGATGCCTCATGAATTCAACGATGTGTAACATGGTCCAGTAAGGGGCATGAATGCCTCATGGCGCCTCCGCCTTAACGTGGAGTGTCATGCTCACCTCTTGAAAAAATAAAGGTCTATCCTTTTGATGCGCCTCACAGTCTCCACCATGATAGTCTCGGAAGGTTTGCTTGTGTGGATCCGTGCAAGACTGCAAGAAGACATGACTTGAAGACATGAAGACCAGTTCTTCATGGCCTCTGAAGTGCTCATGGACTCGGGAAGATGGTGGATTGGGAATAATTTCTTTGGGCATATTCCTGGGTGTTGCTCGTGGATTTAGAATGGTGGATTATGAACAACTCCTTTGGGTATATTCCATGAAAGGTTTAGTGTCTATAGACTCAGAATATAATGGAGGATTGAGAATAATTCCTTTGGGTATATCTCGGAAACTAGAATGGTGGATTGGGAACAATCCCTTTGGGTATATCTCTGGAAATGTCAAGTATGTGTGGATTTTGAATGACGAATTGAGAACAATTTCTTTAGGTACATTTCTAGAAATGCTAAGTGTCTATGGATTTGGGAAGATGGTGGATTGGGAATAATCAATTTGGGTATATTTCTAGAAAGATTAAGTGCTCGTGAACTCAGAATGATAGATTGAGAACAATCTCTTTTCTGCAAAAAAAAAAAAGATTAAGTATATGTGGACAATCTCTTTGAGTACATTTTCGGAAAGACTAAGTATATGTGGACTCTGAATTGCATGGTCTTAGAAGTGTACGACCTTGGAAGTACATGGACTCGAAAGTGTGTGGACTCTGAAATGTGCAGACTAGAAAGTGTATGGACTCGGAAGTGCATGAACTCTAAAGTGGATGGACACGAAGTGCATGAATTCTGAAATGTGTGAACTCAGAAGTACGTGGCTCGGAAGTGTGTGGACTTGGAACACTCCCGAAGTGATCGAGAGTACCTTCTCGGGTAAACCCTTCTTGTTCCTTCCCACAGTTGATTGATAGCATAGGAGCATCCTTGTGTGTGAACGTCCTTCTCCCATCATCTAGGTCATGAGAACATTGGGAATATTTTCCTTAGACTCCATCCCTTCAATTCTTTTACTTTATCATTTCTTTTAATATCTCTTTTACTAGTAGCCCAACATAGAATGCCCTCGTCCAGGCCGCGAGAGCAGTCTCCAATGGAAACATCTCCCTCTAGTCATTTATTTGATTATCTCTGTTTAAGTCTCCTTGAAACATAGTCTTTGTAGCAATCCGTGTGGGGAGTGCGGGGACAACCGGGAAGCCATGAAGGTAGCAGTCGTTGGCTGAGCCGAATGTCAGCAACAAGCTGAAGAGTTGTCAAATCTGTTACAGTGAGGGGAGGCAACCTCATACCCTTACCATACTTCTTAGTGTACTTCATTCTGCCCCCACCATATTGGGTCCAGTGGGTGTCAAAAGATGACCCATACCTGAATGTTGACCTCTGTCTATCTTTAGCATGCCGAGGGTACCCAACACCAGAGAACATCCCATGCCTAAGGTGACAGTAATCCCATGCATGAAGCTATCCCCTAGCCATGCTACAGAGAGGCGGTTGGCACAGGTGGCTATCTACATGGAGTTTGTCTTCACTTATATAAAGCAACAGCAGTTCATTAAGAAAAAGGTTGGCTGATTGGTTGAGAAAAATACACAAGAGCATTGTGAGTAAGCCAAAGTCAAGATAGTGGATTGACCTGGTCAATCACTATTCTTCCTCTTCATCTTCTTCTACCTTTGTCCAAGCCCTTCCTTTGGCGGAAGGAGCTGTAACCCATGACCTATCGAAATACTTTTCCAGCGGAAGGATTCTCTTTTTCCAGTTCAAGTCCTCCTCTCGAGGGAGGCAATCTTTCTTTCCAATTTTGTACTGACTTAAACATCAGAGGAGTAAAGACGGTGATGCCGGCCACCACTCATCGGTGTTGACCTTGCAGATTGGAGGGGTAGCTTGGACGCAACAAGTCACAAACGGATTCCTACAGGAACAATCAGTCTCAAAAAGTTAGAGGCTCTACAGATGTGCCCCAAGCTATGCTGTCTGGAAACGGCGTTTAGACTGCCGTCCCCATTTCCGAAACGTTCGGAAACGTTTCCAGCCGTGGAAACTTACAAGAAACGGCCGATGGAGGCTGTAGCGGCGTCGGGGCTTGGTGAGAAGAGCAGACACGGCGTCGTCGGGGCCGTATGGTGGAGGAAAGGCGAGGAAGGGGAAAAAGAAGAGAAGAGGGGACGGCGCTTCCTGGGTTCGTGAGGGAAGGAGACGCGCAGCTCCTTCTCCCGGCTACGATCTGCGGCTGAGCGCAATGGCAAGGCGGCAGAAGATGAGAGAGAGGAGAAGAGGTGAAGGTGGGGTTCGGCTTCGCGTTGGCAGCCCCTCCGGTCGGCGTCGACGGCGAGAAGCAGAGACAAAAGGGGCTGCGTCGGCGTCGACGGCGAGAAACAGAGAAAAAGGGGCTGCGTCGGCGTCGACGGCGAGAAACAGAGAAAAAGGGGCTGCGGCGCAACGAAGAAAGAAGAAAAATGAAAATCGCGATTGGGAAACCGGTAGGGCATGTAGCTTTTTTAATAATCTTTATTAATGGTTCCTAATGGGTTTGGATTTATACCATTAACCCATTAATCCAAGAAACCTCATCCACTAATCAATTAAATCCATTAAACCTCCTAATACTAAATAAATTAGGATTTAATTGATTAAATCTCATCCACATTAGGTTTATTTAATTAATCCCTCTTAAATTAAAATTAAGGCTATTTAATTTTAGGTCTTCGACACTATAGGTATTCGACGTTTCCAAAAATAGGAAACTTCAACTATTGCCGTTTTCCGTTTCCGTTTCCGCGTTTCCCGTTTCCCGTCTCCAAGTTTCCAGACAGCATAGGCCCCAAGTTTCCAAATGGGAAGCTCGTTGGAGGACTGCTACCGAAGATTAGAGGCTCTACCAATACGACCTAATTAAGTGGTGCATCCAATACAGAGGACTGGGAGTAGGAAGGAGGCTTTGGTCAACATCATTTTTGGCACCGTTTGTAAGAAAGGAGTACTAAGATGTGATGATGGTTGGCATTAGGACAAGTCACACATAGAGGAGTTTAAAGGGCCAAGATAGTAGGCCTTTCCAATAATAGTCAAAATTGCAGGAGGCTCCATTCTATGGGATAGTTGGTACACTTTATCATGGCTCAGATTGACAAAACCTTCAGGCGTGGTCCGTCATGATTAGAAACAATTAAAAGAAAATTATTTAAGTTGTAGAGTCTCAAAAGCTTAAGCCATGGACTAACCCTTGTATTTGGTTAACCACATAGTAAGTTTCACCCTTCATGACTAATTGAGAAAAATGCATCACATTAAATCTCTCGAGGTTGTTTTCAGTGAATAAAATCAGTGGCTCTCATCCTAAATTCTAATTCATGATCAAAAAGGAAATGGAGCTCACTCAAGCAACTTAAGTTTCATGCATTACTATAGGCTTGCTTACTTTCTACTCTCCACCACCATTCATAATTTGGAATCCACATATACTAGGCTTATTGAAAACGTAAAGAGATCATGAACTAAAACAAATGCAATAGGAATTTAGAAATGAAAATCCAAGAGAAAAGAAATTCAAATAGGAAAGTGAATGAAAGTGGTAGACATGAGTATAGTTAAATGCTAATCAATGAACCCTTGCCCTTTTTCTGATTTCTTTCTCTTGTATCTTATTTGTTTAAGTATGTTTTGCAAATCCATGAACCAATTCTGATCTAAACTCCTTGAATTTTCCTCCTTGATACATTCTCTTTACTTTTTTCTTCATTTTGTCTCAAAACTCACCAAATGTGCCATTTTTATTTTCCCTTTGAAATTTAACCCAATTTCTTCACATTTGGGTTTCACAAGAGATAAGAAGTAGCATCCAATCATCAGAAACCAAAATTCACCTCACACGAACCCGCAATTTCAATGTATCATTGGCACGCTCTATTCCAAAAATTACTGAAATTGGATTTGATACTTTGCTTGTTCTCTCTTGTTTCTTGTTGTTTTGCCTCTATTCTTTTTCCATAATGAAGCTTGATTGATAATGCTAATAGCCATGCAAAGTTCTGTGAAATTCGAGCTCAGATCAGTCCCATAAAAATTGTAAGAGTGGGCTGAAAAAACCAAACTGTTTTTCTGGTTTTACTGAATTTTTTTTGTTTTGGTTTTTATTCTTCTCTTCTGTTGCAGCAACAACCTTGGACAATTAGAATCTGAATTTGTTGTTTGGAAAGCAACTAAAATGAAGTGGGCTTCGCTGTGGTTCATCACTTGATCAAATTTTTGAAACTCCCTTGAAACATTCAATCTCTTCTCTTTTTTTTTCTATTTTCCGCATTTTTTTCTATTTTTTTTCAATTTCAATCTGATCTGATTTTGTATCAATGATTCTTGCATTCCACTCCTACTCATTCAATTGTTTTGCAGCTGAATTTTTGGAGACAATCTAAACCAACTTATAAGGGTAATACAATTTTTCCTCTTTTCTTTCTTTTTCCTTTCTTCTTTTCTTTTCTTTGTTCTGTTTGATTTCAAACTGACCCTTTGGCATGCTGACTTCTTGCTTTTTCAACTTCACACATTTCCAACAATTTATCTCAATCAATTTCCTTTGAAACCAATCCATAAGAAGCTTCAAAAATCAACAATTGGTACACAAATTCTTTGTTTTGGCACAAATGACTTGCACTTGATTTCCATTTGGTTTACAAGCTCAATTCTTACAGTTTGCATCCTCCTTTTTCACTATCATTTCTGAACATTTTGTGACATTCTTTTTGTTCCCAAATCCGGCCATGAATCACTTCATCCCTTTCACTTCATCCAAATGCACAAGGCACCATCTTCTTGCAAGTAAAAGCATTCATATAACTTTTCAACTCCTCTAATTTGTAAAACATATTTATTTCATTCTGATATCATATCATTCCATCTCAATTCAGCATTTCAAGACAAAGGAACTCATGAGAAGTAAAAACACTCATTTTGCATCTTGCTTGGCACTTGGTCTTTTAATTTCCTTGAAAGAAATTCACAACATCATATATCATCACAAACATCACCAAATCATCATAGCATCAAATAATGATGAAGATTTAAGTACTTTCTTTGGAATTCTCATTAGCACCTTGCTACAATTCAAAATTTGCACAAAAACATTCCCAAGATAGGCACACTTCTCTTCTTTCTCTGCAATAAAAAAAAACAAAGCATTTTTTTTTCTTCAAAATTTCAAACCTCCTCCCCCACACTTAAATCTTTGACCGTCTCGGGCAAAGGATCATCAATAACAATCAAAATACCCATGTCCAAGAGAGCATATAAAAAAAAATGAACCGAAAATGGGGAAGAAAATTTTTAAAGAGAAATGGATAAGCATGAATGAAACATGGAATTGTATGGTTTATGGGGGGGGGGGAATTTTTAAACCTAAATAAATGTGGACCCATCATAGATATTGTAGCCTTGAAAGAAAACAAGCAAGTTCTAGTGTGGCAATCACCTAAGTGCATCACACAAAATGACTAACCTCACTAGGTATAAAAATCACATTTTCTCAAGTTCATCAATCTAGGTTCCATTACTAAGGGTCATGCAAGCATTCAAAAGTGTTCATCCATGGACTTAATTTCCTAGAATAATCAATCAAATTTAATTCTCTTTCAAGAGCTTCTAACATGATGTAAAGAAGTCCTAGGGGGGATACACTTATTCCCTACCCTAAACCATGCATGCAATGGTATTTTTTTTTTCAAACATGCTCATGAAAATGAAAATTATTACTGATTTAAACTAAAAATTAAAATAAAAACTAAGAAATGGTATTAACAATGAAAAGAAAGTTGGAACAAACTCCCCTGAACCCTGGCGGTTGTAGAAGATTCAGTAATAAAATCCACGCCGGTAATGGAATGGATCGGGGAGAGGTAAGCATCTTCATAATATGGCCATGAATGTGCTGAGTTGCTTCCTTAAAATTTTCACCTCCTTGGATGGTGTCTCAGGTGGTCGGATGGTAATATCTTCCACCATGGAGGTGGAACTGTAGTGGGTGATGTGAAAAGATGATTAATCTCCTCAAATATTCTTTTTGGTGGTCGGAGATGATTCAGATGGAGCACCCACATTGGTAGCTCGACTGTTGCTTGAAATGTTGGGGCCTTGTTCAGCATTAAAGGAGACTTTATCAACCTTGGAAGTGTGCAATCTGATTTTTCAAATAAATCTGCAAGGCCAAAAATAGAACCATCTTCCACACGCATGTGGAGTAAGAAAGAGCAGAAATAGTAATATCAAACTGTGTAGGGCATGTATATAGAAATGAATCACATCCAACAAAATCAAATACCGGTACCTCTATGACATTTTCTGAATGATGGGCATGAATAATATCCATGGATGAATAGGAGGTACCTGAAGCATGGTAAATACTGGAGTGATCACAAATAAGCCCTAATTGCTGATTATGTGGTTCCACAACTTCATCCTCCTCAGATGAGGTTTCCTGCTCTAACTCAAGTGAATGTATACTAACTGGAAGTGATTCTTGGGGTATTGCCTCCATGCAATCCCCTACACTCATACATGTATCCTCAAAATCCTCTGATACCTCAATCACTAATGGTGGTCCCTGGGGCTCAGTGCAATCCCCTACACCCATTTGAACATCTTCAACTGCAATTGCATCAGAAATAGGCTCTATATCATCTTCCTCAGTAACCAATGCATCCTCCAAACTAAACTCAACCCGTGACACTGTAAAATCCATTTCGGGGCTGATTTGTGTGGGAGAAGGAGTTGCTGAAATTTCTTCATGAAATTCTGATTCTTGAGTGCTTGATCTTTGAGCTTGTATTTGGTTCATGCTATTTAAAAGTTGTTCAACTTGTCTTTCAAGATTTTGAAAAGCAGATACATTTTTTTGACTTTGTTGTTGTAGCAAGATTAGTTGTTCTTGAAAGATTCCACTAGAACTCCCATAGTCTTCTTGGTTTGAATTTGAATCTTGAAAATAGGTGGGCTGCTGAAAATTCTCTAAAATCTGTCCACTTTGAGAAAATTGTTGTTGACACTGATTTGGGAGTTGAAATGGATGGTTTTGATGCTGAAAATTCCCTTGAAAATTCCATGAATGTTGCTGAAAATTATTTCCTTGAAAATTTTGATTTTGGGGCTGCTGAAAATTGCTTGAAAATTGTTGAAAATTCTGGTTTTGGAAGCTTTGAATGGGCTGCTCAAAATTTTGAAATGGTTGCTGAAATTGTTGTTGAAATTGAGGCTGTGAATACTGAAATTGGGGCTGAAAATTGTTGTAATTTTGTTGGAACTGCCCACTCTGAAAATTCTGATTTTGAGGTTGAAATTGTTGATCCACATGTGGAAAACCTTGATATGGCTCCTGCAAATAAAAATTTTGCTGTTCAGATTGTTGATAAAATGGTTGTTGATAAAAAAAATTTCCATACATTTTAGAACCCAACAATGATCCAAGTAACAATAAAGGAGATTATTCATAAGCTCAAATCAAACAATTCCTACTAGTGATTCCCCGGCAACGGCACCAAAATTTGACAACCCTAGATTTGATGTGTCACGATTAGGGTTGCAAATTGATTTAATTTTATCGAAAACCCACGATAAATTCAAGCAAATGAAGTATAGGGGTCTCGAGTCGTATTTTTCCAAGGACTAGTAGAAAATTGTTTAAATTGAGCTTATCGTGTCGTTCTTTTTGGGTTTTCTATGAAAATGGGGTTTTGGGGTTTTGAAATGAAATGTAAATTCAAAATTAGCAATAACCATGAAAAATGCAAGTCAATTCTAACCTAAAAATGCAAACTAATTGAAAAGCTAAACCTAATGCAAGCTATATGAAATTAAGTTGATCATATGAAATCTAAATTCAAGTGGAGTTGAATCAAACAATCAACAACTAGCTACTTGAAACCCTAAATGCTTAAATCAAAATTTAAACATAGCAAACCTATCCAATGGCATGAAATTGGCACGAAACAGTAGATTGTTGGCACGGAACAGTGATGGCATAAACAAAACAAGATCAGAAGTATCAGAAACTATCAAACAGAATTTAATTCTAAAGAACAATAGAATTAAACTAACAAAATTGACTAACATATTGAATAACAACATGAACTGATTAACAATGTTTGAAAATCGAATTGTGCAGAAACAAAAAAAAATTCAGAAATGCAGAAAAACAGAAATCAGAAACATCCAGCCTTCCCTTTTCCTTTGTTTCTTCTCAACTTGGTTGTCAATCAAGCTGTTGAATCCACAAATGTGGCTTCAATGGTCCTTTGGAGGCTTTAACTTGGTCGTTGTGTTGTTTGCTCGCATGCCCGAACCATGAACAGCCGAAGAAACCCTCATCCGGCGTGAACAGAGCTCGGCACGGGCACGTTCAGCTGGCAAAAACTGGATTTCGTTGCTTCTCCTTGCTCCGATGATGTTCCTGTTGATACAAGAGTGCTCCAAGATCCTAGGAGAACCCCTCCACGAATCGCGGCCTCGTATTTTGCAGCAACTCGCCGGAAACAGCAAAACAGAGGTGGACCGCCGGAGAAACCCTCGCCGTCGCGCCTTCCAGCTGCCGGATTTCACCCAATCGGTCGGCGTTGGACTCCTCAAGGACCAAGGATTGCAATGGTTTCAGTTTGGGTGGATGGGGCTGGCCTGGTTGGTACGTCGCCGAGCAGGGTAAGGTTCGCGGGACGAAGATGAACAGTGGCGGGCAACCACTGTTCATTCCCAAAATTGCAGCTTATATACCCTTCATTAATCAAGCATCTCAGCCGTTGATTTTTGATCCAGCGGTGATCAGAACTTGATCTAGGCTTTAGGGCAGCTTAGGGTTTCCAAAAAATTCAGGGATTTTGATCAAACTTGATCTAGGTCATGTCCTCCATGTTGGCTTGATCAATTTGGGCAAATTGGCTCGATTTGACCACGGTTGAGCTCGAGTTGGGTCCGATTTGAACCCTAAAATCAATTAAAACCCAATTAATACAAAAATTACCATTAAATCATGAAAATTATAATCAAGCCTCAGATTATGCAATATAGGACAAATATAATCAAATCGATTCATTTTATAATTTATTTTCATGTAAAAGCCCAAAAATAAATTGATTAAAAATACATGAAACCCTAACTCATCATCACAAGGTCTCCATGATTGTGACTTCTTCCAATCCTTAGCCAAAAAATCACTTTGTGATTATGATGAGTTATTGGCTCAGGTAGAAAGATGTCAACAGGGAGGAAGCATAGAAGGCTAGACATGACCATCGGGGTGGGCATCGCTTGCTCCTCCTGTGCTGCATGCGTCACTTGTGCCACTCCCACCAGTAGCACAACTTGTGCCACTGACACTACCTAGGCACCAAGCTCATCTTACCCCATTAAAGGTGACCAAGGAGTAGGCGATACAAGTTTGCGAGGAGTACCAGGGATTAAAAAGGTCATATGGGTATGAGCAGGGACCGTGTCGGACTCGCATGACTACTTTCTGTTCCTTCCACTGGGAGTATGAGCATGACATAAACAATTGTAGAAAGCTGGCCATGGAGATTGAAAGAGTCGTGAGTACCCACCCATAGGTTTGGGCCTTATTGGTAGCTACCACGGCATATCAAGCTCCACCCGGGCCTCTAGCTCTAGCGCAAGCCCCACATGCGCCTGAAAAGAAGGGACAACTAGAGCCACGAAGAGGAGGTAGCCAACAAAGGAATGATCCACCAACATGAGGCGTGATCAATATGATTTCAAGTGGTGCCATGGATAGAGACTCTAATCGTGCGAAGAAGAAGCATGGTAGGGACAAATGCATGGAGGTGGAAGATACACACCCCTAGTTAGGACCCATCATAGGGTTCAGACCTCAAAACTTGAAGGGGTTGACATTGCCCCATAACAATGTCCTAGTGATTTAGGTCATCGTGGCCAACTTTGAGGTAGTTCGAGTCTTTATAGACGCTTGGAGTTCTGTTAATATCCTTTATCTAACTGTGCTTGACATAATGGGGATGCAAGTTGACGACTTCGAGATGATGACAACCACTTTCTATAGGTTCTCAGGGTATTCTGTTCAGCCTCTTAGACATATCAAGCTTCCTATATCCCTTTGGAGAGGAGCCTAGAAGGCGGACTATCATGACAGATTTTACTATGGTAGATACCACTTCGGCGTACAATACTCTTCTTGGTAGGCTCGCCCTTAGTGCTTTCGAAGATATGGCGTTTCCCTACCACCAGAAGCTCAAGTTCCCTATAGAGGATCAAGCAGGAGAAGTTTGTGAGGACTAGTAGGCCACCTAAACGTACTATGTGAAGGTCATACATGCAGATCAGAAGAAGACCCACACTGAAAGTCTAGGAGTGGGAGTAGTGTCGACAACAGAGGTTGTGTGTATGGTTTATGAAGAAGTTCCAAATGGTTTTCAATCCAAGGATATAGAGATGGTGACGGTTGTGGCTGAATGCTCGGAGAAGGTTACACACATATCCAAGGAGTTGGAACTAGAGTTGAGGACAAGTTTAGTGGAGTGTTTGATCAGAAACTCGGATATCTTTGCCTAGTCCCCTAGCGACTTGACAGGGATCCCCTCTGCTGTGATGGAGAATCAACTGCATCTCCTCCCTGCTGCTTATTTTGTGAAGCAAAAGCGGAGACATTTTGGTTTGGAGAAGGACACAGAATCATCTGAGTGGAAGTTTAGAGACTATTGTAAGCTGGTCATATCAGAGAGGTGATGTTCCCTTCCTAGCTCGCCGATGTAGTGTTGGTACTGAAGCCTTCGAGGAAGTAGTGTATAGACTTCCATGACCTAAACAAGTCATGCTCGAAGGATTGTTACCCCTTGCCTCGCATCGATCAACTGGTGGACTCCATAGCTGGGTACCAATTCGTCTACACGTTAGTTGCCTACTAGGGGTACCACCCTATCCCTTTGGCGAAGGTGGATCAGGACAAGGTTAGTTTTGTTTACTGCATATGGAACATTTTGCTATGTTGTGATGCCATTTGGGTTGGAGAACGTCAGAGTCACCTACCAAAGGCTGATGGATAGGATGCTTAGCAAACAGTTCTGGAGGAACATGAAAGTCTATGTGAATGACATTTTGGTAAAATCTATTGTGGCTCCGGGGCTGGTACTAGATCTGGAGGAGATTGTCTCTGCCCTGAGGAGCTATAACATAAAGTTGAATTCAGAGAAGTATGTGTTTGAGTGCGGCGAGGCAAGTTCCTAGGCTACATGATGATAGAACGTGGCATCGATGCCAACCCTGAGAAGATAGAGGCCATCCAGTAGATACAATCACCCAGAAGTATTTGGGAGGTGCATCGCTTATTGGGCAGAGTCATCACCTTGTTCAAGTTAATCTCTCGTTTTGTAGATCAGAGTCTACCATTCTTCAAGGTCCTGCAGAAGGCATCTCGATTCCAATGGAGTGAGGATTGCAAGAAGACATTTGTGGAGTTGAAGATTACTTAGTAAAGTTGCCTATCCTAGCGAAACCCTATCTTAGGTAGAAGTTAATGGTGTACTAGTGGCGTCGGAAGTGGTTATAAGATCTGTAATGGTGCATCAAGAAAGTCTTGAGCACCTCCTAGTGTACTATCTTAGCTACTTATTTAAAGGAGCAGAAGTTCGCTATACTGATCTTGAGAAATTGACTTTAGGGCTCACATAGCATGATGGCTAAGGCCCTACCTCTTATCTCACCCGCATGGTTGTTTTGACAGACACTCCTTTGAGATGTATTCTTACCCATCCTGAAGCTACCGGGAGGTTAGTGAAGTGGCCTATGGAGCTAAGCGAGTATGACTTGGAGTATTAGTTGAGGTAGTCCATCAAGGCCCAAACCCTGATAGATTTCTTAGTGGAGACTATGTACAAAGAAGAGTTTGGTTCGTGGAAGGTTTATGTTGATAGTTCTATGAGCAATGAAGGTTGTGGTGTGGGAGTGGTACTGATATCCCCACATGGAGAGGAGATAAAGCTAGCCATTTAACTATGCTTCAGAGCCTCTAATAACGAAGCAGAGTATGAAGCCATGTTGACTAGACTTCAGGCGGCTCAGAATGTTGGAGTGGCTCGGGTTATAGTCCATCTAGACTCCCAGCTAGCGGCGCATCAAGTGAGGGGCACTTATGACATTAGAGATGAGAGACTGTAGAAGTACTGTGAAGTTGTGGAACAGGCCAAGGAGCATTTCCTGGAGGTGGTTGTGAAGCACATTCCTAGAATAAAAAATAGCCGGGTTGACGAGCTAGCCTGCCTGGTCGGGTCATTGGTGGACTGGAAGACTCGGGAAATAGTATTTTAGGTGGAGATGTAATCGCAGGTTGAAGTCGATCATGTGCCGAAAGAGGAAGATGGGCAGATTTGTTTATTCTACTACTTACTTTGTATTTGTTGGTTTAGAATTTAATCTATCAATCCTAAAATTTATAAAATGTTATTCACCCCATCGAGGGTTGGATTAGATCCTATATTCAAGAATTTAGCTTGTGAATGCCACCAAGATGTACTTGGTCTTAAGTTTGGTTATGTTCGTGGATTAGGATTGGAACCCAAACCACCACCAAAGACATACAAAATTTCACATGCATCTCCTACAACATCTAGTACATTAGTAGAGATGGATGCTATACGAGAGACAATTGTTGAATAAGAGGCGTAGATATCTCAATTGAAGAATGAAATTAAGGATGATGTAAGAGGAACAGGTCCCAACAAGAAGTCAAGATACAAGAACGGTTGCAATAACTTTTCATGTGACACTAATCTAGTGGATTAAGTTAACTTCCATCCACGAAGGAGAAGATGGTCTAGATAATTCTCTTATGCAAAAAGGTGAAATTCGTCACCTTAGCAGCCCCACAACCATCTGTGAGGAGGTAAATCGAGAAACTGCATTGATCACAACGCAAGAGGATGAGGAGGTAAATCGAGAAACTGCATTGATCACAACGCAAGAGGGTATTACCTAGCTTCGCTAGGATTCGAACTCTTGCCCTCTTCTGCAAGTCTGCTATGTCGTAACCAACTCAGCTATGCCCCGAGGACTGATCTAAATAATTCTCAATACCCTTTTATTAGTTATTTGACATTTACTTTTGTATAACATGATATGTCGTTTATCATTTTTGGATAATTTACTATTCTATTTAAAATTCACCTTTTATCGGTTGTTTAACTATTTTTTTTTGAATTTATCGACTATTATTTTTGTAGGAATGACTGATAAATTGATAAAAATGATTAGTATTGTTTTTTCAAATTTAGTAGGCAAACGTATTTTGGCCGATAGCTCAATTAAAATTATTAATCAAATATATATTTATATATATCAACAAAAACACACTAATAAAAATATTTAAAAATTACAAGTCAAATATATATTTGGTTCGTATTTTTTAAAAAAATTACCGGCCAAATATATATTTAGCTTATAATTTTTTTTTAAAAAAATTACAGACCAATATATATTTGCTCGTTATTTTTTAAATATTTAACATCCATTTATTTTTAAAAATTATCTGGCAAATATATATTTGGTCGTTAGTTTTAAATAAGTTTATCGGTCATTTGCTTTGTCAATAATTATTAAAAAAATATAGACTATAATTTTGATCGACGAATAATATTTTTCGACTATAGATTATTGGCCAAAGCCTAATGAAATTTATTTGGCCGATAATATGGATTAGTGGTAAAAAAAAGAGATTATCACTCATTATTATTAGCCAATAACCTCTTCTTTTCTTTTAGTGAAGTTAATTTTTGACCTATTTATCTTGAATTTCTTAATGTGAGACTAGATGGTCATAGTGTATAATACATTATTATATAGAAATGAAGATAATTATAAAACATTAACGTTTGAGAATTATTTGAGATAGATAGTGAATGCTATTTTGGTAAAATAAATATTTAATTTTGGAAATAAAATTTTAAATGAAAGACGAGGAATCTGTGACCTGTGCGCTACACCAATGACCCATCATCATTGCTGCCGCCCTCGCCGTACCGTCCGCCCACCACCGGCCGCCGCCTCGGGCGCAATCCGCGCGCCGCTCGCCAAACACTCCATCCGACGTCGGATTCCGGGCGGATAGTACTTGGAATCCGACGGAATTTGATCAGAAACAGGGTTGGTAGTTGCAGTTTCGTTTTCGACCAAATCGCGATCGGAGAGCGGCCAAATCGTGGCCAGAGACCGGTCAAATTGCAGTCTGACACCGGTCCTTTCTCGATCGGTCTCCGATCGCGATTCGGCCAGAATCCAGCCCGATTGGCGTTGACAGTGGCTACGCAATGAGGGGCGACTGTTTCCAATCAAATTCACCCGATTCCGACCACTATCCGGTCGGAATCCGGCGCCGGCGAGTGACATGTCAATCGTGGCCGAGGCGGAGGCTGGACGGTGCGGCGGCAGCGGCGGTGGATTGCAGATGTCACGCACGGGCCACAGATTCTTCGTCGGACAGCGTAACAATTCTACTTAAATAAATTCACATTTTTTTTTAAATTTTCATATTTATAATTTAAAATTTAAAATATAAATAATAATTCGAACCGTCCCCCATAAATCAAATCAAACTGTAACTTGGTTCTTGCGTACGCACGACGCCGAACCGCATCGCTGCTCTCCCATGGATTCCTCTTTCTCATGCGCACCGAATCAGGTTCTCCTCCATCCATTCTCATCCATGTCCATTGAAGACCTTCCCATCCAGCCTCGGCGCCATCCCTCTTCCACTCGGCCCATCGACGGATCAGCGCAACCTCCGGAAGCATGGTGGTGATTCCAGTTTCTCCGCACAGCGCCGCTGCTCCTCCCGACGGACAGACAGCCATTGGATGGGTACCCATCAGTTACGATACGACTCCGCCCGCAGGAACCCTCCCTGGCGCTTCCAATACTCGTGTAGGAAACAATCTCCACTTGGCCATTTCTCCATCGAACCCTTATGTGAACGCTTCCGCTGTTCCTACCAAGAGTTTGTATAAATTTATTTTGTCGACCGCTTATTTGATTAATGTTTTTTTAATAAAATTTTGGGTTTTTTTTTTTGTTTTGATCATTTGTTCCAGGCGCAACTGAGAGGATCTTAATGGTGCTGGATCGATGCGGAAGGAAATTGGAAGACAACACCAGGAAGGCTACCGTAATTGCAGGGAACGTCTGGCAGCATCGTATGTTTCTTTTCCATAGAGAAATCCTTGTTTTCTGCATATTAGGACAGTGCAGGATCAGTGGATGGAGAGACCAAAGACACCATTTTGCATAATGGATTAACTTTCTCTTCCTTCTACTTGTTGAGCACTGAGCAGTTAAGCAAAACTATAAAATTTATATTGACATGTATAATCATCTGTAATTATTATTTATCAACGAGTTGCTGGATTAATTCAGCAAAAAAAAAAAGAAAAAGAAAAGAAAGAAAAACAGATTTAAATTACAAAACTTGATGTAGCTGAACTTAAGTGATGATAATCTAGTTTGAAAGCAGTGTCTCCATTCATAAATATTATGCATAATTTAAATATGACAACCATCATATTAGGCTTGTTTACAACAACAACAACCACAACAACAATCAAGCCTTTATTTCACTAAATGAGGTCAGCCATATAGATCCTTCGACATCATTGAGTTTGATTCCCTACTAATATCCTCATTTATATTTATCGTTGCTAATCAAGTGTTTATGATCTTTCTTTTCCTCATTTAATGTGTATTTATTATGGTCTCATATCATCTAACTAGGATATTTATTTGTCACCTAAGTATATGTTCATATCACTTTACATGTGTTGAGTTTTCTTCAATAGGTACGATCTCGGCTTTATCTCTAATGCTCTCATTTCTTATTTTGTCGATTCTCGTTTGTTCATACAACCACCTTAATATCTTCATCTTTACAACTCTCATTGTTTGCCTGTGTACTTAATTCATAGCCTACATTCATTCTATATAATATAGCTGGTACAACTGCCATTTTATAAAAATTTCTTTTAAGCTTTGGAGGTATTTTCAATCATAACGAATATTCTTCCATTTCAACCATCCTACTTGTATCTTATGTAAAATATCTCAATCAACCCTTCTATCCTTTTGTAAAAATGATCCTAGATACTTAAAACTCTCAGTTATAAGTAACTTGACATCTTCTATCTTAACAATTGTCTTGCTATGCCTAATGGTACTAAACTTAAATTTCATATATTTTGTCTTTACTCTACTAATCCTAAAATTTTTTATTTCTAGTGTTTCTTGTCAATATTTGAGCTTAACATTTACTCTTTTACGTATATTATTAACCAAAACAATGTCATTTGCAAACAATATATATCATGGTAATATATCTTGGACGTGTTCAGTGAGTTTATCTATAACTAGTGTAAAAAAATATAGACTTAGAGCTGATCCTTTATGTAATCTATTTTTATAGGAAACACTTCTGCTAATCTATTTGAAGTCTTCATTATTGTCATTACATACTCTCCTTAACTATTTCAATTTATGCTATGCTAACACCTTTATTGTCTATAATTTTTCACATAATTTCTCTCGAGACTCTATCATAAGTTTTTTAAATCTTGTCTTAGGAATTCAACTTATTAGATTAGTATGGTGTTGGTAAGCTAGTTCAATTGGTTTTCAATTCTTTGATCATATATTTCTAACTTGTTATATATTTTTATAAAGAGAAAAGTCTATAACTTGCCCTTGATATTACACAACATTTATGAAGTTAGTACTATGTCCTAGCATGCAGAAGCTTTTATAAGATATCAAATCTTAACCATCATGGCCTGATTAATGTTTCTTACTTGAAGCAGTATGTAGACAATGTCTGATCACCTCAAACTTTATTTCTACCTCTTGCTTCAACTGACATTTAAGTTGGTTGCACGCTTATCGTGTTAATTATGGAGTGTAGCTTATATCTATTGTGTCGACATTTTGAAGCACCATCTTTCAAACTTAAAATAACCCATTTTGAGGTATTACAACAGATATGTGGCATCCAAGATCAGTTACTTAGCCGATCATATTATTATAGTTTTAAATTGATTTGGAAAGTTCAGCAAATGTTTCTTTAATACGTGGATAGATGATTGATCTTCCTACTTCCTTTGCTCTTGACAGTTAGAACAAGTCCTAACATCACAGATGCTGCCTTGACTAGGCTTTCCCAAGGAACCAAATTTTTTGCAGAAGGTGGGAGTGACAAAGTTTTCCAACAAACATTTGGATGTTTTCCAGGAGAACAACTTTGGAAAGTATATGCTTGTTATCTTTCTACTTCCACGGGTCCAGTGATAGGAATGTTATATATATCAACAGCTAGGGTTGCATTTTGCAGTGATAATCCTCTTTGTTATGATTCTCATAATGGGCAGCAACAGTGGGCATATTATAAGGTATATATCTAGTTTTCATTCTTTCTTGATACTGTGTATTTGGATTGTTTCATTCATGCATTGTTCTTTTCGCATAATATACAATAAGCACAATAAGTATGCCTCTGTTAAGTTTCTTTGAAAGGAAGATATTCTGTGGCATTCATTATGGGATAAAAATTATAAGTGTATAAGACATGATAAATCCCTAAATCTAGAAGTGCCATTGTGGGACTAAATTTGCTAAACCTAATAATCGATTAACTCTAATACTCTTAAAATTGTCCCTCAAGCATGTATGCTCAGCTTGAAAGATAAACAAGGAAAGCTCTCATAAGCAACACATGACTAGACATGATAATGATGAGCTCCAAATGATAATACTTGCACGTTGGCAAAACAAAACTGTGGCAACATGCAGACAACAATCTCTTTGACCTCAAATCAACATACACCTGATAATATCTTTGGCCTTTGATTATCACACAGCTACTAATGTATTTGACTTTGGATCAGGACATTGACAAAGAGAGAGGATGAAGAGAGATGATGAAGGAAATAAGGATGAAGAGAGATCTCAAAAGCAAAACTTTTGATTGAACTTCTAGTGAAATAGCATATACAATAGCATGCAATATACTGAGGAAAAACGAAGATAACTCAGGTTTATCAAATTGCTATTTTTATAATTTTTAAAAATTAAGCAAGTTTTGCAGATAAGGATTAAAAAAGTAAAACCAACCTAAAATCATTTAGAGGTTTATCAAATTGCTATTGTTATAATTTTTGAATGTAAACAAATCAAGTGGATAAGGATTTAAAAAGTGTCTCAAGCATCATATTATTACAGTTGTATAGTTCTCATCGAGCTCCCAAACTCTATAGAATATATGATTTAAGTTTAACGTATATTGAACTAATTAAGGATATGTATGAGGGTGTAATAATAAAAGTGAAAATTTTAGGCGGATTAACCGAAGTATTTCTTGTAAAGATGGAGTTACATTAAGGATCAACACTAAGCTCTTATCTTTTTATACTAATCATGGACGAACTCACTAGACACATCCAAGATACAATATCACGGTGCTTGTTGTTTGTAGATTATATTATTTTGGTAGATGAAACACATGAAGAAGTAAATGCTAAACTTGAATCTTGGCCGAAAATGTTAGAAGTGAAAGATTTTAGGCTTAGTAAAGTATAGACAGGAGATGACGAGTTGTTTGTAATTGAGAGTTTTAAGTATTTAGGATTATTTTTGCAAAAGGATAGAGAGATTGAGAGATGTGTCTTATATAAAATACAAACGAGATGGTTGAATTAGAGGAGAGCATCGAGTGTTTTGTGTGGTCGTAAAGTATATTTAAAACTTAAGGAAAAGTTTTACAAAACAACGGTTAGACCCGTTATGTTATATGGACCTGAATGTTGGACTATGACTCGAGTACATAAACAGAAGATGGAAGTTGTAGAGATGAGAATATTAAGGTGGATGTGCAGACATACAAGGATGTACAGAATAAAAAATGAAAATATTAGAAAGAAAGTCAAGTTGCACCTATTGAGGGAAAACTTTGAGAGATATATTTAAGAAGGTACAGTTATATACTTAGACGACCAATAAATGCTTTAGTTAAACAATGTAAAGCTATGATAAATGTGCACATCAAACAAGGAAGAAGAAGATAAAAAAAGATTTAGTTAATAATAATAAAATAAGATAAAATTTATTTAAATATAAATGATGATATGATAGAGCATAAATGCTTATGACATAGAAGGATCTATATAGCCAATCCCAATCCCACCTAGTGGGATAAGACTTGATTGTTGTTATATTCATCTTGTTTTGCATGACAATTTTCAGAAATGAAAATTACAATGGATCCTATCATGTCACCAGACAAGTGATTATCTAAGATAGCTGCAGTCATCTCTACTGAGCTCAGATGACTATGATACAAATGAGGATGTGCGTGTTTTTTACTGTACTCTCACCATTTTCCTTTAAATAGTCATCCATCAACTAAATTATCAATGACTTGAAGATGCCATCAGAACACGAAGACAGTTTTTTTAATTCTTTTTCTTATTACATAAATTGATTTATTCCCTAACTTGTAGTCACACTTCTCTCTTATTTTATGCTTCTTTACAAATCATGTATAATTCTTCTAACTAACAATTAGCAGGTAGTTCTTCCTCTGGATCAGCTGAAGGCTGTCAACCCTTCTACTAACAAAAGCAACCCTTCAGAGAAATACATTCAAATTGTCACCAAGGACAGCCACGAATTCTGGTTCATGGGATTTATTTCTTATGACAAAGCTCTCAAGCATCTTCAGGAGGCCTTGCACCAGAGTCCTCATATTCCTCAGAGGCACAACTCCTACCATTAGGCAGCACCGTAAGGACATGGAAAACAGTAATTACCCTGTAAAACTTGGTAACTTAATTATAATTCAAGTACTATTTGCATCCTTAATCCAATAAGCTTATGTGCCAATTGACAATAATTGAGGTTCATCATCTGGAATTATGTACTTGTTCAGAAACTAACACAGGTAGAGCCTTCCTCACTCTTCAGGCAGGTGTTACCAATAATAATCTACAGCTGGAGTTTGATTTAGACACGAGGATTATCTTATTTTATTCATTCGATTTCACTCTGAAATATAAGTCAGCAAAATTTTCTTGATGTACACAGTTAGAAATATATCCAAGTCACTCGCTGTACCCTTTTGTTCTTATGATAGTTTGTTTTCCTCATGGTCTCTCCCATATGGTGTGTATGTGGCCAATATCATCAATACGTGAAAAGGAATAAAGATTAAGCAGTTGAGAGACTTCAACTTTTTAAGAGACGCATTTCAGATATATTTGAAAAACAATTATTTTAGGAGCAGCAAGTATACCCTCCTGGAACTTCTTGACTTCTGTGATCATCAAATTTTGATTGTGGCTTCAACTAAATTCTGAATTCAGTGGCATAAAATAGTTTGTTCTTGTTTTATTTTAATTCCCCATTAATTGGCATTATTACTAATGTTCACTTCCAAGTGAAACAAACAATTATTTTAGTGTTCAGTGTTCCTTGCTAAAAGTCTACTTATTTCATCACACGTCAGATGTTTCGTTTTTATTTCATTGTGAGATTCTCATCTATTTGGTTTTCCGGCTTTGATTCTCTCTTCTAGTCCAAATTAACCTAATCATATATTGTGGCTTGATCAGTAGAGCAGGAACTGCACAGGGGCTCATGCTCTCACGGGTATAACCCCTTTCTAGTAAATCCATCACTTGTCGTTGTAATTCTTCGATCTCCTTGGGACTGAGGTGATATGTGGGTTGATTGGGCAGACTCAACCCTGGAACGAGATCAATCTGGTGGGATATCTCTCATAGGTGGTAGACCAGACGGAAAGTACTCTAGCATCAGCTCAGTAAAATCTGCTAGTAGGTGTTGTACTTCTACAGGTAAAGCCACATCGACGATCATGGTCTTGTCTCTACAAGGCAGCAAAGCGTAGACTACGTCTCCAGACTCTATCTCATCTATAAATTTGGAAACAGATAGCAAGTTAGTATTCTTGGTTGGCGGTATTGAAGTAGTTCCTTCCCGTTGTGGCGCTAATACGATCTTCTTGCCCTTGATGTGTATAGTATAGGTATTCTTTCGTCCATCGTGAATAACACTACAATCATACTGCCAAGGCCGCCCCAACAATATATGACATGTATCCATAGCCACCATATCACACCAAGCATTATCAAAATATTTACCGCCAATAGAGAATGATACAAGGCATCGTCTATCTACGGTTACCTTAGTGTCTTTGTTCAACCATGATAACCTGTATGGCTTCAAATGATGGTCGGTCTTCAATTGTAATTTTTGGACAGCTTCATCAGACACAACATTCTCATAACTGTCGCTATCAATGATCATCTTGCATACTTTATCAGCAACAGTGCAAGTGGTGTGGAAGATATTGGTTCTCAACTAGTTATCTTTCGAGTTGTCCTTTGGAGTGAGTAGACTCTTGCAAACAACTAAAGTTTCCTGACCATCGCCATAAAGCACCTCGTCAGTTTCATCCTCATCATACACAGGTTCTCTGATTGTCTCCTTCTTATTATTCTCGTCTTCTTCGATTAATAAATTTTTGTCCTTCTGATTAGTAGGAGCAGGAGCAGGCGTCCTGCACTCATTGGCCTGTGACCCTGTTCACCACAACGATAACATATAGTAGATTTAGAATTAACCTGTGGTGGCTTTTGTTGTGGTTGTTGACGTGAAGGACGTGAGTCTTGAGGGTGGGATCGACTGTTTTGGTCACCTCTGACTATCGGCTTCCGGTTGTGTTGTTTCTCCACAACCAGCACACGCTGGTATGCCTCTGAAATGGTCCATAATGAATGAAGACTGAGGGCATCCTGCAAGGGCTGGCGCAAACCCCCCAAGTATCGTGCCACCATCTGCTCCTCGATCTCCGAGAGGTCGTTTCGAGCAATCAACTGGTAGAACTATTCCGTATATTCATCGACCAATCTCGCACCTGTTGAAGATCGGGAGATAGCTAGAGAGGGGGGGAGTGAATAGCCTCTTGTTTGCTATCAGTTTTCTCCTACAAAAACTTAGTACGTAGCGAAAAATAGCTAATAAAACGAGAACAATGCAAACACTAGGATATACGAGGTTCAGGGATAACTTGCCCCTACTCATCGGCGTGTCCGTAAGGTGGATGATCCCTTGATCTTCGGTAGATCACACCCCAGATGAATCCGGCTAGATGAAGTCTCCTTCTCGATGGAGTGACCTCTCCACAGCCAATCTCAAGGATATATGTTAAGTACAGAGATTATAAGAAGAAGATTGATGTCAAATAAATAACGAACTTACAGCACAGCCTCAACACATAAAACCTCAAGCAGAAACTTCCCGAGAGCAAGGCACCAGCTCCTTGCACCACCTCAGGCAGAGAGCTTCAAAGAAGAGCAATGAACGCAAGCAAGCAGAGAACACAGCACAGCAAGCACACACACACAGTCTCGTTTTTTGTTGTTGTTCTCTCTTCTCCTTCATCTCTTCTTTTAGTCTCCTCACTTCTGCTCGTTCAACGGTCGCCTGAGTCCACTGCACACTGAACCTTGCTGAGCCATCTGATCTCTCCAGCACCACACTGATGTCTCTCCTCCAGTCTCCTCCAGTTGCTGGACCACGCTCCTCTCAACACACTGATCATTCTTCTGTGCAGCTCAATCTCCCGCTGTCTTTTACCTGAAAACCAAAGGTCGACAAACTGCCATAATAGAAAGCCAAACCTTGACTCTTCCTGTTCTTCATTCGAGTTCAAACTTCATCTGCAAACTCAGAGATGGATTAGCAAAGCAATATCAAAAAAGCAACAAAAATCAGAAATGAGCAGAGCAGAGTCTGAACACGATCAGAAATGGCTTAATCGATCAGGCCATCGATTAAACGTCGTAATCCTTTTCTCTGTAAACCGTGTAATCGATCAAGCCTAAGCAACCATCGATTACCACATATCTTAATCGATCCGTTGGTCGATTAAGATATGGTAATCGATCAGGTGATCGATTACCGATCGCCAACTGGATTCCTCATTAAGCTTGTAATCGATCAACTGATCGATTACCGTTGGCCATAATCGATTGCCCAATCGATTATAGTGTGTTCTGTGGGTTTTGTAAATTCTTACAGAATGCTCTGTAATCGATCATCAGGTCGACTAACCAACTATCCCTTGGTTAATCGATTCACCCATCGATTACACCAAAGTGAAATTAAAGCTCATGCAATCTGATCACTTGGTTAACTTGGGTCTCACCCGAGCCAACCACATTAGATCATGTATTCAGAGAACAAACTCCCAAGCCTCCTCTGACAATGATCCGGTCCGAAGACAGGCTACCAGGCCTTCTCCGACCATAGTTCGGTACAGAGCTACCTAATATGAGCCCTCTCTCACTCCATCCGGTCCAGAGAACAAGCTATCGAGCCCTCTCCGACTCCATCTGGTTCAGAGAACGAGTTACTGAGCCCTCTCTGACCTAATCTGGAGAACGAGCTACCGAGCCCTCTCCGACTCCATCTGGTCCAGAGAACGAGCTACCGAGCCCTCTCTGACCTAGTCCGGAGAACGAGCTACCGAGCCCTCTCCGACTCCATCTGGTTCAGAGAACAAGCTACCGAGCCCTCTCTGACCTAGTCCGGAGAACGAGCTACCGAGCCCTCTCCGACTCCATCTGGTCCTTGGTCAATCTGAATATATTGAACTTAATTCTTGTCCAACTAAAATGAACTTAAATTTGTGTCAACATCAAAACAACAATCAGGACAAACTGCATCAACAGCACCCTGCCTCAATAAGTGAAGTCATTGAAATATGATTTGGGAATAGCTTAAAGGAAGGAATTGAGCTCTCATCTTTTTCTTCATTTTTTCCCAATTGGTGATCTTGGATTTGCCTTGTCTCTCTTGTGAGCGTTGTAGTTGTTCCCACCATGCGGATGTTCAACCCTTGAGTCAGATGTCAACCAATTTGACCTTCATTCGATCGGGTACCTCCTTGTAGTCAAAAATCCTTTCTATTTTGTTGAGTCAATCAACGAATCCTTTTGCTTGTAATTACTTCGACTTCATCGAAATTCGATCTTTTCCCATTTCAACAAGTCTGCTATGTCATAATTAACTTCTTGAACTTACATCAATCTATTTCAAGAAATTAAATACCATGGTTAGGTGGCGAATTTCATAAAAAGAAAATAAATATTTAATTTTAAAAATCATCAAATTTAATTGAATTTGTCCGGCGGGGGTATAATTGTAATTTCAAATGGATCATTAGGGGGGACGAACGGTCAAAATAATGAATGATTCAAGATTCGAACAGTCAAATAAAGGTCATGTGGCTGGCTGCCCCTGGCTCTCTTTTGGCTGTCCCCTCCTCTCTCTCTCTCTCCTTTCCGACATTTCAACAAAAAAAAATACTGAACCAATAATTGAGAGGGCACTGTACCAGGAAGGAGCACCTTTACCTTTGGTCGGCCGTCAATCATCCCTCGTTTCTTTCCGGAGGAGACTGGCTCGGGGAGTGTCCGGAGTAGAGGGATTCACAAGCGAAGAAGCAGCGGCAGCGCCAGTTGAGTGTTCTGTGCAACCTTCTGCGTAGAAGATCGACAGGCATCCAAGGATCGATGGTTGGTCTGGTGAGAGCTCTTCGTCGCTATCAAAACTGAATATTTTATGCCTGATTTTGTGCTTCCCGTTGGATTGAGACTTCACGACGAGATCAGCGCTTTTGCCTCTCGGATTAGTCCGCATAACTGTTTTTCCTTGGAGATTTATCCGCTGTAATCGGTGGATTGGCTATTGCTTGGCTAGATCGTAGGATCTCCTACTTTTTTCTATCTCTCTAAATTCTTTGGTTTATTAGAATCTGTACTGTCTGGTCGCATCCTGTTAGCAGCTCGATTTTGCATGGAACAATCGCAATAACTTGAGTTTTTTCGTTCGGGAAGGCAACAATTTGTGGTCAGTAGGAGTTTTTGCAGGATTTTTTTTTTTAAAGGGGAGAGGGGGTCGAGGGAAAATTTCGATCTCTTCATTTTGAAGTTGAAATCCACAATGTTCTTAGGACTTTCTGCAAATATTGAATCTGATATTACGCCAATGCTTTTGTTTCATTTCCTGCTAGATCAACAATCAAACTTTGCAGGCAGTATCACTTGGTATATGCATAATTTCTTTCGTTGCTAGATCTGTATTCTGGAATCTGCACTTGGCATTGCACTATTTACTGAGGCATGGAAAGTAAAGTTGCATGTAGATGCAGTAAAGCAGCTAGCTAGTGATTTGGCACTGATGCAAAATATTTGTGCTAGTAACAAAACGAAGATAGGGTGTGTTACCCATCGTAAAACTTATTGTGGTATGATGAAGTGAACAGTTAATCATGTAATGCGCAATATTCCTTGAATGCATTAAGTGATGATCAATTGCAAATTCAATACTATTTCAGGACTTCCTTTAAATGTTCTATTTTCAGGTAACCATGCTAGAATTTATATCATGTTTTTGAACTCTTCAGAAGTACATGAAACATGCTTGCTGCTTGCCAAACCTCTGATTTGCTGCTTGCTTCTTGATGATTCCTATTGGACACTAGATGACTAGATTTAATATCAAAACTAGATCAAAGGTTCTAAATCCTTAAGGTACATTATTTAATCTTGTTTCTTCAATTTTCTCTTTGCTATCCAGCTACTAGGATGGATAGATATTAAAATTTCTTGCAAGAAAGAAAGACCTATTTATTGAATCTCGTTGTTTATTTTGTTAAATTTTTGTCTTATGGAATGATTTTTATGTGAATAAGACAGTTTGCAAACAATCTTATTGCATTAAAAGAAAGTTTGTGTCTCTATGCTTTACTAATACTTGCCTTTCATTTCTTAACAGGAATGTAGTTTTATTTTTATCAACGTACTTAAGATTGATTGAGAGGTGGAGGTCCTTACATTTCTATCTCAAGCACATGAATTCTATGAATTTGTTGTCTAAAGGAACAAGTGGGACAACTGGTGCTATGGATAAGTTGCCAGATGAGATGAAAGAAATGAAACTAAGGGATGATAAGGTAGATATGTAACATCAGTTATGAGTCTGACGACAGTTGTCCTGTATGCTCCCCCCCCCCCCCCCCCCCCCCCCCCCCCCCCCCCCCCCCCCCCCCCCCCTCTTCAAAAGTTGTACTGTGTGCGCTGACTGAGATTAGATTTAGATCTGCCATTTACGTAAGTCACCTAGATGATTGGATTAATGCAGGAAACTGAAGCTACTGTGGTTGATGGGAATGGGACTGAAGCAGGTCATATAATTGTAACAACTATTGGGGGAAGAAATGGTGAGCCAAAACAGGTATTGTTCTAGTGCATGAATGCCACAATTATCACATTTTCCATTTTTTTAAAGAAATCAATGCTTTTGATGAGGAGTATGATCATCAAGATACAAGTGAATCAAAATATTGTGATGGGTTAAGTAATCTAGACGAATTGATTGTATAAACAATTAACACACCAAATTTCCTTGTTTCTTCATTGTTGTTTTCCATGGAACATTGCAAATACATGCTCATTCTCTACACACTGTTCAATTTGTTGGCAGACCATAAGCTATATGGCTGAACGTGTTGTGGGACGTGGATCATTTGGTGTAGTTTTCCAGGTCAGCTGTGAAATAGTTTAGATTTATTAATTCTGTATTGTTCTGCGATGCTTTTATGGTCCTTGGTTAGGTGACATAAAGGTGCAGTATATATATTAAACTTCCAATATTTTTTGCAGACGACAATATCAAAGACATTTTCTTTTTGTTTTATAGGCCAAATGCCTAGAGACTGGTGAAACTGTAGCCATTAAGAAGGTCCTACAAGACAAAAGATACAAGAACCGAGAATTGCAGACTATGCGCATTTTAGACCACCCAAATATCATCTCTATGAAGCATTGCTTTTTCTCAGCTACTGAGAAAGATGACCTGTACTTGAACCTTGTACTGGAGTATGTTCCAGAGACAATTCATCGAGTTATCAAACACTACAACAAGATGAACCAACGAGTGCCGCTAATATATGTAAAGCTGTATACGTACCAGGTTAGTTGGAGACTTGGGTTTAGTGTTTGAGATTTCATCATTTCTTTCTTGGATATTTCTAACTGGTTGATGTGCTTTACAAACTGTATTTTGCTTAGATAAATTCTGTTCAAGAATTTGTTACATTTCAAAATGCATTCTTGTGGAAAGTTTTTAAGTGGAAACTAAACTATACCTCCTTGCCATTCTTCACCTCTGCACATAATTTACAAGCCCACCAATTTGTGAGAATTAGGAGAGATTTTCCCTTTTCTCTCCTTCCCTCCATTGTAGATTCATTTCCTACGCTCCATTTCCTTAACAAAAGATTATACTGGCAAAGCCAAGTGAACATTAAGAATATTTTTGATTGTTGCATAAATCTACATAATGGCAGCTTGCGCATAAGTTTTAAGGGAACTGAGTCAATCTCAAATACTACAAGTTAAATAGTTGTTTGTTCATTTATTTATTTTCCTTAAAATGTATATTCATATCTTGTTGGGAAGACACCACTTCTGAAACTGTTTTATGAATACAACAGATTTGTAGGGCATTGGCCTATCTTCATGGAAGCATTGGAGTATGCCATAGAGACATCAAACCCCAGAATCTTTTGGTATATTTCATCTCTAGAATTTTTGATTTAGTTTGTCTCTTACATTTTCTACTGCTGATTTGATGAATATGTATTTCGGACATAAGTGCCTTGATCACTATGAATTAATTTTGTTGCCTTAGAATAGCTTCTTCAACTACTTTTTTGTAATTGGCATGGCTTTTTCTGATTTACTTACTTTTGTGTAGGTAAATCCACATTCTCATCAACTGAAAATATGTGATTTTGGCAGTGCTAAAGTCTTGGTATGTTTTTCTTTTGGAAATGTGAAATCAATGTCAAACAATTTAGTATTATTAAATTATGAATTGTTCTTTGTTTACCATAGGTAAAAGGGGAACCAAATATTTCATACATTTGTTCTAGATACTATAGAGCTCCTGAGCTTATCTTTGGTGCAACTGAGTATACTAGTGCGATTGACATCTGGTCTGCTGGTTGCGTTCTTGCTGAACTCATGCTTGGACAGGTAACCTTCGAAAATTTGCTTATTAGGAATATCTATTTATGATTTTAGTTGTGCATTTATTTGCCCCACATGAAATGCTGGTATGAGTTTTCTTTTTTTTTTTTGACAGCCTCTCTTTCCTGGAGAAAGTGGAGTCGACCAGCTTGTTGAGATTATAAAGGTAAAAACTGCTAATTGCGAAGCGTGATTTGACAGTCTTGGCTACTACTAAATGTTTTGTTTCTCTGTTCTTTGGATTTTCAATCAGCCATTGGATTCTTGACTGAGCTATTTTCCCTTGCTTTTCTCATTTCAGGTCCTTGGTACACCCACAAGGGAAGAAATCAAATGCATGAACCCTAACTACACAGAATACAAATTCCCGCAGATAAAGGCCCATCCCTGGCACAAGGTAGTGCCAGCATACTTTTCCTGATGGTTGATGCTTGAAAATTCTTGCATGCAATTTCCTTTCCATTTCATCTTCAATAAAGTTTGAATGTTGCCATCTTTTGCCAGATATTCCATAAGCAAATGCCTCCTGAAGCTGTGGATCTTGTCTCCAGGCTTTTACAATACTCCCCGAACTTACGATGCACTGCAGTTAGTATACACAATATACTTCAATTACTTAATTGCAGTGCCATATCCTCATTGATTTTTCTACATGCATTGTCTAGCTTTGTTTCCTTCTAAATGTTAAACTGGATTGGATGCAGTTGGAAGCACTAGTCCATCCTTTCTTTAACGAGCTACGCGATCCAAATACTCGCTTACCAAATGGCCGGTTTTTACCCCCGCTCTTTAATTTCAAGCCTCACGGTTAGTCTGAGGAATTCATTAGTTCTACATGTTTTAATATTATCAGCATAAATGTGTTGGACTAGGAGAAACTCATTCAAATCCTCTTTTGGTCGCCAGAGTTGAAGGGAGCCCCAATAGAGATGGCAGCCAAGTTGATTCCAGAGCATGCAAGAAAGCAATGTGCCTTTGTAGGACTACAAGCTGCATGAGGACCTGTTACACAAGGGCACTTTTTCTAAGAAATGATGGGCAGGAAGCTATAGCCCGAGGTGCATGTGAAATCTTTGCTCGTCTGTTGAAATTTAGCAGATCTGACCTAACCCTAGCTTTTTAATACGATAACTTCTAACACTAGTATTCCAAATGTTGCGTTTGTTTTAGTGTTTTGATTTAGCTATGGATCAGATTGTTCCTTCTATGTTTCGATCATCCAGACTTGACTATGAGACTGACTGTTATATTTGGTACTTGAATTGGTGTGGAAAACCGTCTCTTTGATTCATCTAACTGACCTTACTAGGTCGATGATGGCCTCCAAACCCCACAGTCAATGTTTTATCATGAAGTCGAAGAGTTGACACAAATGGAAAACAATCAATGGAAAGCTATGGATGATATCATGTCATTGTAAACATTTTACATTAGATTCATTTCTTTTACAGTGACCAACAAGAGCGTTCATGTTACACAAAACCATAAGCAAAGCAGGGGACAATCGAATAGGGATAGTTAAAAGTACTAAGAGATGAAGATTTTGAAATTCTTGATATTTTAAATTTGTACATGAGGATCATTATTTATTTTTACATGTCGTCTTTCATATTTATGAAATGAAATGAAATATAATCAAATCAAATTTGATCGGTTTAAATTAATAAAATCTGATAGGTCTAAATTAAACTATCTCATCAAGTTGGGTTGAACCTATTATACTTGCACAATTTGTCATATAATTCTTGGAAGTTGATTCTTAAGAGAGCTTTTGTAAGTATTCTGTGATTTGATATCATGAAGAAATATAGAAGAATTTCACATACCTTTTTGCTCTTCTAAAATGAAATGTCAATTTTTATGTATTTTATTTTGTCATGGTGAATATGATTTTTTATAATGTTGATGGTTGTTACTTTGTTAGATTGACAATTTTATCTGTAATTATTTTGAGTTCTTTTATGGAATCCATATACCTTTCACAAAGTCAATGAGGAAAAAAATAAATAATTCATCCGAAATTAACGGAAAGGGTTTCATGTAGAAACTTTTCTTTAATTTTTAATCTGCCTTTTCCAATAAACATGACATTAATATATTTATTTATAAAATATTGCTGATTTTGTTTTTTTATAATTTTTTATTGAGAAATATTCAACGAATATCCACGTGGCATTTGTGTTTTTCTGTCGTCATATCAATTCCGAAGAAAAAGAACTTGGAATCAACTTAAATATCTTCTTAATGCTGCGGGGTTCGAGTGGCCTCTCATTCTCGTTGTATCGTGTTCCTCCTCTCCTCTTCCCTTCTTCTCCAGTCTCCTTCCCTTCTCCATCTCTCCACTTCTATTTTCTCCCTCTTTACTCCGGCGATCTCAATCGCTTGTCGTTCCCTCTGCCGTTCATCCTCTTCGGACTCATCTTCAACTTCGTTCGCCGCCGGTGATTGCAAAAGCTTTAATCTCTCGAAGTCCATGAAATTTATCCATTCTCAAATCCTGTCGCAAGATGGCTTCGTCGTCGTCGAGTTCTAGTGGGGGTTTTCTCGATTTTTAATAGATCTTTATCCTGATTGATGGAGTTTTGAATTGGATCAAATCTCGGGTGCATTTAATCTCGCAGTTCTGGTGGAGTGTGCAAATCTCTGCAAGGTTTCTAAAGGAGAAGGAAGCGGGCGGTATGAGTGCAGTGTTCTGTCTTGTGCGTGGAAGGCACCGAGGGTGCTTACTGGTTCTCTGGCTAGTACGACCTTGCCGCGGTGCTCAGAACACCACCGTGATGCGAAGGGGGTGATGCGAAGACCGCGCTGGTTGTGCCATGTGAGTGTTCTATAGGTTATCGCTTGATTTCTAATTCTTTTTGGAAGTTAGGATGTTGGAACTATGTGGCCCTATCTTTGCGTGATTGTCTATCCTTTTGTATCGAGAAGGTTGGAAGTTGTTTGTATTTTCCTTGTTCTCCGAGTTTGGAAAAGTAGCTCAAGGATAAGCGAACAAAGTTATTCAGTTTCCTCTCTCTTTTCTGTTCGATTACTTTATTAGAGAAGGTTATTATGTCTTTTCTTCATTTCTAACTTTTTTAAGGATTATTCTCTTTTGTCAGCAGTTAAGGAACATGGTGGAATTAATTCTTTCCATTATGAGAATATCACAGAAAGAGTAATTCCATAGTCCAATTAAGTTGGAAATATGGAAAATGTTTTATGGACATTGCAGAATGTTTGATAGCAATATGTAAAAGAATGCAACATTTATTTTCAGTGTCTTGTATAAATAAAACAATTGATGTCGATGGTTATTATAGTGGCCAGAGCATGAATTTCACTGGTCAAGATCAAGAAAGTTTACCAAAGATGGTGTTCTTTTCGGATAGGCCATTCAATCACCAACTCATGTCATGGATATGGCCGGTTCAAACATTTTTTGAGGTGTCAATGAAGATTTAAAATTATGGCACTTTCCGTTATGTAATCTGATGAAAATATTGGCTTCTTATGATGTGGGCTTTTGGAGGAGATTTATGTTTGCAAGCCAAATTGCTGAGAGATAAATCACATAAAATTTGGATTCATGAGTGACTCACTGAAGAGTGATTATTCTTCCATTCAATATTTCCTTTAATAAAAGTTCAAAATATTGTGTTTATTGTGCCAAAAGGAGTATAAAAGCTCTAGAGATGGGTAGCGATCAAAGCTAGAAACCTTGTGAACCTAAAACCAAAAAGTATGACATTTTCAGGAGAAAGAAGTGATCACATGCTATATGAATCCATAAGGTGCTCGTATTAGTCTCTATTTTACCATAGATATGATAGATATTCCCTTTTTGTATATATCAAGATCCTTGAAGTCTTTGTGAATTGACTATAGAATCAACTGATCAGTTTCGACCAAGTTAAGCATGTTGAAAGGAGGGATAGAATGCCACTACAACTTTTTGGAAACTAAGTTATTATCTTAATGCTTAGTATGAGTCAATGGATTAAGTTATATGTACAAGCACATGAACTGCCTCTAATTCTCACTTAAAAGGCATGACAATGAAGTTAACAAAATTTGATAAATAAAAATTAGGATCCATATGATAGTCTTTTTTCTTGTTGAGTTTGTGTATGAAAACATTCTTTTATTTTCATATTTAAATATGCTTTGTTAGATTAAAAGGAATAAAAGTGGAAATTTTGAAATTGGATGGACTACATAGAACGACAACAACCGGGAAGTGTTTTATGTAATTTACATTGTGAATTTGCCCTTATTGTGTATTCATTGTGGTCCCACTATGCCCTCTTCTCTTTTGAATTGTGTATAACTAGCCTTAAATCTTGTTCTTGTTAATCTTTAAGCTCATCAAACATATCAATTAACTAATTTAACAAACACTAATATGTAGAAACATCATCTATAGTTTCCTATGATGCCCTTATTAATGTTGAGTTTTCTTCTTGTGATTTTTATTAAAGCCCCAATTCATGTCATGCCATTTTAATACTCTAATGTGGGTCATGCCATTTCATGTGAATATGAAGTCATATAAAAGATATATAATTAGTTAATTTTCTATAAAATAATTATATGTTGTAAAACTAGTTATCCTTTCTGAAACCTTTAATTTACATATATAAGTTGTTGAATTTTTTTTGAAAATAAATTATTTGATGAACTGTTCCGGAGATGCATTCGAATGAGTCGCTGGGCTCGGGCGATGTGTCCGGATGAGTCATCGAGCTTGGGTGATGCGTCTGGATAGCAACACATTCGCGGATAGCAGTGGCGATGGCAGTTCCGCCTGTTCCAAGCAGGAGTGAGTTGTTGATGTTGACTGCCTACCGCATTGCCTACGACAAAGGCGGTGCGGTTGATGCCCACCTCCTACTTAGGTGCTGCCTAGGCGACCGCCTCAACCGCTATTTAGAACACTGATATTACTATATATTCCATTAGACACAAGATTAATAAAGCTTTAGCAACATTTGTCAGTCACCTACAAATGGTGAATTTGAAGTTCCTCCATTGTAGCATCAAATATCATACTAAAACCTTATTCTAGTGATGAATTGGTTGTGGGACTTCTTAAATTTGGTATGGGATATTGAGATGGTGAAGAGGTGAGGGTGGCTTGATGACAGCTAAAATGGTGATAGAGAGTGAAATCGAGGACTGATAGTGATACAAACAATGACAATAGGTGTTCCCTTCTCTGAAACTTCGGTGGAAGGTGGTACAAAGTGGAGGTGGCGTGAGACGACAGTGTCACGAGGCAATAGCATTGTGAGGGCAACAACATTGGAAGGTGGCAGTGCCATAGAGCAATGACGATGTAAGGTACCTGCGACAACGTTGCAGGGTGGCTATGACAATAGGTGGCGGCAAGTGACGTGAGGGGGCGGCAGTGTGACGACGGTTGTGACATGATGTGGGAAGAAGGTGGCATCATGAATGGGAGAAGTGGAGAGATGGGTAACACATGGGAGAGGGAAAACTTAGGGTTGGTTTATTATTTTGCACGTTTACAAAAAAAGTCCACAATTTTTCAAAATTACAATTTGACCCCTTAAAAATTTTGGGAATATAACACTAGCAGCAATATCAATCCTACATTGATCACGTCTTGATACATTTTCATAATTATGCCATGCGATTGTCGGCCTTTGTAGCTACTTTTATATATTCCTTTTGTGTAGTTCTGATGGTAAGTTATAGTTAACATTTTGTATTTAGGACTAGCAATCAAACATTAATTGTTTCTAATCATGAACTAAGAATAGTTGGATGTTACTGATCATGATGGTCGCCTCCATTTAAGTACTTATTGGTTTTAATCAACTATGGCTTCCATGATGAAATATCAATTTGCATACTTCGGAATTCCTATTATGTTCACTACATTCAGTTTTCTTTGTATATTTTTTTTGTTATCTTCCTTGCTTGTTCTTTTGAGAGATGAACTTACAGAGATTCTTTGTATTTGCAAGCTTTGTTCTATCTACAGAAAGCTTTACATTTAATGCTTCTTTTACATAGAGTTCAAATGCTTAATTATAAATTGTTTCTGAAAATCCAATTCAGTTCACCGGGTTTTCATTAAGGTGGATAAATTGGAGCTACACATATGAACTGAACCAAGTTCAAGTCATAATTTGTTAAATAAATGTATCAAATAGCTGACCCTTCTTGTGGGTTTAAGTGGACAACTATCAATTACCTATGTTCTTTATTTGTCTCCAAACTAGCTTGTGCAGGTCCATCTGAGACTTGTTTACAACAGCAGCTTATGCATTCACAAACACTGTCTACTTGTTAGAACTTGTTATATTAATTATCCTTATTCTTTCTAAAAGAAAATAAACCAATAAGTTCCTTTACCTTCTTTCTCCTTTGGTTGTAAATGCACTTCCAATTTTGTGTTGCATGATGCTGTCCCATTCACATGCCTGAAACATGGTTGAATGAATTCATTCATCAGAATTTTTTTCTCTATATATGTAGTGGATATGTACATGTTTTTGATGAACGATTATATTCTGTTACATGCCTCAATTTTTTTGAAAGATTCAAATTATACATTTCCTTTTGATTTTCTGAATATGTATCAGCCAACAGTCTTTGCCAACTACTTGCAATTTGCAATTTGCAAGAGTGATGATATAATTGTGAATATACATTTCCTGAATTTGAATTAAGGTGGGAAAAGTTCTTTGGGAGAGCAAGATAGAACAAAACCTTCTTCGCTTGCTAACCATTGTGGTTCACAACCAATACACACTACTGGATCTGATTATGATCCAAAAATCAATAGTTATTCTTACACTGACTTTCGGAGAGTAGCAATATACATAGAAAAGTGCCACATTTTAGATATTTGAGTTCTTGTTTTTGTGAAGAAACTTTAGCAAGTAATTGTTAGAAACTGGTACTAAAACGGACATTTTCCTTGTACCGATAATTGTGTATTAGTTTTCCTTTCTTTCTGAATGTGAACAGCAGATAACTACTTGTCAGGATCTACACTCAACTTTAGTATTTGCAACTTATAAATAGCTACCATTTATTATTGTAGTTATAATTGGCAATTAGATTTATATTTGAATTCGAGCCTCAACTGACAGCTAACACTTTAAGTTTTCGTTACTATTGTTAATTTTTTCATACATCCCTCCTGTTTCATAGGCTAATTACAGATCTGAAGATCTTAATGAGAGGAAGTTCGGATGTAATGTTGTTATAGATTTTGGTGGATATGAGTGGTCTTTCATGTCAGATATTGCTCCTCTCCCAAGCAAATCTTTGAGGATTGGTTGTGCTTCATCAGATGTGGGCCACTTTGATAGAATTTCTCCAGATTCATTATGGGAGGCAAGAACATGATTTCTGATCACCTTCTTACTTTATGTAATTAATGACCTTGATACATGCTCATGTTTCTTTTTATGTTATTCACTCTATTCTTAGTTTTTTTTGGCCCTTGTGATAGCAATCCATGTAATTTGCAGGATCATCTTTGATGAAGCATTTTGATGGGGCATTCATCTATTGTGGTTATTAACAATATCGTTTATATGTCACTTGGATTTTGTATGCTTGAATAAGAAAACTTTGGAAATTATTTTCAGTCACTGTAATCCTCATATTTAATTCAAGCATTAAATATAGGTTGCTTCTTTATTAGTTAGAATGAGTGTTTGATAATCCTCATACTTCATATAAGTGTTGAATATCTGTTATGGACAATTATTTTAATCACTGTTGGGCTAAATGTTTAAGAGGGAAACTAGAATATTCCTTTGAAAGGGTGACTTATCATCATAATTCTTTTATGGTTCATCCACATTTCCCTCACTATGTTGGTAGGCATGACTTGTCCTGTATCTTTGACTTCTTTGAGGATCAATAGCAACTTCAGATGGTGTTATTGCTCATCTTTTTTTTTTTTTTTGACAAGCTGATTAATCAGAGGTATAGTTATCCTAAAATCCTATCTGAAATTCCCATCTTGTGATCAGATGTCTGAAATTGTTCACAGTCAAGTTAGGTACTGTTATAGTTCATTTTAATGTTGGATTCTGTGAGTAAGATATTAAGATGTACTACTGGCTGTTATAAGTTCTCTTTCAGCTCAACTGTTTCCGCATCACTTAGGTCAACAACCATTCGGGGTTCTCTTGTAAATTATTTCTTTTTTAGACAGAATGATGATTAGCGATTTGCAGTCCCAACCCTCAATAGCTGATAATCATGTGTAACAAGTTTTAGGTTTTGATGAAACAGGACCTGAGACCAACTATTTCTTATCTTGCACCAGAGGAACTGAAGTTAGTAAACGATGCATTGAAGGTAACTACTTGAACTAAGTGTGCATACAGTCCAATAGTGGTGCTTATTATATTTTTTGTTTTATTATATATTTTCCTGTTTATGCTTGCTGAACATATAAGAACCTATAAATTCATGTCAATCTTAGTTTTTTTTAAGAATGGCATGTAGCCTCATGTTTTGTAAACATGCCATGTGCCGGCAGTATTCAAAAAATTAATTGAACATATTAAATTGAGTTGTTGGGGATGAACTGTAGGAATCAAACATTTGGTAGCTTAATCTACATAGAAGGCATCTAGAATGAGCTAAAACCATAAGGTTCTAATCAAAATTAGTGTTTCCTCTTCTAGCCTGGAATTGAAGAAGATATACTACTGATTATTCCATAGCCCTTCATGGAAGTCATATAGAAAGAGTTGAACCTTTTTTCAAGATGGTCGAGTCCTATCTTGATCAGCTATCATTTAGATTGGAATCAGCAGCAGAACCTACAAATCCATGTTAATCTTGATTTTTTTTATTTAAGAATGACATGTACGAACCTCACGCATTGTAAAAATGCATGTGCCAGCTTTTTCAAAAAATTAATTGAATATGTTTAATTAAGTTGTTTGAAATGAACACTAGTGATCAAAGATTTGGTAGCTTAATCTACATAGAAAGCATCTGGAAGGAGCTACAACTATTAGGTTCTGCTCATAAATAGAGTTTGCTCTTCAAGCCAGGAGTTGAAGAAGATATACTAAGTGATTATGCTAATAGCCGCTTATGGAAGTCATATTGGAGTTTCCTCTTTTTCCAAAACAGTTGAGTTCTATCTTGTTCGGCCATCATTTAGATTGGAAATGGCAGAACAACCTATAAATCCATTTCAATGTTAACTTTTTAAAGGATGGCATGTACCAAACCAATGTTTTGTAAAAATGCCATGTGCCAGCTTTCTTCAAAAAATTAATTGAACATATTAAATTAAGTTGTTCGAGGTGAACTGTAGTAATCAAAGATTTGGTAGCTTAATCTACATAGAAGGCATCTGGAAGGAGCTAAAACCATAAGATTCTACTCATAGTAAGTGTTTGCTCTTCAAGCCAGGAATTGAATAAATAAACTGATTATTATAATAACCACTCAGGAAGTCATATAGTAGGAGTTGCATTTTTTCCAAAAACAGTTGAGTTCTATCTTGATTGGTTGTCATTTAGATTGGAATTGGCAGAAACTTGATCTGATTTATCTGAGAAGTGCACCTTTAGAAATCAGCAAAATTGGCTGGAAAAACTTTATATCAGCTTGAACTTGACTTGCACACTTTCCTAGGAAGTATGTCCACTGTTCAACATAAGCTGAAGAAATGAGAAAGTCGAAAGAGAGGCATGGCTGAAGGATAGACGAGAAGATGATAGAATGGTCATTGAGTGAGACTGTTCTTCAGTGTTTCTGGCAATCTTGAGAACTGCAAAACTTCAAGATTGAGTTTTCTAGAGAGAAATAAGTGGGATATACTTAGTCTATTGTGATACAACTACGCAAAATAGCACGTGAAACATATATAGTATTTATTCTGATCTGTCTCTTATTTTCATCCAAGCCATTCACCCATTTATGTTAAATCGTCTATTATTTGAAACTGCTTATTTAAGATGGCACCACAAAATTTATGTGCCTGCTTTACATGATTAGTGTACTTATAGTAACATTTGACATCTGCTGTATGTAATATCATTAGTATCGTGGCAGTATCATGGTATGTATTATACCATGTTAACAACTGCCAGAGTGCTCCATATGGTGCTGAAGTTTTATGGAAGACCAGCCACAAAACTCTTCTTGCCTGTTCACTTATTGTCCACATATACAGTTATTAGTGTACTTATAGTAACATTTGACATCTGCTGTATGTAATATCATTAGTATCGTGGCAGTATCATGGTATGTATTATACCATGTTAACAACTGCCAGAGTGCTCCATATGATGCTGAAGTTTTATGGAAGACCAGCCACAAAACTCTTCTTGCCTGTTCACTTATTGTCCACATGTACAGTTATGTCTAGATAACATAAAACAAAGTTTAAAGTATTGTTTAGTGTTGGAGTTTAAGTTTCTAGCTAAAACGGTATGATCGTAAAAAAGTTTTGTGCCATCACTCAAAACACTTCAAATTGTGTACAGTTCAACTCGAATGGGTTTAATCCTATAATTTCTCTTCTAATTAGCTTGTTCATTTCCATTTATATATCTAAGTCAATTGAATCAAAAATTTGAAGAAAAAATCACTAACATATAAAAAGTATTTTGACTAATGATTATACCTTACTAAAACAAAAATAGTGTGGTGCATTGAATGATGGTTGTGGTTTTTGTAGCATTCTTGTGAGATCAACATCATAAGTTTCAGATTGAGATTCAATGATGCACATAGGCCATTTGATTTTCGAACTGGTTTCTCTACATGCTCGTAAAGATATCTTTGTTGATCATTAGGAGTTGGGATTGGATTGGCGTAACTTAAATTGGAAGGCACATACAAGATATGAATATATCTCAATTATTTCCATCTCCACAACCACTCTCTCCCTCTTTCTATCTCTCTCTCTCTCCCCCCTCTCTCTCTATATTATTATTTTTTATCTCCTCTCTATGACTAAAATATGTAATCAAAGGATGAGTTAGAGAGAATCTTCTTATCTTAGCTGATTTCAAACAATATCAACCTAGACATCCCTTTTCTTAGGTGATACCACTAGAATTATATTGGCATAGTAATGCAGTCAACAATTTAATTCTATTAAAAGTTATCTAAGTCGTTAATTTTTATAATTTTTAACAAACTTAGTTGTAAAATAATTATTTGGATAGAACATTCTAATTCTCTCATGAATTTATGCTCATCATTCACATGATAGATGAGTTTATGTTTCTCATCTTCATCTTCCATGTATTTAGAGGGATTGTGAGGGTTCTTCTCATTGTGCTATTCTAAGTATTGTCAATTTATGATGCTTATAAAATAAGATAATGGGGCAAATTAAATACTTCAATTAAAAAAACGCAAAGAATGACAATATAATAACTAGCATGTAAGTATAGTTATGCTAATTATGGATTTTTTTTTCTTTATTTGGTGTATGACAATCACAATACCTACATGATGGGGTTTTGTGATTTATGAATAATATATGATGGCACAAAGAAAATTGTGAAAAAAAACTAATTAAAATTTGAACTGACCAACTAAATAATCAGAAGTAGTTTACAAAGAGAGATTACAATTTCGCCGAAGTGAAGTGAACCTACTTGATGTTGACTTCACATCAAGATTCATATACAAGTTTTCCAATTTACTTCGAGCATATGCAATTTTGTGGACCGTAATTTTTTTCTTATTTTTTAGTACACAACTAATCTGGACATAGAGTAGTTGGTTTTATTTGAAAAATATCAAACTAATTGATGAAGAGGGATTTTGGGATTAGGATTGTCTTCATTGTGAGTGCTTCTATTGTGCAAATTAATCGAAGGTGGCTAATCTAACTGGGAGATTTTGCTGGAGAGATGTGGAGGTGACGACTGAATATAGAGGAGTGTGGTATGAATGATCCGGTGCATTGGTCAGGGGAAATAGATAGGCGAGAGCATCTCTAATCCCCTTTTCTAGCATGAGATGAGAATGGGGAAAAGAAGGTGATTCACTGTGGAGTGGTTTGTTTGGATTATTGGTAACAATAGATAGAAAGTAGGTGCAAGGATATTATTCTATAAACGGCAGCACTGACAGAAGCTAGGATAGTAAGTGGTTGTGCAAGTAGTCAAAGTAGCAAAGTCACATGATGATACTATTAGAAGCAAAGGAATTACCTCGATGAGTGTTATAGTGGATAGACTCAAACAACTTATGAAATAAATTACCTACAACTTGCAAATAAAAAATCCTACCAATTTTTTTTTTTAAAATAATCTAAATACTTGGAACTTTGGCCAAATTAAAAATATTCCAACCAAATTCAAAGATATTCCAATCAAAATAAGAGATATTAAACATTTGACACTTAAAATAGGATAATTATCAAAATTGACTACAATTTTAAATTTGAAATATAAATCAATTCCTAATTTGCATCTCACCGCACTCTTCTCCACTTAGGTAATTGTTATAGTTAGCTCTTGTTCAATTCCATGATCTATCATAAACTCATCTTCAATCTTTAAGTCCACCCCTACTCTCCGAGTCCTAGCACCATATATTTTTTTTCCCTTTGCACAATTGCCATCTCTTAACTACGAGTTACCTTTCGCTGTTGTTTTTGTTGAGTCTTTAACCTACAATGTTGATCTTACAATGATTCTTTGCCACTATCAAACATCCACCTTACATCATATTGCTATTAGACTTTACCTTTATTCATGAAGCATTACTTGTACAACTACAATGATAATTGCACACGTATAAGAATGGAGTTGTGGCTCATAAGAACACCAAAGGCACACGATAGAGAAGAGGAAGTGGAAGTGAAAAGTTAACATTTTGTAAATATGATTTTTTTTAATTTACAATTGGTGACTCAATATGCCAATCACTTAATGTGATATTTTAAGTCTTTGACCAAGATGTTGCACACATGTTGCCTAGTGAATTACGTTAACGTAATTTTAGAGTTAATAATCAACTATATCTGTTATTTGTTCACATTTTCATGTATTATTAAATGTCCTAGTCTATATTAAATTTAATAATTAATGAAAAACTAAGTTATTAGAATAAAATTGCTAGTTTCAAGTAAATAATAATATTTAATATTTTAAAATAATTTTGATGTATGATTATTAATCTTTGTAGATAATTAACAAAAATATAAAATAATTTTAGATATTTTATGTTTTCCATTAAATTATCCAACAGGGAAGTGATTAGTATATAAATGCAATTTTTAATCAATTTTGCAAAAGTTACATTGGACTATTTCCTTATTTGCAGGTGGAATTCATTTTTTAGTTTTTTACCAATGGGATGCATGCCAATAGAGAAGTATTTAGTTTTTTAATTCTGGTTTTTAGCATAGTATAATTTAATATATATTAGTATCTAAAGTTTTCTGAAAAAAACATCATTTTTTAAAAGCATCAATTACTAATTTTTAATCAATTCAATCCAACATACAAACAAATGATTTGACTCTAGATTGTAGTTGTCAACATCATATAATTCATATCTTACTATATGTTGCGGTTCGCATGTAAAATAATACAATTTTTAAATATGCACTAGAATTTAAAAGAATCACAATGACCCAGTTAAATTTGATCCACTTAAATGATATGAATCTTATTTTATATGATTCCACAAAACAGAACTCATTAAATGCTAAACCCAATTAATCAAATGAAAATCTAAGTCTGAAAATTAAACCCAATATATGACAAATTAAACTGGAGAAAGGATCATTATAAAAGAATAACATCCTGTTCATTCTGCAGAAATTAACTTGTGTGCTTGCGAAATCAACCATTTTTTCTCCAATTACCTCGCTTGAAAACACAGTGGGGAGTTTGAACTTTGAACAATACCATGAAATCAAAAAAATAGCCAAAAATTTTCCCTCAAATTCATATGGAAACAAATGTGCAATGACATCCTGTTTATGCCTTATTCTGCAGGGAAGTGATTAACTTGTGTGCATCAGGTGTTTTATGTGATCGTAAAGTGCCTCTAACCATTTTTTCTCCAATTACCTCGCTTGAAAACACAGTGGGGAGTTTGAACTTTGAACAATACCATGAAATCAAAAAAATAGCCAAAAATTTTCCCTCAAATTCATATGGAAACAAATGTGCAATGACTGAAATTTCCATAGACATTTATGCCTTAGATTTGTTTCCCAAATTACTTGACCTTGTGGCGTTAGGGAAGTGAGGAGAGGTTGTGTGATTGAGAAATGAGACAAGATGGGAATTCAACCTTGCTGCAAGAGTAAGAAAGAAATCAACTATTGGCAACAATTAGTAAGACGCACTGCAAGGTGTTCATGATGAAGGGCATTGTCAATCCAAAGGCAAAAACAGCCTAATAGTGTAAACACCAAACTAAGGACTTCTTGGTAGGGTGGAGTCGTGATAACAAGTTGAATATTTTGGGCATATTTGTCTTTCTATCATGAGTTTCTAGTTAGTTCATGAGAAGTAAACAACAAAAGTAATTACTTTTATATGCTTTCCATCCATCAATGTAATATAATTTAGTGGAAGCTAGGTTCTACCCTACTTTTTGCAAAATCCATAGTGGAACTCTTTTTCATTTCCTTGCTCTCATATAAGGTAAAGATAGAAGAGATTAGAATCTCAAAGTCAACGATAACATAAGAGAAGAAAATGATATCACTTAGAGACATTAAGGCGAGCGATGATGAATGTGAACTCGACACCTAATAATGATTGTGAAGAATCAATCATGTTGTTACATATAATGATAATGAGAGAGCAACTAATGGTCATTTGGAAGCAAGGTTCAAAACAAGTCGTGCTAGAGTTTTAAATTTTTGATTGGAGCGATATTATTTTAGTACCATGTCAGTGTTTTAACATACAGTGCCCATGAGGAATTAGAAGGGAAGGAGGAAGGAGATGAAAAATAAGAAGAGAGCATAACTATATACATAATTTCACTAATTTTAGACTTTATGCCCCATCTAGAATGGTTCAATTTTGGCATTTCATTATAGAGTCAAAAGCTACAAAAAAATAACAAAAATTATTTTAATTTATCTTAACACATTTATAACACGTCAGAGGATGCCGAATGTACATGATACTAATCAACATCATTGACGCAACAACATACGATAGATTACATGTACCAAGTAGTATTGAGTTCGATATTTTATTGCAACTATACATTTCAACCATGTTCTCTTGCATAATATGAAATTTCAAAGCATGCTTAGAAGTCATATGATGTCGAATGTACACAATACTCATCGACAAAACAACATAGGATAGATTACATGTATTGAGTAGTATCGAGTTCGCTAATTTATCGCAACTATATGATTTGACAGTGCCACCTTGGATACTATGAGATTTCAAAGCATGCTTACAAGTCATATGATGGCAGAGTCATTTTTCATGCATCTTTTCATGTGGCATGGTTGTAGTTTGTCTCTCAATCTTTTCAATTGTGTTGTGGCTATTGAGACTGATTTAACGATAATGGTCGAGTTAAAAATGTTATTTCTATGTCAAGCATTTGAGGGCAAAATTTCAATTGTAAATTTTATTTAATTTAACCGAATGAAATAACATACATTTAGTATTTCCTAAATATTTTGTTATAAATTAATCAAGGTTTAAAATATTGAATCGTACCGAGGTTTCAATCTCGGACCGGAACGATACAGTTTTGGTACCATATCGTACCGGTATAGTTTCGGTATTTTTAAAATATAAAATATATTAACTAAAATAAAAAAATTTAATCTAAATATTTAAAAATAAAAAATAATTTTTTAAAAATTAATAAGATAATTTTGCAGACTTTAATAAAACTTATTTAAATTATCCCCAATTATAGCTACGAATTGATTATTAAAATCTTATTAAACCTAAGTTTATAAAAAAAACAAAAGGAATCACAACTGGCCACGGGCGCGACCGGGGGCGAGCGCGGCCCGTGTGACGCCTCCGGAGGCGTCGTCGGGTCCGTGCATCGCCTTCGGTGGCGTCGTCGGGCCCGGGCAACACCTTCTGTGGCGTCGCCTAAGCCACATGACGCCTCCGGAGGCGTCGCCAAGCCCGGGCAATGCCTTCGGAGGCGTCTTCTAGCTGGAATGCGTGCTGGTGCTGTGCCGGTGTCGGTTCGTCAACGAAATGAAATTTTTCGCCAGTATCGCATGATACGGCTCGAGATTTCAATCCACGGAATTCATACAACTTACTACCTGTAATATTATTCTATTAAATAGAATATTATACTTTTGCAAATTATAAGATTTTAAAATTATTCTGTATGATATAGAGTTCTTTTCTTTTAAAATATATCTTGTTATTTTATCCAAATCTTACTATCATAATTCAAAAATTCACCAAACTATTAACAATATGAACTAAATTTGATGAACTTGCTCTAGATATAAATAATTACTACTATATGATAGAAACTTATAAGGTGGAATAGTCAAAACAAAAACAAACTTTTAAATTTTGTAACAAACACCTAAAAACTCAATGAGCAAAATTATTCCAAGATTTCCATAGAAGCAAAGTTTAAAGGAATACTGAAAATATGACATCAGCAGTTATCTTATCTCCATGTGGACCTTTTGTATATGTTAACACATTATAGATTATATGAATGCTGAATAAAATTTTATAAAATATTTCAAAGCAGGTTTTTTTGCATAAATTTAGAATTAGAAAATTGTAACCAATTTCACTTATAAATTTTAAGTTGAACAAATTTTCTTTTGGAAATCATTATTTTAATGTTTTTAGATTGAATTAAAATTATTCAATTTAATTAAAAATAAAATTCAAAACATTTAAAGTTATTTTGTATTTCGACAACCTTAATTTTCTGTCAGTATGGATAGATATTACCTCAAATGATTATCATACATATAATGATATTATTAACTCATTAACTCCATATCACTACTTAGCCACCCATAAGTTGATTTGTTTAATACATTTTGAGTATTCATTTAACCTGTACATTCTTGAGTTCTTAGCTTGACCTGTGCAATTTGTATATACAAGACAAGTGTAAATACAGAGATCACATTTAAACATGCTTATCTGAAAGTGCAGCTTGCTTTCGAGGCTCATGATGGCCAAAAACGGCGAAGTGGAGAACCCTTCATCATTCATCCAGTTGAAGTTGCAAGGATACTTGGAGAGCATGTAAGTTGCAGAGAGGATATAAATACCTATTTTTAGTTTTCATCAAGAAATTTTATCAAAACAAGGTGTGCTTTAATGTTGTTTATATATTATCGTATATATTGCAGTTTGATATTTTATTGTTTTTTAGGAGTTGGATTGGGAGTCAATTGCTGCTGGTCTATTGCATGATACCGTTGAAGATACAAAAGTTGTTACCTTTGATAGGATAGAGAAAGAGTTTGGTCGTACTGTACGGCACATTGTTGAGGGAGAGACTAAGGTAGAAAATCATCCTAAGCATTTTTGTTGGAACTTCAAACTCTTGATTTAATTTCCAGTATTATTTGCTGACACAGGTATCCAAGCTAGGAAAACTGAAGTGCAAAGGTGCAGATAGTTCAGTTCAAGATGTAAAAGCTGATGATTTGAGACAGATGTTTCTTGCAATGACAGAAGAGGTATTCATGTTATACACTTATTCTTGTCAATGAATAGTTGCTTTTTACCTCCTATAATTGAGAGTAGTGTGATTGAATGCTTCTGTAGGTCCGTGTCATTATTGTCAAACTGGCTGATCGTTTACACAATATGCGCACACTATCCCACATGCCACCACATAAGCAGGTTTTTTGCATTCTCACATAATCTACTACTCCTTTCTGAGTCATTTGGCTTCCTAATAAGTATCTTCAATTTTGTAATCAGTCCAGTATTGCACTAGAGACACTTCAGGTGTTTGCGCCTCTAGCCAAGCTTCTAGGGATGTACCAAATTAAGGTATGTGCGCCAGGAATTTTGTACAAAGCTTGCTAGAGCTTCTTACTTTTTGTCATTTTTATTTTTATCCATGTGGCATCCAAACTTATTTCAAATGCTTTTATTTATATACTTGTCTCTTATATCAAAAGATTCACAACTGTGCCAACTAGGTTCCTTTTTGTCCAAGGAGCATAGATTAGTATAATAGTTTTCATTAACAATTTGACAGGTCAGATATCATTTTTGTGAAAGGCTGAATATATGTTTTTTTCCTGGCTGAAATATTGTTCTGGTTGGTGTTCTTATTTTGAGCAATATATAAATCTTTTGAAATGATTAATAACTTACCTATCAAGTAAGGTGTTCTTATTTTGAGCAATATATAAGTCTTTTGAAATGATTAATAACTTACCTATCAAGTAAGGATCCTTATGCAAATGTCTAAGTTTATTCAGTGTGAGCTCCTGCATAAAAATAAAACGACTCCACTTGAACGGCAGGCGCATGACCACTGTACTGCTCTGTAGTATAATTTAAAGCAACCATATTAGTATTTGTTGTTTTAGACTTTTAGATAAAATGGATAGTTTTAGCATTGTTTATTTTATGATTGAAGTCAAAATATTAGTTTATTTGTCCATTTTGTGATTTTTACAACTTTTGACTGTCAATTTCCTTTTTGCAGTCAGAATTAGAATATCTGTCTTTCATGTATATAAATCCTGATGTCTTTGTGGAGCTCAAGAAAAGAGTTGAAGATCTTTATAAAGATTATGTCAAAGAACTTGACATGGTAACATTTTCTTGGAAGTCGAATGAAAAAGGATCAAGTAACATAATGTTTGATATTGCTACTATATGTCATATTAGTCTCCATACATGCAGTGAGGAAATTATTTCCACAATATTTCAGGCTAAGAAGATTTTGAGGCAAAGAATTGAGGAGGATCAATTTTTGGATCTTGTGACAGTGACAACAGAAGTGCGTTCTGTATGCAAGGAACTTTACAGGTCAGCAGAAATTCTGAGTCTGTTGTACTTCTCAATTCCCATATGTAATATTTTCAATTATTTATGACTTGGTATACATAGGATGACTTGTCAAGCAAATTATATGGAATGGTTTGCCAAGGAAAACATGGGTAGAAATTCGAGAAGTAAATTGGAATATAATTAGTGTCTTGAGTTCTTGCCATATTCAAAGTAACAGATTAATGGATTGATTATCTTTTTCTTTAGTTGATTGCATAGAAAATGAAAGGGGGAAAGTATTGATTGCAACCCACATGTCTAATGAAAAGTAGCTCCTCTTCATTTAAAAAATTACGACCACTAGTAGTGTGTGTTGTGTGAAGTTGGTTTTGTCACTAAATTCCAAAATGCTTAAACCTACTTTTTCCCCTTGTCTCTCCTGTACATCTTTCTGTATTAGTTGCACTTCCTGCCCATATTGTATGAAGTCACTTGTCTGCACCCAGCACAAATTATTTAGCTTCATTCTTCCACTGCTTCTCTTATAGAGTTGTGCCCTTGGTTTCTCCTTTTCTATCATTTCTATATGTTGTACCACTTCCTTTAAACTCGCCTTCTCCTCCATGGACTTATTATGGAATTTAGATGGAAAATTTATGTGAGACTATCTGTATAAGAATCAACTTGTTGTGCCGATCTGTATAGGTGAAATTTTCCGTTCCATCTACCGACCTACAATGGAGCAAGTACAACCACAAGGATGATGTGACCTCGTGGTGTCCTCTGCAATCACTAATGAAGTTGTGACCTCTTGGCATTGCAGAAGAAGCTGCAACCTCGCGACCATTTTATTTAGTTATTTGTTCTATTTTTATTTTTAGACAGCCAATTCAAATTCATTCCCCTATTCTTTTGTCTCTCTTAATTTTTTTCCTCCTTAACCTGTTATGTTTTTTCCCTCCATCATTAATTTTTTTCTCCTTCATGTGTCCATGAGGGTCAATATAGAGGAAAAACCTTTTTACCTCTTTAATGATGGATCTCTCTTAAAATATGTTTAATTTTTTTCCTTTATCTGTCCACAGAGAAAGGTTACCTCTTTAAGATGGAGAGAACATAATAAATATAATATAATTTTTAATCTTATAAAATATGCTACTGTGAATTAAATTATTGTACATATAAATTTAGTTTAATTTTAAACTAATCAAAATAAATTCAAATTAAATTCAATTTAAACCTATTTGATCTTATCATATCTACTTGATGGACTTCAACTCAATAAGCATCAAACATTTCACAAGATAATATCAAAACTTAAACTCTAAAGTCAATATCTCAAATATAACTCAATAGTAAATATTTATAACAATCAAATATTAATAAAATAGTTTTTAATTAATATATTTATATTTTAAAAAGTATTGAAACTATATTGGCATGACATGATAAGGTGTCGAAATCATATCGTTCCGATCATAAATTGAAAATTCGACATGGCTCAAAATTTTAAATGGTGTTTTGAACTGATTGTATCTGAGATGTGAATTATTAAAAATTTTAAATATTTAGATTAAAATTTTTAATTTTAAATAATATATTTTGTATTTTAAAAAATATCGAACCATATCAACATGATACGATACCGAAATTATATTATTTCGATCATAAATTGAAACTTTGAAACAGGTCGATATTTAAAACCATGGTGATTAACAGTTGTTGTGAGAAACAAGGGTAGACAGGTCTTTTCCTCTTGTGTTCTTAGGGTTATGTTGGTTATATAAGTCTTGTACATGTGTTCTTTTAACGACTGATAATTTCAACATGGTATCAAAGCTAGGTTTTCCAAAACCCTAATTTTTCCTCTTCCTTCCTCTTCTTTTTTCCCCCGATCGCCGCTTGCCAATTCTTCTCTACGCGATGCCATTGTCGCGCCTCTTCTCTTCTCTGCTCGACGCCTCTGCCCATCGCACGCTGCCGCTCACGCCAAAAGAGGGAGCATGCTAGAGACCTTACCGGCGTTGTTTCTCCCACGCGACGTTCCTCCCGCGGGTCTCTCTCTCGTCGCCGCCCTCGCATCTACCCTCTTCCGACTGGTGCATCGGCGACACTCGCTGCTCATACGCGAGCAAAAGTTGCCGCCTTCCATGTCCCCACCACCGGCGATGAGACCAACGCCGAGCCATCGCCATCGCGTCCTCCCTTGTTTCCTCCGCCGCCATCGCCATCGCGTTTGCTACAAGCCTTTCACCTCTTTCGAAGCGCTGCACGGCCACGCGTGCGACGTCGCCTTCAGATGCAATCCGGCCGCGTGCAGAGGTTGCTGCCTGCAGATTGCGATTGAAGCAGCCCTCCAACCGGCTGTTTGTGATCGATCACGATTTTAGGGCTTTTAGGAGGAAATCCTAACAACCTAGATGCCAGATCCTTTTCCTCTCGAGCTCCTTCTCCTTCCCATGCTCAGGCGCCTCCTTTGAATTGCCGAACAAAGAAGCTCCCTGTTTGCTGGTTGTCGAACAGAGAAGCTCATTTCTTCTTGTTGCCAAACAGAGAAGTGCTTCTTATTGCTGAAGAGAAAATTATTGCCGGGTTTTGTTGTTTGTTTTTTTGATAGCTGATTTGTTATTAAACTATCTTGATCGTTGTGCATCTTCCAAGCGTCACCTCCTCTGTTTGTTTTATGGTGGACATCTTTGGAGAAACTTCTAGTATTTCTGCAGATCCTATGGCTTCTTCTGGACAGGTACAACCGTTTTTCACAATGTCAGGAACTGGAGGATCCGGTCTTCAGATAACCTCGAAGAAATTGATAGAGATAAATTATGCATCTTGGGCAGTTGCTGAACTTTATGCTGAAAGCCATGATAAACTTGATGTTCTTCATGGTACTAAAGTGAAACCAGATGAAAATGACCCAAACTTTCGTATTTGGAGGCTTGACAATATTTCAGTTGATGACTTGGATACTTAATTCCGTCAGTTCTGGCATCAAACAAGTCATTCTTCGTAACAAACCAGCGACATGTGGAAGACACTGGAGCAAATGTACGGACGCAAGCATGACATATTGCGTACTTATCAGCTAAGTAGTCAAATTTTTAAACTTGTCCAAGGTTTTATGTCTGTTATCAATTATTTTGCTGCTCTGAAGGGGTTGTGGGATGAGTTTGACTATTACAGGATGGAGGATTGGATTTTCACTGATGATCATCAAAGATATCTAAAGCTTCTGAAGAAGAACAAAATTATTAAGTTTCTAGATGGGTTTAATGCAGAGTTTGAGAGTTTAAAAAGACAAATTCTTAGTCTTGATCCTACTCCCTTTCTAGAACAGGTTTACTACAAAGTTCTCAGTGAGGAGGGCAGGAAAAGGACCATGAGCAACAAGGGTATTTCTGCTACCAGCACTCCGATTGGGGAGACTTCTGCTCTTGTCAATTCTGTAAACAAGTTGAAGCCTGGGGGAACTAGAGAAAAAGATATCTACCCCTGTTTCTCACAACAAAAATAAAAAGATAATTTTATGGGTTTTAATAAAGTCTATTTATATTATCTCCAACTATAGCTAGGAATTGATTATTAAAATCTCATTAAACCTAAGTTTAAAAAAAAAATAAAGCAAAAATAAAAGGAACCGCGACTGGCCACGCGTGCGACCAAGGGCGCTTGCGGAGGTGTCACTAGACTCGGACGACCCCTCCGGTGGCGTCGCTGAGCCGCATGACACCTCTGGAGGCGAGGTGTCGCTGAGGTCGTGCGACGCCTCTGGAGGCGAGGTGTCGCTGAGGCTGCGCGACGCCTCTAGAGGCGTTGCTGAGGCCACGCGACACCTTCGGAGGCATCTCCTGACCGGAATGCTTGTGCCGGTCCGTCAGTAGAAAGAAATTTTTCGTCGGTATCGCGCGATATGGCTCAGGATTTCAATCCATGACATTCTGTTCCTCGGTGCTGGATTAGTTTATGCTGAATAAAAAACTGGCATATTTCTACTCACATTTATCTTAAGATTGGAAGGGCCTTTACAGTAACACTGATGCATCATCCCTTCTTATTAGTTCTTTATTTTTTCTGAAGCTTCTATTTTCAGGTAACCACTGAGCTTAAATCATTGCTCATTATTCCCTTTCATACAACCTATCATCATTGTTCTGTTACAAGTATTCTTGATCTTTATTTTAGTTGATGGGCAATTTTTATTGCTGAGCAGTGTGTACAAAACTGTGCTGAAATCTAAGCGGTCAGTTCACGAGATCAACCAAATTGCTCAGGTTTGTCTTATGAGCTTAAGTAATTATCAAGACTATTTTCATAGTTACAATGCGCCTCATCTATTCTGATTCATCCTATGCTAACTCTCTCTTCTTTATAATCAGCTCCGAATTATTATAAAACCAAAATCCTGCAATGGAGTTGGACCTTTGTGTAGTGCACAGCAGGTGAGGCATCACTAATCTCTATCGCATGTTTCTTTGAATCAATGCTCAGACAAAAATTTGGACAAAAATCAGAAGGCCACCTCCTAGTTTTGTTATCATCAAAATGACGTCCTATGTTAAAAAAATAATCAAAACAGCATTCCATCTCATTTTTCATCCAAAAATACCCTTTTTAGTACTATTGTAGTAGCTTTGGCCAAAATTGCTACAACATAAAACAAAATTATTCCTACATAGTCAAAATTGTTATACATGAAGTACAAGAATTGTTATATCAAAATATCCTTTTCTAGCTTCGTCAAAATTACTTCAACTTGATCAAAATCGCTCCAATTTAGTGAAGTTCGCTTAAAGAAGTTTTGCAAATGTAGCAATTTAGTCAAATCTGCTATAAGCAATTTTGAACTTTGCCTAAATTACTATTACTATTTCAAAAAAGGCTATTTTTGAGATGAAAAATAGGATAGGGTACTGTTTTAATATTTTTTTCAAAATGGGGTGCCCTTTTGATTTTTACCCCTAAAATTTTCGTTGATTTGTCTAGATATGCTACCATCTGCTTGGTCTTGTTCATGGAATCTGGACTCCCATTCCTAGATCTGTGAGTTCCTTTAGCTGCATAGTTATTACTTCTCATATAGTTTCTACTATTTTATTAACTCAGTTCCATACATGACAGATGAAAGACTACATTGCAACTCCTAAACCCAATGGATACCAAAGCCTCGATACCACAGTGATGCCCTTTCTTTATGAAAGCATGTTCCATCTGGAAGTTCAGGTGACTACTAAGGCACAAGCTTTTTGTTTCTGAAGGGGATTTGATGCTGGAATGCTAAACAATAACACCACATTTGCTCCCTGTACCTTGAATTTTGAATTAGTTATGTTATGATTTTGCTATTTTATTTATTGAATGACAGATAAGAACAGAAGATATGGATTTAATAGCTGAAAGAGGAATAGCTGCCCATTATAGTGGAAAAGTAATTCCAAGCATGCTAGGCAAAAATATACCTTCTGGGAGAAACTCTAAAGGAAAGACAGCTTGCTTGAAAAATTCTGATTTTGCTCTCAGGGTACGTAGGTCTACATTTCTATATGAAAGCACTCAAGTAGGCACACAGTGATAATTTTGATAATTAATGGTGCATTTGGGGTGAATTATCTTGTAAGATCTGCCTAATAATTTTGTGACTGAAAATCTGGATCTCCATGTTTGGTTGAACTTTTATGAATTTTCTCGTGACAGTTGTCATGGTAGTCTGCACTGTGGATATCCAATTTACCTTAGAGAAGGTAATCATGGCTTATCTTCGTAAGTTTTTGTTTTTGGAAAAGATAATTTTTCTTGCAGGTTCCCTTTTTTCCTTTTGAAGTTGTATATTTCTCATCATCCCTAATCAACATAGCCTCACACTACTCCACTCTCTAGTCACACTGTCGGCTCTTCCTCATCCTGTACCCCCATACTTTATCGTAAATGTATGAATATATTTCTTCATATTATTTAACTAGTATAAAAATATTCTATAGTATTGTTTAATCTATTAATATACAAACTACAATTTTGATTTTAAATATTCAGATTACAAATATATTATCCTTTTGAAGAAATTATTGTTGTAGTTCTGGAAGATTTTTCTTTTTTAGATTAATCTCATTTCTGGAAGGATTAAAGTCTAATCTGTTTGTTACTCTATGCAAGACTTTCAGTAATTTCATAACAACATGGTAATCTACATTACTATACAACTTTACCCATCAAAGCATTAATAAAGTCGAAGTTTCCTTATTACTCTCCAGATTGGTTGGCTCAACGCAATCAGAGAATGGCAGCAGGAGTTTGTTGGTAACATGAGTTCCAGGGAATTTGTTGACACTGTCATGAGAGACCTGTTGAGCAGCCTTGTTTTTGTTTTTACACCAAAAGGACAGGTAATCTAATCAAGGAAGTGTAATTTTCTGTAACAACAAGATAGCTGCATATTTACTTTCCTTTAATACAATGTGCTGTAGATTAAAAACCTTCCTAAGGGTGCCACTGTAATTGATTATGCATATATGATTCACACTGAAATCGGAAACAGCATGGTTGCTGCAAAGGTACACATTTAACAAGTACTTTTGCATTTTGACAAAATCATGGTATATCTGTCCATCTCTTTTCAGGTCAATGGTAATCTTGTTTCACCCATGCACATGCTTGTCAATGCTGATGTCGTTGAGATAATCACATACAATGTGAGTAACTTAGAGCTCAAAGTATTACTTTTGTAATTTTCTTCTGCATCAAACTGTCCTTTATCTCTCACTTGGGTGCATAAACCCTTTTTGTTTCCACTGTGATAATCACATACAATCATATACGGCACTGAACAATTAAATCAATAGTATAAGAAAATAGCTGATAATTACATGGAAAAAAACAGTGTTATAGTTACTGATAGGAAAGATGCAGTGTTATAATTACTTCTAAGGGAAGACAGGAGAAATGGAGAGAAGTGGAGAGTTCTCGAGTCAAAATCTAAGAGATACACTGGTAGAGACGTGAGAGAGATGTTAGATGGCTAATTGAGAGATGCTGTCAACTGGACAATTGAGAGATGTGGACTGGTTGTTGTTGTGACTCTACGTTGTATTACTCTACGCACTAGGAAAGAGACTAACAAGTAGGAGAAATGATCGAGAATCGGACTGATGTCTGAGAGATGTTGTTGTGTCGAGAATGGCTAATTGGAGAGGTGCTAGCTGATTGGCTACTGCTGGGCTGTCGTTCGGCGACTCTAAATCATGTTACTTCTAGAGAAGATACTAGAGCATAGGAGAGACGTCATGTTGGAGAATTGGGCAAATGCCAGACTATTGGAGAGATGTGACACTAGAGAGATGCTTTATAAGTTGATTGTTGTTTGTGATTACAGATCAACAACTCTGCTTCTTGATTTCATTCAAGGGTTGTAAGTTAGAATCACAAAAAAATTGCCAAAATGTGGTCACATGGACAATAGTAAATAACCTAATTTTGGAATTTTATAAAAAATCTTTGTTTTAGAAATTAAGGAAGTACACTTTTAATTTTATAAGAAACTCCCACATCTCTTTTATCAATTTCATGTGGTTCCATCACTGATATACATTAGTCAAATACACTTCATCAACATGGTCGATAAAGAACTTTCATTTTAGCCTTTTGTATTGAAGATATATTTTATTATAATTTTAACTATTTTGTATGTCTCTTGCCTTTTTCTATTTCTACTCTTCCCTTTTTCCTCTTTATGTCTTTCCTCCTTGCTCCTTCCCATTACTTACTCCATGCTACTATCGCACAAGGCAGCACTAATCTTCAAAGGCGAAGGAGGTTGTGTCTGAGATCTGTGTACTTGATTGTTTGCCTCACTGTGTAATCTATGTGACTACTATTCTCTCCAAATACAAATAACTTAATACCAAATTTTTGACTTCACTAACCCACTCAAATTTCCTTTTGTTGGTGATGAATCACTATTATCCCATCCTCCTTATGGCGCTCCTCTTATGCACCATCCTTGGTCTCCTTTGCCTACAAGTGGTGCTACTCTAAGCAGATTGCGACTATGTGAAGTAGGAAGAAAGAGAAAAGCAAGGAAAGAGAAGCTATAGAGGGAAAGGGAAAAATAACAGGAAAATTTTGAGAAAAAAAAAACTAAAACAACTATTTTTTTTTTTATCAAGAACTGCTGATAGGATCTTTCTTTGGTGGTCATGAGGATTTGCCGTCAACTATATTTGATAAATTTATTTGATTGTTACACTTATATATATAAATTGATGTATCCGAATGGAATAAAAATCCACAAAAAGAAATATCGAACTAAGTGAAATATATACATAGTTTATGTCTGATTTAGGTAATTTGTTTGTCCCAATAGTTGCATGAATTGCATATCCACTGTCATCATGTTCTTTGACTTAATATTTAGATAGCATTAAAGTTGTGCAAATATGGTGTTTAAGCTTTTTGACAAGGAGTCACTCTTTAGTTTAAGCAAATAGATTCCCATTTTACCAGTCTATCTGTTTAGTTTTTTTGTTTGTGTTTAGACTTATATTTGGATGGTTTTCTTTAGTTTCCCAATAAGTTTCATTTCTAAGTATGACCTCTAATGCTTAGTCTCTTCATCTATTCCGTACTAATGATGGATATCAACCCTTAGACAATTACACATCGAGTTGACACTCGATACCCTACAAATAAACTGTAAAAGTTTTTAAAGATAATTTGGATTCACATCCATGTTGGATACATGTATTCTAGCCCAAGTACATGCCCAAGTACATTGATTATAATTGGTTTTCCTAATTTCTTTGTTGCTTCTATGGTTTTGTTTTTAATAAAATTTTCCTTTCCATCTTAAGATAATTGTATCATTTGTCCTTGGAGTGCACTTGGTTCTTAGGAGCATGCAATATTTTTTCTTCATTTTTCTTGCAATTTCATGTGTCCATCTCAAACTCTCAGCTACTTATTGATTAGATTTTTATTAGTGCTAATTGGCACTACATAGACATTTTATTATGCTTATTGATTGGCATGCCGAATAACCCAAACCACCGAAATTAGAATAACCCAAACCACCGTCTATGTGAAGTTTCATTAATGAATGTAAACACTTGTGATTTGATTCTTTTCCCTTTTCCTTGTCATTGTTCATTGTGAGATCTAGAGACAGTTGTGCAAAAATCTAGCTCCTTCCCCCTTCTCATTTGTGCACGAGGTCTCTTTGCAATGACCTCATCTCCTCCTCGTCCACAATGGAGCGGATAATCTTCTTCCTCCTCTCCTTACCCTTCTCTTTTTTGGTGTTTGGTACACCCTTTGACACCATCACTCGATGTGCCCAACAAGTTTTGAATCAGTTATGAACCGTAGCTCGTCGCAAGATTTCAAATGTTGCATCTACTATTTTGTAAGTGTTAGCAATGCAAGATAATGAAAATGAAGTGTGGATGCAATAATTTTTTTTTTTTAAAAATGTTCAAATATGGGTTTTATAGTTGCATAATAGTTGTCAAATATAATGTACTTATTCTGATTTCATTCTAATTGCAACTTTTGTTAGAGCATTTCAATTTTGTTTTGAAAGTATAATGAAGGGTTTGCATGCTTTGGTCACTGGGCTTATGCCCATTGGTGAAGATGATCAAGAAGTGTCACTTAGGTGAGACATCGAACCAAAATGAAAGGACTTCCTGGTTCACAAGACTCTATAATCATCTTCAGTATAATTTAAATCAAGAAATTGATAGTACCCTTGCTAAGATTATTCCTTTATGCACTTATCACACCATTTTTTTGTTTACCAGCATATCAACTCTAGATGAAAAGTTAATACTAGGCAACATGATGTATAATCTTACCATGGGTATGAATGTATTGTTAATTTTTAGTTGTCACTTACCTTAGACATATTGGTTAATTGGTAGATTTTATGCTGTTTATGACTTCTACAACTTAGTATCTTGATTTAATTTGTCAAGATAATTTCTTGTAATGAATCAGTAATTGTATTTAAAATTGTGCCTTTTGCCATGATAATAATTATACTAAAAACTAAGTGGAGTGTATTTGCTTAATATCTTTAATCAGTGTTATTTAGCTCTCATTTCATCAATACTAAAATGTCACTTCCTGGTGACCAAGTGGTGTGGTTACCTGATCCTTTCTCTGAGTGTTTTGTTTCCTGATCTCCCTTTATTTTGTTAGTTAAATATAATTTTCTGTTTGCTAGTCTTTATCAAGCAAGTCAGCTTTCCAGAGGCATCAGCAATGGCTGCAGCATGCAAAAACTCGCAGTGCTAGACATAAGATAATGAAAGTAGGAATCCTTATTTCACATTTATTTCATTACTATTGGATGAGTTATCTCATTAACCGTTATGTCTTTACCAGTTTTTGAGAGAGCAAGCTGCACTTGCTGCAATCGAAATAACTGCAGATGCAGTAGATGATTTTGTTGCTGATCTCAAGGAAGAGAATGAGTACGAGCAGACATTCCCTAGGTCCTTGCCAGGTGAAAGAAAATCCATATGGGAAAAACTTCTTGCAATTGTGGAAGAATCAACTTCTGCAAAAACAAAGCATGACCTCGTGCCAGTTCAGAATAATGTTGGGCTGCTTAAAATCAATGGAAAGCCCAACAAGAGTGCGCAGACAATGAGTATGAAGATCAATGGTAATCCAATGATTGGTGATGATGCTCTTACAAAGTTCATATATGGAAAGATTCCTACATACAAAGAAGTGTTGCCTGGTTTAGAAAGCTGGAAAGCAGGCAAAATCACATTGTGGCACAATGTGGAAGGGCAGTCAGTTCAATGGTTTTACTTTGCATGTATTGATCGCAAAGGTAGCATTATTGTTATTCCCCAAACACTTTATATTTATAATATTAAGGCTTGCTTTACTTAGGCATATAAATAGGAGCAGGAAGGGAGGGGGAGAGAAAGCAATATGAAAATGTAGGACTGATGAATGGATTCGTGATGTAGGAGTGATGAATGGATTCATGTGATCTCTCCCACTTTCTGTTTTCACTGTCCAACCAACCCGAAAAGTTTGTTTCTGTATTGTCTAGATGGAACATCCATTGAATCTCAGTTCCTTTCTATTTGGTCTAGATGGAATGCATCCAATATCTCACTGCAACTTTCCTGCATAAAATGACAATTAATTACTATATTTCCCGTTTTGCTAAAGATAACAAGCTACATACTGAATGAATTTGCTCGTTCTATGTTGTCTGATATTATGAAGTTTGAACAGTAACAACCTTCATCATATTCCATCTACAAACCCATTCTCCTAATCTATGTACTCTCTTCGCAGGCATGATGGCTGAAGTTACATCAGCATTGACAGCTGCTGGAATCAGGATATGTTCTTGTGTGGTTAGTGATAATGAAACTTCATGTGAGTTATTTTGGTGCTATTTGTTGCATATGAACCTAACCTTCAATGTACTGAAACAGGCAGAGATTGACAGAAGAAGGGGCATGGGTGTTATGCTGTTTCATTACGAAGGATTATACGATAACCTGGTAATGGTTGGTTGATAAGTTACTTTCTTTTTCCTCATCTTATATACGAAATCACTGTAGGTGAATGCTTGTGCAAGCATCGATGTCATCCTAGGTGTTTTGGAATGGTCTGCTGGCTGTAGCTGGTCCAGTCCTGTGGACGATTTCAATTTTATTTGAGTGTGGGTAGCTGAAGTCAACAACTAAGACAGAAAAAGAAGCTTCAGATGATTCAGAGAGGCAAGGGCATTGATAATACTATTTTTGAAATGACAGGGAGTAAATTATAGTTTCAGTGATATTTCCAATTGATTTTTTGAAATTTATATTGATAAATAAGGAAAACTAACTGCACTAGCCTGATAGCAGAGGAAATGTAAATAGGTAGATGGGATAAGTGATAGCATTTGAGCCATATTAAGCTAATATTGCAACTATACTGATAGTTTATAGATCACAGCATTCCTGTTTTTGGTCTGACTTTGATCCCAGCTTATGAGGAATGTTCTCAAAATTTATGATATTGCAGATGATGTTGAAGATTAATTGTTCATTATGAGGCATGTTTGTTAATTGTTCATCAACTGCCCAGATAAAGATGACTGACAAAAAGGCCCCTCTACCAGAAACTCTATTGCTAGACTCTCTATAATATATAACTAAATGAATTATCTATTTCATCTCAGCCTCACTAAGTTATTCTTATCAAATTGATTTTAAGCTTTTAGTTAAAGTCCATTCTCTTTTCTTTGACCAAGACATTTAATAATCTCCTCTAGGTAGCCATAGAAAGCTTCTACATTTTTGGTAGAACAGAGCATGCTGGCCAAGATGCTTTGACAGGTACAAATGCTATGAGGCCGGCGACAAGGGGTGTTTGGGGTGAACATTATCACCTTTTTGTTGCATTTGACAATATTTTCTACACTCCTACTAAGTGAGCTTGAAGGCTTCTGGTGGAACAAGTTCTCCATAGCTTGGCAAGCATTATGTATGTTATTGAAATCCCTTATGCTTTTGCTAGGGTACAGATTTTAGAACAATTGTCATCCACTATGGTGGTGAGAGTTAGCTTTAGAGCACAATATTAGGATGGTGATCCGAGTGTATCTCTCCCCAAGGGGACCTCTAACCTGACTAGGGCGCACCACCTTGCCATGTCAATACTAGTACATCATGTTTGAAGGGTAAGGAACCACAATATGTTTGAGGGGATGTGTTTTGATGTGGAGCTGGTTTTCAAGAAGATACAGTTCCATATCTACAAGACGTTTGACGTATACTCGAATTAGGTACTTAGGCAAGGATGATGCATTTTAGAGGCATGTAGTTTTTTGGATATTGCTCCATACACACTCATCATGTACTTTATGCATTCATACATATGCATTTTACTACACATATAAGTTAGTTAAGATGTGAGAGCATGCATTGTTGGTAGTGCCATGTGTGAGAGGTACATTTCGATGCATTCATTTTTGAGTTGGTGGAAAGCATGCATATAGATAGGCCTCCGTTCGGGCCCTTAGACGATGTTGGGAGTTTGCATCCTGTGCACACGCATAGAGCTTTGTTGTATCTCAGCGACCTACTAGGCCTTAGTCATCTACTCGGCTGGATCATTGGATAGGCATGAGTAATTGACCCAAGTAGGAGTAGTCAAGTTCATGTTGGGCACTTTGTTACCTCGTATAGGGGGTCCGGAGGACATACATTTATTTATTACACATTATATAGAACTGAGGACATTACGCAGGGTTGTCACGACAACCCTAAGTAATTACCCCCATTAAAAAAAAATCCTTTGCTTAGTACCTGAGTTGGAGGTTGCATGACATGGATTCATATGGAGGATTAGACCACCAGCTAATACTTTGATGAGGTGGACTGCGATGCGACTGGCAAGAGATACCCCTTCAGATACTTGCAAACTCTTCAAATACATGCAAACTATGTGGACATCCTGAGGAGAGGATTGTTCTGGATGGAGCTGACTTCGGGGAGTATCTTGCTAGCGTAGATGGAGCTTCATCAGCGTTAGATGGCGCATCTTCTTGGGAGCCATGCATACATCTATGTAGACATCTGTGTGAGTGCATACATCTTGGATTGGTGAGCGAGAGCATATGCGAGTATGTACATCTTGAGCTGGTGAGGAGCGGGAGTATACACCCTGATAGAGAGAGAGTGCATTGTAGGGTAACTTTGTGGGTGAGAGAGCATGTACACTGATGGTGAGGATATATAGGTGAATAAATCCACTTCGAATTATCTAATCCGCAATAAATGATTCATGGTAAAAACATTTCAAATCCGTTTATAATTGGAGCTTTGTCAAAAGGCTTGTAAAGATGAATAAATCCATTAGAATGATTTATCTAATTCATAGCAAATGACTTGCTATTAAGACATAGTAAATCTAGGTGACCACTTACTCAAAGTGAATAGAGGGACAATGATGGTGACTTATGTGCAATTTGATGCCGATGGAGGTTGAGAACCCTGGCCCACACTTTGAGTCAAGGGTGGAGGAGATCAAGCTTATTCAACACATCTTTTGGCCTCAACTTACTGCACTGGAGATCAGATGGGCTTCTAGAGGGTGGAGGATAGAGAGGATAGTCAGAGAAGATATTTGAACTGCATGCGACACGAAGACACCTACAAAAAATGACTATTTAACATTGACGATAGAGTTCAATTGACATTTGATCCCCCTGATTTATATAAAGATGAGTACTGGCCCATAACATATCTCAAGATGTATATATAGAAAAAGTATTAGTATACACGTGAACACTTATACATCACACCTTTCATCAGACATAACATAAACAGAGATCCTTAATTATTATATGATTGTGCTTCTTTTCATGACATATATTTACCTTTTCATGAAAAAAGAATATGAACCAACTTTTTTTCTAAAATCTCACATTGATTAACACTTCATCCACCGAACTACCTCCTTTTTTTTTATCTTTCACAACCTAAGAAAAAGAAGAAAAACAGAAAAGAAAAAGAATACATGCACCGCTTGTAGGCTATAACAAAGTTTGCTTGATATGGTGAAATAAACAGGGGGAAATAGGGCATGGTTCAAAGTTAAGTCACACGATCAGAAATATTAAATTCAACCTCATAAGCAAAAACATTAAAAAAAAAAAGTCAGAAAAGCTTTTCAGCAAGTAAACGATTCACACAGCCGGCAGTTAACATCCACCAAATAGTCTTCCGATTTCAAGTAGTCTTTGCCATAATGATAGTAGGGCTGGACAGAAAGCTCTCTTATCAGTGTCTCAACCCCGGCCACGCCCTCCACCTGTGTTTGAAGTCGATATGCACGATGAGAAAATAGGAGGTAGACTTGGTTGGAAATTAAGGTAACATGGGCATAAGCTGCGATCAATTACCTCTGGAACCAGCAGCTTTACCACCAACTCCCCCTCTACCACGACCACCACCTTTGCTACTTCCATCATCTGAACCCCGTCCGATGCCTTTGGCAGGCCGCCCGATGCCATCTTCCCTACCTCCTCGTCCCCTTCCACGACCAACTCCAGGAGGCTTCCTGTCTGCAGACAACACATCCAAGGGAGTAGCAGCTGAGTTAGACATGAACATATCATGTCACACGGGTGCAATACTTTGGTGCAGAAACAAATTTAGGAATTAAGCACCATCTGCTAAAGAGAACATAAGACCTGAAGGAACCTATCACAAAATATTATGACGAAGCAGCAGAGGAAGTGGCACAGGTTGCCATAGGTTCGCATACAGAATTTAGGATCCATGATAATTTATGGGCTTCCCAATAAGAAGTTAAAAGACATCTAATGAAAAAAAAAATGATAAATCCCAATTAGCCCCATTGACTATCTCTGGGGGTGGCCAGGCCCGACATAAATGGAGCGAGTCAGAGTAGCTCGTGGAGTCAAAATCAATAGAATTCACAACTTCACATAGACTCACATTCCAAATCATAAATTCCTGAAGTCAGTCAAATTTTACAAGGCAATTCAACCCCAGTTGTCAGTTGAGAGGGATAAATTGTTGCATTATTGTTATTCAGAGGGAACTAGTACATCATATATGTAGGATCCATAATCGTATACTAAATATCTAATGTGGGATTCAAATCATCCAACATCTAATTACAACCATGATAACTCAAACTTGAACAAAAATACTCTTCAAATTAGAGCATAGATATATAACATATCTAGTTTATTACAAAGTCCAATAGATTAATAAGAAACAATACACTGGTGGCAAAAGGTGAAGCCGTCACCTTAACGGCCCCTCCAAGGCAGCCCCACACACTCTCGAAGGGGGTAAATCATGGGGGTTTTTTCAGCCTTAGCAGAGCAGCCTTCCTAGACAGGAATAAGAAACAAAACACAACAATAGAGAAGCTTGTTGACATAGCACATTGGTTGATCTTCAAGGATCAAGGCTTCGACCATAGTTGATTTTTGAAAGAGATGTAGGTCTTGATATAAATTTCTTCCCTGTCTCCCCTTCAAGATGAATATAGTGTAGAATTCTATTTGAAGTTTGTGAAGCAGCAATGGTTTGTGAGATATTGCAGATGAAAGAGGTATCCATCTTAGAGATGAGGAATTAATATCAAGAGAGAGACTAAGAAATTGATCTCCAAGCAATGAAATAAAAGAGACTGTAAAATTGAATATCTGAATATCTAATCGAGAGAAGAGGATATTGGAACAGAACAAAGAATTTTTCCAAGTTGCAACTGATGAAGAAATTGATAAAGATGTTGCAGATAAAGGTGAGATTAGGATTCCAATCCACTATGAAAAGAATGCTTGGAGGGACAAAGTTGTCAATATTTTACTCTAATAGAAAAAGGAGGTCAAAAATACCATAACTAATCTCATTTTATATCATGCACACAACATCAATAAAGGATGGTGAGAAAGAAATGAATAAAACCTTAATTTAAGGGGAAAATAATAAGAAGAAAAGTTTTAAAGATTGTGAAAATAGATCATCACCTTTCTTTTAACTAACATCACTAATTGTGTTCATTATTGTTGCCTTCATTTTGGCATGGTCCCTATCTTTAAAAAAAAACTCCTTTTTCTTTTATTTTTTTAATATGCATTGCATTTTGTTTCTTTCTTAAAGAAATATACCCTTTTTTAATATAATTCCTTTCTTTTAATCATGTATTTACATATATGCCCTCTCATTTTGATTTTTCCTATATATGCCCTCTCATTTTAATTTTCTTTAAGCTATTTTTCTAAAAGAACTGTCAACTTTATACCAACTTTCAGGAATGATGAGTTCACCCAGGCCATAGCAATCCTCCTATCGCTGTTCTTGATGCAACAGCTTTGTCAACGATACACTACAAGGCTGATGGTGTCACTATTTCAAAATTGTCTGTGTTTGTCATCAATGTTAGAACAATTCTGTATTTCCCATTTCAAAAGATACAATAGCATTTTAAACTATGGTTATTTTTTATTTAGAGGATTAAAGATGATTTATTTCCAACTTCTCATCAGATTTGTAGTGAATAATGAAAAAGGCATTAAATCATCAAGTCATAATTTTACAATTAATGTCCATGATTCAAATCCAAGATTCCTCACTCGACTTTACACAAAAAAGCAAGCCTGAAAACCTTGTATTACTCTGACTTTCTAATGTAGTTTAGACAGTGTTCATACTGGCAACTGCCCACATGGTTGGCAAGTGACAATTTCAAGATGTATTATAGATGTATGACGAGCATATAATATGTTGGAGAAAATTTCACTACAGATAGCTGTATCAAGTTCCTCATCCAATAAGTCTACTTTTGGCATATATTTTTAGTGGTAAGGAATTTCAAATTTATCAAGTATTTCAACGCAACTACGTGAATTAATATACTTCAGCTTTCTCCATACCATTGTGCATAATTAAATAAGCAAAACACACAAAATCACCTGTGCGGCTTTTGGTGGTCTCTTCTTGAACTTTGTCAATCACCTAGAACATCAAAGAGATTACCATTATATGAACAGAAAAGGAATTAATCAAAATCATGCTGTTTTATTTAAACTATAGGAAGCACCCAATGGATCTAAAATGCAGCAGTGTTGACAGAAGATATTAACATTAGACCAGGAAACAAACATGAGGAGTCTCAATTAAGTTTTAAAAAAAAGCAAGCTAATTAGAACAAAAAGAAAAAAGGAAGCCCATCATTCATCAAAGTAACCGTGGCATAAACAAAGCAGTTTAAAATTTTAGGACGTGCCAGAGTCTCAGTGTTTAACCAAAACAATACAATTAATCATACTGTGCTGGTTCGGTTTCAATACTTATTTAATTGAATTATTAATAATAATATGATTAATTTTATTTTGTATAAGTTGTATTTAGATTGAAGTATCTAAATGTTTGTAACCCAATAAATTTTAACTTTTATTTTTTAGTTGCTTGTAAAGTATCTTCTTTCATTTCATAAGATTTGCACTTATAATCTATTTAACTTTTGCAGCTAAAATAATAGAATAAGCAATGAGAAAAAAAAAACCTTCCTTGGTTCTTTATAACCCAGGGGATGTTTAGCTTTCAAATTCTTCCAAATTGTCGCAATTTTAAATTTGAAGGCCCGAGAGGCTTTCATTGTAAATGATGTAATTTTATTTAAAATGAATATAATTTTTATAGTTTTATGTAATTGTGTTTAAAATTTGTTCATGAGTATTTGGTAAGAAATTTAATCCTTATCTTTTTGTTTCTTGTATTTTATTTAATAAAATCTAAATAAAATCTTAGATGCAATAAATTAATTCAGAATTTTATCATTTTTATTTTTATTTGATTTTATGTCATTCATGTACCTACAATTATAGAGTGGACCGAAACTAAATAGATATATGATTTTTTAAATTTTATATTTTAGTCAAATTAAATTTTGAATATTGTAATCAAATTTATTTAATTCTAAAATTCAAAATTAAAAAAATACAAAATACGAAAACAAAAAATGACTTGGATTCATTTCAAATAAATTTGAAAATTTTGAATTCAAGATTTTTTAATAAAATTAAATTCGAATTTCAATTTTTTTATAAAATAAAAAAATAATATGACATCTTAGTACACACTTATTGCAACCATTATGTATTTAAATGATATTCCGATAAAATAAATTTAAAATAATAAAATGAAAATAAATGATTTTTTAACTTAATCAATAAATTTTATTTAAGTAAAGCTTGTGTCAAACACTGCATATTTCTTCATGCTTGAACTAAAGCTAAGAGAAGACACAAAGGAAGAGAAAAATTTTGACAAGGTCTTGCTGAACCCTAGTTTTTTGGTTGCTTGCACATACAATCTTTCGATATCATAAAAGCCAAAACACAAATTTATCAATGTTAAATACCAAATTTTATCCTATTTAAATTTTCCTGCATTTTAAATTAATTGTTTAAAAAAATTTAAATACTATTAAGCTAAGTTGAACAAATGTTAAATTTTAGGGTCGAATGAAAGTTGAGTTAGGGTTAAGTAAAGCTCATCAAATAGACATAGTTGAATTTATTTTGGTCAATATAAAGTTGAGTCAAATTTATATATCCAATAGTCTAATTCCATCATATTTAATTAGATTGTGGTATTTTTTTAAAAGGTTAAGAATTATTATTTAATTCCTCTCCTCTCTCCACTCAATGCAACCTTTTCCAATTCTCTCTCGCAACATGCAACGCGCAAGGTTAGCTTGCTGCCCACCAGTTATTGTCACCCATCCACCAGCACTCACCCATTGCCCCTCCTTCTATAATACTCCTCTCCTTCTCCCCTCTCTTCCCTTTTCTCTTCCATCTATTTTCCTGATTCACTCTTGCAACACAAAGCACCTGACCACCGCACACCCATCACATCCCATCCATCAACATCATCCCGTCGACCCTCCCTCTAGTAGTCCTCTCCCTCAATCTCTTCATTGTTTGCTATGCTAAATCGAGTGTTATGTTGATCAATGGGGAAATCAGCAAATCCCATCCATGTCAACCAACATGGCTCGGTACTTCATGCCATGGTCGACATGTTATTGAATATTGTCCATTTTGCAAACCTTAATAACCAAAAAATATACCTTTGTCTCCCTTTCTAGAAGCATCATTTGGTAAATGATTCCAGTCCATCCAAACTTATTTGCTTGATAAGAACATTATATGCAATGAAAAACCATCAAATTTCACTAAATTTCACTATCAAATTCATAACTATACCACATCTATTATATTCTGATAAGTTTAGAATCAGGTTATTGACCATACCAATCTCTCATTTCATAGTCCTCTCAGTTTTAATTTTAATTGTGATGAGTTTATTTGATCTCACTATCAAAGGTTCACATAACTGAGAACCCAAAAAATTGAAATTTAGAAATACCTATAAAAAATTAAAATGATGCTTGAGCTTTGCCCAGAAAAAAAAGAACAGAGTATCATGTAGATAATGAGAGAGAGATCCCAGGCAGATCAATGGATTGGCAGCATACATCGCTTAGGCAGCAAGTGTTGGTCACCTAGGTAACTAATGAAGGGGCATAGCAACCACATAAGCCATGCAGTTTGTAATTTATTTTGATCATTTTTACATTCTTAATTAGCATTCATTGCTATGTTTTATGTTTTAATTGTATGGTTGACATTTTTTCTGTGAAAGTGTAAACTAGATGTGTGGATGTGTCCATAGATATTCTTTATTGAGTTTACATTAGTCATTTTTTATCAATAAATATGTTTAATAATGACAGCATATGGCTTCACATGTGCTGCATACCGTGTTGTGGTATCTAGTGGGTGGGTCAACTGCATATTACCTGCATACACCTTTAGAAACCTTGGGGACAAATAAACCAAATTTAGTCCAATTGCTCAAAACAAACAGGGTATTACTTCAAATAAAAGATGGTCTGGGTTCATAGCCTAAGATGACTCAAAAAATGCATGTATCTTCCAGAATATAAACAACAAAAGATTACAAACTAAGAACATAAGTAAAAAAAAAAGAAAAAGGAACGTATAGAGGTAATCATCCACAGTTATTTACAGTTAAAATGGTGAATGCCTTTATGTCACCGATAGTGTTACTTTCCTCTAGGCCATGTTACCAAGAAGAGATAGGAAGTAGGGAAGAAAGGTAAAGGGACAGAATGAGAGAAATGTTAGGATATTTGAGAAGAAAAGAAACACGTGAAACTTCCTTTCCCATCATTTCCTTGGAGGAACATAATGATCTAGACAATCATCATTTTACAGTTATCTTTTTCAAGAAATAAATAAATAAAAGTGAGCCTACAAATAAAATTATTTTATTTTATTTATTTACTTTAGATCCAAATGCAGCAGGATCTAGTATGAGCACGATTCAGAAGCCATTTGAGAAAAATATGATCTCCATCACTTAAGAAATTCAAAGATCTGTTAGCAAGGTACAGGAATTTTGGTTCAAACATCAATTTACCAACCTGAATTTCATATATAAGCTGCTAAAAGACAGAGATTTAACCTGGAGGAAAAAACAGATCCAACTTAAGGATGCATACCTCATCTGGAACTCGAAGGTACTTGATGGTATTCCCACGAATGTAACACTCAGGCATCCTCCAAAACCGGTCACCATCCTACAACCAGAATCACATCCTATAAGAAACATAAATGAGCCAGTCCATCAAAATTTCTTAAACACAAACAAAATGTAAATTTGACGAGAAAAATAGGCTTCACCTTTGAGGTACAAATAACCTCACGGAGATGAATATTCATCCAGGTATCACAGTTCACCAAGTGCCCATTGTATGTCTCCCCGTTCTTCAACTCCACCAACTATACCCGACCCGTACGAAGCAAGCAACTTGAGGCCCAAATCACAGAAACACAAACAGTACATAAACTGGACTCACTTACCATGGGATGACCTTGAGCGGTCTTCAGAAGCGATAAGGGAAGCTGGAGAAGTATCATTAACACATAAAAGCTCAAAATCTATTAAAAATTTCAACAAACACTACGGAAGCTCAAGGACCGTACCATCTTTCCTTTATGCGAAGATCAAACGTCGAAACAACCGGAAAAAAAAATAGAACGAAGCTATCAGAGACGGAATGAAATCCGCGATCGCGAGCGAAAGAGCTCGAGCTGAAGTCCCAAAACCCTAACCCGATCCTTTGCCTCACGCGGAGGATGGCGCGTCGCCTTGAACAGAGCGAAAGAGCTGGAGCTGCAAGTCCCAAAACCCTAACCCGATCCTTTGCCTTGATGGCGCTTCAGTACCGAGTTTATTTTTGTAGGCTAACATGATCCGACCCGATAACAATTTAAGAACTTGGATGGATCAGAAATCATTAATGAATTTTTAATTTTTTTAAAAATATATTATTCAGTTAAAATCAGACAGAATTAAACTTAATTAATTCAAATTTTTAAATTAAAAATTTTTAAATAAATTAAATTGATTAAATTTTTAAATATTTAATTAATAAAATATTAATTAATCAAAAATCAAATTAATTGAAATGATCAAATTTTTTAAGTATTATAGGAAATTTATCCATTAATTAGTGGTTTATAGGTTTACTTACTTAGAAATTTATTAATTTTTTGATTAATTTGATTTATTCGGTATAACTAAATAAAAAATTTTAAAATTAAAATCAAACAAAATTAACCATTTTTTTATAAACAAAATCGAAAATAATATAAAGGATCGTGGGCTTTAGAATAGTAGTTGTTGGACTGTGAATCAAATAATTCTCCGAATCTTTCTTTTGCATTTATTTTTCTACTACATCTTTGTTAATTTTTGTTAAAAGAAAAGAAGTTTTCAAAAAAGTGATATTTCCTATAGTTTTGGAGGAGTAAACTCTAAAACTGAACCTACTATGTTATGTACATTAAGTCCAAAGTTTTACATGTTTTTCTTATTATTTGCGTTTTTGTTTTGTAGGAAATAACAATTGGATGAAGACTTAGGTGGGATCAGTTGGGAATTGGTTTGGGTCATCAGACTCATGGTCCGGGCACCGAAAGGCAGTCTAGTGGACTAAAAGTCTGGTCGACCAGAAGTCAATGTGATCAGCTTTGCATGAGTCGAGCCGTGAATAAATTTTGATTGAGCTCTAAGTGACCGAAGGGTGTCCAACCGACCAAACGTCAAAACTTAGCTTCAAAGAGGATAAAGTTTACAATTAAGTCAGCGGACGTCCAATCAACCGGAGGAGTACCGATCAAGCTATATAAAAAGTGAATCGTGGTAGCCTCTTCTCACAACAATTGCTATCATCCATCTTCGTTTAAGTGCTCAGACAGTACTCCGAATTCCGCTTGTGTTGTCCGAGAAGCGCCAGGAGAAGTGTCATGACACTCAAGGCTTCAGATCCGACTCTATGAGTTTATCTTTTATTTGCTTGCTTTTATATATATCGTCTATCATTTTTATGTATGTCTTTGCGCCTTACAACTTGTAAGAAGTTTCTCTGCCTCTAAAAGATTTTGAAAAAGGAGAAAAATACTAGTGATCATGTTAAGACATAGGTGGAGTAGGGACTCGAGAGGTTACAAATTCAATGCTTACAAAAAATAAAAAGAACAGTTCGGTACAATAAACTTCCATAAATATAAGGTTCTGAGAAAGAATTTTATATGAAACCTTATATTACATTACAAAAAACTATTTGTATGACTAGAATCCATAATCATAAAAAAAATCATGATAATAATTTTATTGTTGCGCTAAAACTCTCTTTTCCATGCTTACAAAATATATGAAAATTAATTTTTATCATGTACAAGAACATATCACAATCTCCACACAATCAAATTATTATTGATATCTTTATCTAATTGTTGATGATCATACTTAACATTATTGATTTGCTAGAGGTAACGATAACAGTAATGGCAACAAAGCAACAGTGAAAATAATTTTCAATCAACAAATTCTTTTGCTGTACTAATTACTAATTAGTACTGATAGCTGACTAATTTAATTTCTAATGATCCTCATGAATTTGGACTCGAATTGCTGGATCATGTTGTAGACGTACCCATTCATCTTCTCCAACTCCTTCACGCTGCTCTCCACCTCCTCAATCTTCTTCTTCATCTCCGCCGCCGCCACCTCCGCCGCCTCCGCCACGTTCCTCCATTCCCCGGCGAACCTCATAGGGTTCACTCCTCCACCTCCTTCGCCACCTTCTCCACCTGCGGCCGCACGCCGTTGAATTCACGCGCCAGCAGCTCCCCGTCCCTCAACATCTCCACCACCTCCGTCTCGTCCTTCAGCCTCCGCTCCTTATCATCCAACGCCGAATTCGCGAAGGGCTCCACCGCCTTGATGACCGTCGCGCCCGCGGTGGCCGCCGCGATGGCCACCGGCGCCGCTCCAAAGAGGGCCAGCCCGACGGAAACCACGAGCACGCCGATGAAGGCGGCCATGAATACGGCGCTGCTGACTCTGCGCCACCTCTGTATCGACCGTTGCCGCTTCGAGATGCGTTCCTTCTGCTTGCGAAGCATATCCATCGCGGTCTCTAGTGCCTCGGAGACGCGATCATCAGCGAGAAGGTGGGAGGCGAGCATGAACTTCTCCAACTCGGCGACGGTCTCGGCGTAATCGTCAACCTGTCAGTTGAAACACAAATTAAGACAGGTATATTTATACAACCATCTTTGTCGATCGTCATTACAACCTTCTTTCGTCGCCTGTTTCTCATGAGGACGAGACGGAGGTAGTTAATTATTTGCCGTTGCTTCTTCTTCTTCTTCTCCTTCTCCTCGAGGTAGTAAAGCATGAGTTCGCGGACGGTGTCGACGCCGATTCTGACGTTGTCGATCCATCGGGCGACGGCATCGTGGTCGCTCTTCATGCGTGGCAGAATGGAGTCGCGGTAGGACAGCACGATGGCCTTCAACTCGGGGTTTCTCTCGATCACCTTCTTGAGGTCCTTTTAAACCCAACGTGTTCGTTGATGGAGGAGCGGACAGGATCTTCGTCGTCAGAGGTAAGCGGCTGAGCTGGCGGAGCAGCAACCCATCGAGAGGAGTAATCAACAGACAGGATCTTCGTCGCTCGCGTACCGATCGGAGAGTGCAGCTTGTAAATAGGAAATAACAGCATACAAGGTATGACAGGAAATTAAAATTTTAGAATAATAAAAGATTATTCTAAACATATAATTAGAATTTGCATAGAATTAAATAATTCTGTGCGTACCTTTCCGATGACGTTTGAGCAGGATCGGTATCAATTGAGCGGTCCTCGTCCGAGTCCCGCCTCTACTGGTGATCCATGCTAAGCTCCCGTCTGGACGGCTTCGAAAGCCACGAGTCACGTCATCATCTTCAGTACTAGCCGATGATCGATGACGATCGAATCGAGAGAAGCCTAATTCTGGAAATCATGCAACAACATTTATCACGATCGTTCCGGGGCTTTCTAACTATCACTGTGAATCGTATTCTCGGTGTAGTTATCGGTGGTCAACCATTGACCGTCGATTTAGGACAAACGATTGAAAACCCTTTTCAGTACGATGAAATAATTCTCAGAAAGCTTCACAAACTTCTGAAAGGATTACACATAGTCATCACATGATCAAGGATGAACAGTATCCTGATGGCAAAACTTCCGACAACAATTGACGGTTATTTCAGCAACAATTTCATAAATTGCTTGCTCTAAGAAAAGAAATCAATACAAGTTTTCCTCTCCCTCTGCCACATGACTAAAATAGAATCAAACAAGAACAATGAAACTTAGGGTTTTCTAAACTAAACCCTGAATGAAGAAGAACAATTCTTCTTCTCCTCTGTTCTTGTTCCTCTATTGTATCCCACGGTTTTCACAGCTTTTGGTTTCTCCGGCAGCAGGTCACAAAGGAAAGAAGAACAAGGCACTGCGCATCTTCACGAGGAAGATAAACAGTATCGTGCCCTAGCTACGATCAGAAAAGAATAGGAAGCACAGCTCGATCGGCGTTGGGCGGAGTTGGGCCACGATCGGAGCAGGGGCTCAGCGACATCGGTACAAAAGCGGGTGGCGGTTCTTGCGGCCAGCGCACGCTTGGAGAAGACCGGTGCGAGCCGCACAGAGGTGGTCGGTGCTGCGCCACGGAGAGCAGGTCATTGTTGCGTCGCGCAAAGGACGTCGATGCCGACGAGATTGCGGCTGAGCAGGGAGCACCCTGGCCGGTGAGATCTCAGCTGAGTAGGGAACGGTGCTGGAAAGATCTCGGCTGAGCAGGGAGCGTTGCCGACGAGATCTCGACTGAGCAGGGAGCAGTGCGGAATAGGGAACACCCACCAAAACCTAAATCATGATTGAAGCTTTTAAAGAGAAGCGTACAGTGCCAATTTTAGGGTTAATCACCGCGGGTGGAGTGAACCTGGAGATTAGGGTTTGCACAGTGGGTTGAAAACCGGAGCTGAACCTTAACTACATTAAGATTTATAGTAGCGAACCAGGTTCAAACTTGGTTCGCTCGGTTCACTACTAACCAAACGAACTCTGATTTGACCCAAATTAATTTTGTTCAATTCATCTTCGCAAGATGAATCTACTCATCTCCTCTATTCTACCAAAATCTCTTCCATCACGAACCAAACCAAGTTGGTTCAATTCGATTCAAAACTAAACATTTAGTTCACTAACTAAACGACCTCTGATTTGAACGAAATCAATTTCGTTTATTTCGTTTTCGCAAGATGAGTTCCATCATTTTGTTCATTGTCTGGTCCAACCAGATTTTATCTCTCATTTTGAGAATTCAATTCTCAAACCCATTTTAAGTCCTTCGGAGAACTTGTAGTGCGTGTGACCCACTAGGTTCCAGTTATGTTGGCCGTCCGTAATTAACCATTAATTACTGAATGATCATGAGTGGCACCTAGTAGTACATCATAATCCCCAATTGATTAAAAAATCAATGATTGATTCTAGAATATTTCTAAATTTTTCAGCAGCTACACTGAATCGTGCCTCGTTCCTTTCACTATCTTATACCCGCTTGGTTCAGGACATGGTCTATGTGTCAGTCTCTACTAGGCTGACTACGTCACACCTAGCCCAAGCTGCTTTCTTGTCCTGTGGATTCAAGTTACTTGTACATGCATCCAAGAGTACCCGTACTCTTTGATGGGAGCCTTGGAATTCCATTCCGTTTAATTCTTGCCGGACAAAAATTTTCGGAGACGGAATCTTATCAAGTAGTCCTCATATTCGATCAACTAGGTGCTTGATCGATGCATTAAGATCATGGGGCTCTTGTGTTTGGTATTCAGGATCCATATTTAAGAAGAGAAATAATTTACGCAGCAAAATTAAATTGTACCTTTCTTCTTGTAGGAGATATTCACCTGAAGACCTCTTGATCTTCTGTTGTATTCCTCTCCTCTTCTTGGACGTTATGCGGGCAATGATCCTCCAAGATAGACCACCAAGCTTTCTTCTTTCCGATGGCAAGCAAGAGAGAATCCTTCTTTTTCTTCTTCTTCTTCCCTCCCTTCTTTCTCTTCTTTCTTTTCCTTTCTTGGCCGCCGGCCCTAACAAGATTTGGGAGTCTTGTGTGCCGGCCCTAGCAAGGGGTTAAGAGGAGGAGGAGTGGGCGAACAAAGGATGAAGGATTAGGGGGATAGGGGTGCCGGCCCTAGCACACAAGGAGGGGAAGAAGGAGGTGTACCGCCGGCCCTAAGGTGGAAGGGTTTGGATTTTTGTGTTATGTTTTTCCCTCTTGCAAACATCCCCTTTTATAGCTAAACCATCTTAAAAATTTTAGAAAGATTCTAACAAATTTTCTTATCTAGATTTAGTTAGAAAAAATCTAATAAAATCTCATCTGCCTTAACCCACTTCCTATGTCTCTCTATCTCCTCTTCGGTAGCATCCCTTTCAGGCATGCTAGGATAGATTTCGTGAAGTACAAACTTGTACTCCTTTGTAGTCAAGACAATGTCCAAGTTCCATTTCCAATCGTATTAATTAGGACCAGTAAGTTTGTTTTCTTTTAGAATGACAGCAAGTGGGTTGAAAGCCATACTGAAATCCTGAGAATCACAAATTAATTACTTTGTCAGAAAACTTTAGAATTTAAAATTATATTGATTCCTCAAATAATACAATTTAAATCCACCAACACCTCAAACACCGGGAATTACGTATACCACGATTGTGTGGACGTATACGAATTCAAACATTTGTAACAGGAGGTTTTACCCATTAATTTTATTATCTCTAAGATAGATAAAATTAATAGTTGGTTTACTTCGATCGCACAGATAAATAGCAGTGACTCTGATAGGGAGGATACTCTTAAATGTGCCTAAGTGTGCACCATTACTTGATACTAAGTCCATTATTTAGGATTGCGCCCCTTTAGATGGAGAAAATCACACGCTCCTAAATAACTTTCTATAATCATATATAAAGGAAGTTTGATCTAGTGATCTGCAAAACAAACTCATCCGATATGGAGGAAGGCACTCAGAGCCAACACGCAAGTTTGAATTGCATTATCAAACCAGTAATGGAGACCACGAGATTAAATAAATAATTCCCTCTCCCGTACTTAGTTATTTGAATTGAGGAATTTTAATTATGTACGCATATATAATAATTAAAAATTGATTTCCAGGCCGTGGCTAGGCACAGGGGCCTTCTTGGTTATCGGAGCAAATGACCACTTTTTTAGATAAAACCAATTTAGGAATCCATTAATTTATGCATACAT
>NC_133872.1:9007407-9051784 GCF_044706935.1 Curcuma longa | reverse complement strand
AGAATCCTATTTTTCATGACAGGAGCAAGTGCATTAGATACTAAGTATCATTTCATTAAAGAAAGTATTAGTAAAAAGAAAGTACAACTCAAGTATGTGAAGACACAAGATCAAATTGTAATATTCTCACCAAAATATTTTGTGAATATGGAGACAAGATAGAAGTTCATTCTTGGACTACTAAATTTCATTATATTGTGTGTCATTAAGAAACAAAAGATTTAGACTCGATGACCATTGAAGAATTGAAGGATTCACTACAAGCCCATGAAGAAAAGATCAAGAGAAGACAAGAAGAGCCATTGGAGCAAGTTCTCAAAGTCAAGAATATATTAAAGAATGATGAAAGAGGAAACAACTATTTTAGAGGACGTGGACGAGGACAAGAAAGAGGATGTGGGTATGGTTAAATTGGACTAGTAGAGGCAATAAAGACAATTCTAATCATGAAGGAAGAAATCAACCATAACCTAGAGATCATGGAAGGATAAGAGGAAGAGGGTAAGGCTATTATCCAACTTCAAATGGAAGAAGGTATAACAAATCTAAAGTTGAATGCTATACTTATCATAAAATGGGTCATGATGCTTGAAATGTTATGTGCTACTAATGGTATTAAAGAAAAGGCCAATCTTGCCAGTGATAATCAAGAACCAAAGTCACAACTTTGTTGCTACAAATCATAAAAGAAGAGAAGGGTGATAACAACTTGTGGTACTTGGATAGTGGTGTAAGCAATTATATGTGTGGATAGAAAGATAAATTCGTAGCACTTGATGAGAAAGTGAAGACACTATTTCTTTTGGAGACTCTTAAAATCCACATGTACAATTCTCATTTCTTCCAAAGATGGTAACCATAAAATGATCTTTGTGCCGAAACTAAGGAGTAACATTCTAAGTCTTGGCCAACTACTTGGTAGTTGAAAAGGATTATGAGATTCTTATGAAAAATAACTATATTTGAGTTATTCTAGATATGAATATGAATGGGTTGAATACATTCATTGTATCTAGAATAAGAGTAAGGATTTTTCCTCTTCTATCACATTCATTGTATGTGAGTCTAGGAAATTAACATTCATTAATCTAGAGTATCTAGATTCTCCTCTTGAAAATACCCCTTGTACCTGACATTTGCGATATAGAGAAATATAGAGAAAAAAATATATCCTTTTCCTCTCTCTCAATTATATCCTCTTCCTCTCCAATATAAGAAGATCATGGATCCATAACGAACAAAAAAATAAAGCTATAAAAATTTCAAGCAAACACTTGAAATACTAGACGTAAACAATAGTTTTAATTTGATAGTAAAAAAGGTTCGGTTTATAAGTTTCAAGAATATAAGAAACACCCAAAATTAGGAACAATTTTTATTAATATGGTTTTTTCCATACAAAGCACAATAAACCCATAAGTTGGCAATGAAAATTGTTGTGCCACATTGGAAGAAAAAATAAAGTCAACTCAAGCAATTAAATAATTAATATATCATACCAGAATAGGATATATGCAATTGATACCCATGAAAAAATCTATTATCATTTTTCTCCTATGGCATTCCTGTTAATCATTAAGATAGTCTCATGTCCTCCATGCAACATAACTTTCATTCTTTCCAAGAGTCATTAGAATGGAAAACGAGAACCTATGCACATCTTGCTCATGGAGAATAAGAATCTAGGAAGTGAAAATAATCCATATGTTTCAAAATCTATATCCATTATCAGGTACACTTAGCTTATTTTAGGCCCAACATCCTGAAAGACATTCAAGCTATACAAATTACATGCATAACACCACACATTAATATCTAGATGAATCAATCTTTGAAGGCCCTCTTTCATTCCAAAAGGATAGTTTGAGCACAAAACCTTGTGAAGAAAAATAAATATAATGAAAGCATGATAATGTTGATGCATGAGATTTATCAGCAATAGCATTCAGACAGACACATATGTCACAAACATGTGGCGCAAATTAAACGGTGAAAAGTGAAGATGCAGAACCTAAAATACTTCCATCTTTTTCTTGAACATGCAACAACATTCTCCTCTTTGTTTGGATGATCCTGAAAATTTTGAAGCTTGTTCCTTACCTCCATCAAGGATACAAATAAACTAAAAAGAAGGTCAATACACCTTCAATGCTGCTTCCATAAGAGATCTGATCCACCTAGCTGCTTCTTCTGAGCTTCTAGTGCCTAACTGCATGGTTTTTTATTTTAAATATCAATATATGTAGTAATGGAACAACAACAAAATTATCAATAGATGTTTTTCAAAAGGGACTAAAACCATACACACCTTAAGTTGATCTTTGTGATCAGAAGCATTGTAAAGAGTAAATACATACAAAGCCTGCAAATACAACCATCCTTACAACAAAGTAAAAAATCCTAGTAATAATCAACCTTTTAGTATAACGAAATTGACAAAATAAGTTTATGGAAATTCAATAATTTAGATTTAAACTTTTACATTTCTGTGCATAAACTCTCTCCCATTATCTGTCACTCGTATGCATGAGTCTATAATTGCACTTCTAATAGGATCCTGAGATAACAAAACTGCACATATAAGATATAAGTGGAAAATTCAAGAACAAGGTATAAAATATTTAGTTGATTAAATTTCAGAACCAACAACATGGAATAAAATGCCCTTCTTAAACCAACTAATAGGTGAGATTGCATGGATCTCTTGCTACCATTGAATATTAAGTAAATACAAATTATAAATAATGCCAATGTTATTAGATATCCTTTAATATAATCTTTTAAAATATCCTAAGTGGAAACCTCTTTGGTCTCAATTTACCCCTCTCAATTGCATGGCCCCAATTGATTCAACTTGTATAACTGTGATATCTATTGATCCATTTTGAATTTTTTTTCTCACTTTATCATTATGACTAAAACTAAATGCGCAAGAATAATAATATATGTACTTTTGCAGATTCAAATAAAACCAGATATCCATCTAAAACAAATTCTTTTATACTACACTAATTTTGTGTACGTGTATTTCCAACTGATTGATTCATGAAGCATAACTATCTCATGATTTAGCTGGGATAATATAATCATTATCCTAAAACATCACTTATAAAGAAAATAGAAATTAGGTTAATAGAGTTGTGTAAAAACTTCTATAACAACAACTAAGTCTTTATCCTACTAAGTGGGATTGACTATATGGATCCTCCTATGCTATTGGACTTGATGTCCTAACCTATCCTTAAATATATTTAAATAAATTTTATATTATTATGATTATTGTTGATCAAATCTTCTTTATTGTCCCTCTTCCTCGATTAATGTGCATATTTGTCATGATCTCACATCATCTAACTGGACATTTATTAATCATCTAAATACATGTCCAAACTATTTTAAATATGTCCCTCAAAGTTTAACTCCAATTTTCTCTCTAATATTTTCATTTCTTATTTATCCATCCTCGTATGTCCGCATATCCACCTTAACATCTTCATCTTTGCAACTATCATCTTCTACTCATGTACTCGATTCATAATCCAACATTTAGCTCCATATAAAATTTTATAAAATTAAAATTGCAATAGCTTTCATTACAATTTCTATGCATGAAAACAAGAATTTTTTCTTTATGAATTTAAAATTTCCATAAGGGGAATTAAAGATGGATAAAGGCACTCATTTTGAACTAGAAGGGTACATGAAAATTTTCACATACTTCAAGAGGAATATCTAGAATGAAACACATTTCTAAATATACCTCATGTCTAATCTAAGAATAATATCATAATCAATTCATTGATATTAATCTAAATCTCTAAAAATAATTTCTTATTCATTCAACTTAAGGTGGTATCCCATTATAATTTTTCAGAATTTGCTAAAATTACACTAACATCATAGTTATTTTTCAACAATAGAAATAAGAAACCCAACTTGAATGAAATAGATACCAAAATTTGATAAAAACTTTTCATTTATCAGCAATAATGAAAATAATTTCACTATTATCATAACAACAATTATCATGACACATTATTGTGGTATTTATTGTGAGTTCCCGCCAACTATCATGATTGCAATAATGAAAGCATGATAATGTTGAAATAAATCCATCTAGGAACACATATCAATCCAAGGCTTTAAAAATCAGTGTCATCTAACCATATCAGGTGAGTTGGGCCATTATACTCCTACACTGTAACATAGCACAAGTTTGGAACTGACACAATAACAAAACCATCAATAGCATTCCAATAGAAATTATGATACTTACAATGAACTTTGTAACAAGCTTCTCTTACTCTTATGCTCTTACACTATAACATGGCATAAGTTCAGAACAAGCATAATGACAAAATCATCAATGGCATTCCAATAAAAATGATGACAGTTCCAATGCATTTCGTAATAAGCTTCTCTTCCTCTTGTTCCCATCATCACTCTATGATGGAGCAATCCTATGCTCTACCATATTCCCACTTTGCTAATAACTTGTCTCATATAGAATTTAGTATAAAATCAATATAGTTAGTGAAACTATAGTTTTAACTCTACTCAGTCCCTACCCTACCATGCTCAAACCATTGATTGTCCACATGGTGGGTATGGAATGAACTATAACCTACTGCTCTTCTAGTGTTGTTTGTTCCAATTCTATATGCATGGGGGGTCATTTTAGGCTTCACAGACAGAATCATATATTTCAGAAGCATGATTGAAACAGACTCAATTGTTGTGGAGATTTAAATAATTTAACCAATAGCCAAAAAAGATGTTGCACAGTGGAGCTTAGAAGAACAAAATGAAAGAAATTAGTTGATTATAACATTAACATCTTGTCTTTCCTAATTAGCAAACTGAGGACAAACATATATCCACCTAAACACAATGATTAGTGCTAAACTAATTAGGGTCAAGATGTAGATCCACTGTAAATAGATTATTTCTTCCCAAGCTACTTAGTGCAAATTTATTAATGCCTTAGCAAGCTATTGGATTGAATACATCCTACAAAACCTAACCGCTGAATATAGATCATCAATGATGAGGACATTCGAGTTTAAATCTAAAGTGGATAAACCATGTGCCGATATGAGCTATGATACATTAGTTTAAAAGAAAATGTTAATTATCCTAAAATTCCATATATTAAAACAATTTAAGAAAAGACTAAAACTATTTTCCATCCCCCTGACCAAAGAGGTAAGGTCATTGTGTTTATGCCTAATGTACCTGTGGTATAAAATAGGTAGAAAGGAAGGTCTTTGTTTGCATTGACTACTACACATGATGCGGATTGTGAACATATAAATATTGGTTTAAGGGGAAAAAAAAATTAAATTGTTCAGCAATTATAGATCATTTACAGTTTGATCTCAGCTGCTACATCTTCAGAAAGATGTTTGGCACTGGCTCATCCTGTCCTGTTTGATCACCTCATCCACTAATTAGCAAATAACTCAATTTCATGAAGAGTGGAAAGAACGCCCACCATATGGGGCATATGAATAAAATGCAATTCAAACAATTACGAGTTTGCATCCCTGCTAGAGTAGAGGCCATCTGGTTTTTGTTGTACAAGGATATTTTTTCCCCATATTTCTGATAATCCATGAAAAATAATAAATTTCTAGTGAGAAACTTTATCAAAAGTGTAAGCTATGACCCGATTTCTTTGTCAGGATTGCATAAGTGACCACGTTCACAGAAAATACTACTTCATTAGACTTTTCTTGCTAGCAGTCACGATGTGTCACCGTCTCCTACCTATCAAATATTCAGCTCCCCCACCCACACCTTATGTCCGGTTAGCAACGAAGCACCCCCACCATGCATGCTACAGCACACTGTCACAGCGCACAGCTCAAATTTTATACGATCTACCCCACCATCCTTGCTCGAGAAATCTAAGACGCATGAATCAGTTAAAGATCTCACATTCGCTGATCGATTTCTTCTCGACACAGTTCCCTTATCCAAAAAACTAAGAAACAAACTAAAATGAGGGGAATACAGATATTCGCTAGGAGACCATACAAAGAACCTTGATTCCGATCTCCCTGTGAACAGCGATATCCCAAACAAGAGAAATACCAGTTGCTCAATCCCACTTAAACAAATACATGCAAGTGAGAAGCGTATTAAGATACCAAGAGCCTCGAAGCGACCGAAATACCTCTGTTCGAACCTAGCACATCTTGTAGCATTTGAGGGAGTAGTCTTCAAGAACGGAGTACCTCTTCCTCGAGTATTGCAACCCGAGGCGATTCGATCGAACAACGTACATCCATCCCTGCATCCTCCGATGACGATCCTTAACTTCCTCTCAGTTCAAGCTCAAAACAGCAGATAGAGAGACAAGAAGAAGAGGAGTAGGGGAAGAGGTGAAGACAAGCAATTGAGGAGAGGATGGGGGGGGGGGGGGGGGGGGGGGGGGGGGGGGGGGGGGGGGGCGGGGAGAGGTATAAAACGGCACAAAAAAAAAAAAAGATAGTTTAAATTTTTATATTAAAAATTCGAAAATAGATATATTTTTTATTTATAAGTTTAGTTAAATTAATTGAATCATATTTATCTTAAAAGTCCATAGTTGATTTGATTTAATTGATTTTGTATTTATTAGGGCCATGAGAATATAATGACATGAGAGAGATTAGTTTTTATCGACAAATATAATTTTTTATTTTTTTAATTGGCTTTAGATATTCAATTTTTTCGGTCAATTAATCTTGGATATTTTTTACTGATTTAGTCTTTCTCAAAATATAGAATGATACTAAAAGGAAATTGATATGAAACTAATAATTGCATATGAGCTTGGAAGAAGACAAACTATTGTTCGAGGATGATTAACTAGATGTTTCTTATTTATTGTCAACATGCTTTAGGGATTAATTGATGGTAATTTACTCAATCACACTGTTACTTTTCAAGAATTCTCAAATCACTTAAGTAAGTTTTAAAATTATTGTAGTGAAATGAACTTAATAGGAGAACTTAATTACTCTTTAGGGTTACAAGTCAAACAACTAAAGAAGGAATCTATATTTATCAAACTAAATATGCTAAAAAACTAATTAAAAGATTTGGAATGAAAAGCTCAAAGAAATTAGCTACTCCAATGATACTAAATGTAAAATTAGATAGTGACCCAAGTGGAAAAGTTGGTAATGTTAAATACTATAGAAGTGTCATAGGTGGACTCTTATGTCTAACTACTAGTCGACCTAATATACTTTTCGCAGTAGGTATGTGTGCAAAATTTAAATCTTGTGCTAAAGAGTCACATTTAGCAACAATTAAAAGAACCCTTAGGTACTTAAAAGGAACCTTAAATGTAAAATTATGGCATCCAAGAACAAATAATTTCAACATAGTTGGATTTACTGACTCAGACTACACTGGATATAAGTTAGATAAAAAAAGTATTAGTAGAAGTTGTCAATTTTTTGGACAGTCCTTAATCAGTTGAAGTAGTAGAAAATAATATTGTGTGACTCTATCCACTACTGAAGCAGAGTATGTAGCTATGGGTGGATGCATAACTCAACTATTGTGGATCATAAATGTAGGACTGAAGTATGCGATAGAGGGGGATAAATCTCACTTGTTTAAAACCTTTCTTTTCTTTTACAAAACCAAGACAGAGATGTAACGAAAAACTAAAATAAAAGATTCAAGCGGTTACTTGGTTCACAGTCCAACGACTGCTATTATAAGACCCACGATCCCTTGGACCGTTTTTGATTAGGCAATCCACTAATGATCTCCTCTCCGAAAACTTTCGAAGGAGGAAAGCTCATACAAAATATGAGGAAAATAGTAACACCCTACTATCCTCTTTACTTAAATGCAAGTAATAAAGTTACTGATAACTAAGGAATATAACTTCGTAATAGGTTGTTGGACAGGCTCTCGGCGTGTTGATAGCAGCACTTGCACGCACGAACAGAATAGCAGAAGAGAAAGTCTAGTCATTCAGAATTGATTTTGAGTTTTGGATCCCAAGGCTTCTTTTATAGGCTTTATCCAATTAACTGAACCCCATTTAGTCGACTGAACCATCCAGGCGACTGAACCTCCTCTTTCCTTGTGTGCTCCGATCTAATCTGATCAATCTTGTGAAATCCACTTGTTCGGTCGACTGATCTCTAGAATTTCCTTTGCTAATCGATTTGATCTCATTTGATTCGTACTTTCTAAAGTTGTTTAGTCAACTGATCTTCCTGATTAATCGAATAAATCTCTGTTTCCATTTAGGCTTGACCGCGATCTGATCTGTGCTATTTGGTTGGACTGGTCGACTAAATCCTTTGGTTCGATCAACCCTACCCTTTGATTTCAGACTTTATTTTTCCTACAAAATAAAGTTAGTACAATACAAAGATAGTTAGAATAGTTTATGTATATATGGACTATTTGACAATTTATACTATCTGATCTCAACATAGAAACCTTCATTGGTTTCTTTAGTCAGATCAACGCCTAAGGTTGTTTCAACTGAGACACGTCCTCATTATTTCTCAATCTGATAGAAATAGTAATGTAAAACATTGTACTTAGATCAACCAACTTAGAAACCTTGTTTCAGTCACATTTGTTTGGAGTTTACTTTTCCAAAACTTCTCATTATCTAAGGTTTACTCCCTTAGGATTTTTTACTTGCTTGGAGTTTACTTCTTCAAGGCTTCTCACTACTTAAGGTTCACTCCCTTAGAATTTTTTCTCTTGCTTAGAGTTCACTCTCTTAGAGTTTTTTCTCTTGCTTAGAGTTCACTCTCTTAGAGTTTTTTCTCTTGCCAAACATTCGATCACCCTTGACCTGCTTGGACTTTGCCCCTTACTAGCTATCTGGTCAACCATGACCTAACTGGACCTTTCCCTTTACTAGTCATCCGATTAACCTTAACCTGACTAAATTTCTCTCTTAATTGAGTCAATCTTGATCAAACTCCATAAAGCATATTGTCAAACAAATATCAAAACTCTGAAGGTTGATTGCACCAACAATAAACACACTAAAAGATTATGAACTTAATTATAAAAAGATTCAGGTCCTAATTGATAATATTAGCTCTATTAATCTAATTAAAAATCTTGTACATTACTCTAGAACCAAACACATATCACTTTGTTAGAGAACATATAACAAATGGTAACATAGAACTAAAATATGTTAAATCCAAATATAACATAGTTAATATATTAACAAAACCATTAATAGAATTTGAGTTTAGTACACTTAGAAGAAGACTTGGACTATACAAAATAGACTGATTGAACATTTGACTCATACTGCTTTTTTGTCTTATTATGCTTTGATTGAGTTTTTTTTAGATTTTTAGCTTGTTTGACTTGCTTGACATTTGACATATTTTGACTAGTTTTGATTTGATATTGACTTATGCATGTTTGACTATCATATTTAACTTTCTTTGGTCTATTATACATACCTATTTTCCTAATTGAAAAGCATTCTCTCCGTATTAAATTTTTTATGTATAAAAAGGGGGAGAGAAATTAAGGAAAGTTTAAAGTTAATTTCTTCAGAAAATTAAGGAAAATTAAAAGTTAGTTTTTAATTTCTCCTTCTAAGAATTTAACATAAATTTAGAGCTGTGATTAAGGGGGAGATTTTAAAATTTATTATTTATGTATGACTGAATTCAGTATTATCTTTTGTCATATATTGAATATCATATTTGCTATATAAAACTATTTTATAACTAACTTTAACTTAGTTTTCATACGATAAAAAAGGGAGAGATTGTTGGTGTTGGGAGCACCACAGTAAACCCAGTGTTTTGATGTATGATTAAGTATATTTTAGTTAAGGAAGAAGTATATGTTAGTCAACCACTTGATTTTGAAAACATAGAATATCCAAATTATGTATTCAAATTAAAAAAAATTGCTTTAATATGGTTTAAAACAAACTCTTATAAGAGCTTAGTATGAAAGACCATCAACATACTTGGTTTTTAAAAATTCTAAACAAGGACAAATTAATTCAACATTATTTGTCAAAGTATTTGCAAAAGATATTTTTATAGGTCAAGTATATGTAGATGATATAGTTTTTGAATCAACCAACAATTAATTTTTAAAATAATTTATAAGTCTAATGGAAAAATAAGGTGAATTGTAATTCTTTTTAAGATTACAAATAAAATAAACTAAGGATGGAAATTATGTACATCAAATAAATATACCAAAGAACTAATCAAAAATTTTTGAATGAAAATGCTAAGGAAATAAAAAGACCCATGGCAGTAATCACTATGTTAGATAATGATCCAGAAGGAAAATCTGTTGAATGAAAGTACTATTGAAGTGCAATAGTAGTTTACCTTACCTAACTACTAGTAGACCTTATATATTATTTGTAGTAGGTATGTGTGTAAGATACTAATCTTATGCCAAAGAATCACATTTAACTGGAGGTAAACGAATAATTAGATATCTTAAATGAACACTAAATATAGGAATGTGGTATCCTAGAACTAATTGTTTTGAACTTAGAGGATATTCTAACTCAGACGGTGCCAATTGTAAATTGGATAGAAAAAGTATTAGTGGTGGTTATCAATTCTTGGGGCCATCACTAATCAGTTGATTTAGTAGAAAACAATAATGTGTTATATTATCTACAATTGAGGCAGAATATATAGCAATGGGTGAATGTGTATCACAATTATTATAGATGATGCATACTTTAAAAGATTTTGAATTAAATTATAAAAATGTCAAAACATTTATTAATAATATTAGTTCAATAAACTTAACCAAAAACCTTGTGCATCATTCAAGAACAAAATACATAGAGATTGAATATCATTTTGTTAGGGATCATGTAGTGAAAGGAAATATTGTATTCGACTATGTTAAATTAAAATCAAACTTGACTAGCATATTCACTAAACATTTACCTAAGGTTGAATTCAACACTCTAAGAAGATAATTAGGAATGAGTTTTGTAATATGATTTTTCCTGTTTTTACATACTATCTTGTTTTTACATACTGCTATGATATTTTATAAGTATGCAAAAGGAACTAGCCTAGGCTTTATCGTAGAATTCATGAACCCATAGATCTAGGCAGTCTTTCGCATCTCACAACACCTAGGTTTAACTTGATTGTGTATTGAACCACATAGATAAGCGTGAGATGTTTAGGATCTACTCCTAGTTCTAGATGTAGACAAATGCATCAAAATAAACCAAGGGGTCTAAACTTAAAATGATCACTAAAGTGACTAACTCCATACTAAACTCATTGATCATTCTATATTCATTGAGTAAAGAAAAAAGGAGTTAGACATTTCCTTAAGGATAGTTTTTAGATAAATTATTATTTTATAGAATTACTTTGAAAAAAATTGTTTTCAAAATAGACTTTGAAATAATTTTTGACTTAGACATATTTTGAAAAATGTATTATTGACTTAAGAATATTTTAAAAAATGCATTAGTATTATTTTGAATAATATATTTGCAAAATCACATATTTGTCGTGGAAAATATATAATGTTCTTACTTTACAAATCTTTCTTGAAATTGGTTAAAAAACTTACAATGATCCCTATTTTGATGTGTGTCAAGGGGGAGAAAAGAGTTTAAAGTTGGGTTAAGAGTGAAAATTGAAAAAATTAATGAAAGTCAAGTTTAAGCTTGTTATACTTTTCAACTTAAAGCATGCACTTATGACTTGCTACTCTTTGTTTATGTTGATAAGTTATTGTTGGGTCCCCAAGGATGCCCGCATCTCCACAATGGTATGATATTAATTGTCCATTTTGGGTCTAAGCCCTCATGGCTTTATTTTTGGGCTCTCCCTAAAAGGTCTTATACCAATGGAGATATCTTCCATCCTTTTAAACTCATGATATTTTCCATGTATTTTAGATGTGGGGCTATGTTTGCACCCTTGCAACCCAACAATCCCTCCCCCTCAAACAAAGGACCACATACCCCTATCAAACGGAAAGCCTCCGTTTGATGTCCGAATCATCGACCCACCAGGACTTTCTATCTCTCGGTCTACCCGACCTACTGAGACTTCTGCATGGTGTCTGATCCTCTTGATTCAGACACGAGAGCACCTACTTCCTTTGTTTAAGGTTCAACCCACATGGTTAGATCTGGATCATGACTCTTCTGTTAAATGCTTTGAGTTAAAGTATACATCTTGTTAAAAGCATGTTAGAATTATTTTAGAAAAGGTATATTTCTCTAACTTTAAACAGTATTGCCAAACATCAAAAAGAAGAAAATTATTGGTGCAAGCAAACCGATAATCAAACTTGTATTTTGATGTTTGACAAGGATTTAAAGTTAGATATTATGTGTTTCATATGTGAGCTAAGTGTGTAGGTCATTTAACTTGGAAAATCCTAATGGGTTGGAATACCGAACATTAGGTATTAGAAGTCTTAGCGGATCAGAAGGACCAGACACCAAGTAAAAGATCAGATGAACTAATTTAGCAGAGTACTTGATGGGTCAGTTGAACTTGAACATCAAGTAAGGAAGTCCTGGTGGGTCAATTGAATACTAAGTAGAAAGAGAAATTCAAACCGATCAACTGGACCAGATATTTGGTAGGTAAGTCCTTGAGAGGTCTTTCCATTTTGGAAGATGGTGAGAATGCCCCAGTTGGGGCAACCTTAGGTGTTGATCCAACTGAAGAAACCAATATAGGTTTTTAAGTCGAAATCAAACAATCTAAACTGTCAGATAATCCATGCATAAATAAACAGTTCTAATTCTATTTTACAGGATTTCTATCTTTGTATTTGTACTAACTTTGTTTTACAGAAAAACAAAGTTCTCTGGAATTTAAGGATTCGGTCGATCGAACCTAGTGGTTCAGTCGACCGATCCATGAAGATAAGCATAGATCTGAATTGTAACCAACAAAGAAGGAAACCCACGTTTAGTCGACTGATTAGGAGGATTAATCAATGAAACAACTTTGGAAGGTGCAGATTAGATGAGATCAAATCTAATAGAGAAGGAAATTATGGGGATCAGTCGATTGATTAGGAGGAATTAGTTGATCTGATAGTGGATTTCTCGAGCTTGAGCATATCGAATCAAAACACGCAAGAAAACATTATGGTTTAGCCACCTAAAAGGTTTAGTCGATTGAATGGGATTCAGTCGACTGGATGAAGCCTATACAAGAAGCCATAGGATCTGAGACTTTGTAATAAATTCTCTCATTGACTCATCCTTCTCTGTTGCTACTACTACGCCGAAAAGCTCTCCGACAGCCACAACGAAGCTCTATCTTAAGTTGGCGGTATAATCTACTTGTTTGCATTTATATTAAGAATGATAGTAGCTTGTTACTATTTTTTTATCTTTTGTAGGCCTTCTCTTCTTCTCTGAAAGTTTTGGAGAGAAAGATACTTGTGAATTGCCTAATCAAAAATGGTCCAAGGGATCATGGGTCTTGGAGTAGCAGTCATTGGACTGTGAACTAAATAATTGTCTGAGTCTTTCTTTGGCATTTATTTTTCCGCTACGTCTCTGTTAGTTTTTGTTAAAAGAAAAGAAGTTTTCAAAAAAGTGATATTCATCCCCCTCTATCGCAAGATTCGGTCCTATAATTTTGGATTCAGTCCTATAGTTTTGAAGGAGTAAACTCCAAGTAAGTAAATCTACTATGTTATGTAGACTAAGTCCTAAGTTTTGCATGTTTTACTTATTATTTGCATGTTTGTTTTGTAGGAAATAACTGTTGGATGAAGACTTAGGCGGGACCAGTTGGGAATTGGTTTGGGTCATTAGACTCATGGTCCGGGCACCGAAAGATAGTCTAGTGGACCAAAAGTCTAGTCGATCAGAAGTCGATGTGATCAGCTTCACATGAGTCGAGCCGTGGATAAATTTTGACTAAGCTCTAGGTGATCAAAGGGTGTCCAGTCGACCAAAACATCAAAACTTAGCTCGAAGAGGATAAAATTTTGCAGTTAAGTCAGCGGATGCCCAATCAACTGGACGAATGCCGATCAAGCTATATATAAAAAGTGACTCATGGTAGCCTCTTCTCACAACAATTGCTATCATCCATCTTCATTTAAGTACTCAGAAAGTACTCCAAACTCCGCTCGTGTTGTCCGAGAAGCGCTAGGAGAAGTGTCGTGGCACTCAGAGCTTCAGATCCGATTCTATGAGTTTGTCTTTTATTTGCTTACTTATATACCATGCATGTGTTTGTGCTTTACAAGTTGTAAGAGGTTTCTCCGCCTTTTGAAGGTTTAGAGAAAGGAGAAAAATACTAGTGATAACATTGAGACATAAGTGGAGTAAGGACTCCGAGGGGTTGTGAATTCAATGCTTACAAAAAAAATAAAAAGAACAGTTCGGTATGGTAAACTTTCATAAATATAAGGTTCTAAGAAATATATTACAAAAAACTATTTGTATGATTAGAATCCATAATCATAAAAAAAAACAATTTTATTATTGCTCTAAGACTCTCTTTCCCATGCTTACAAAATATATGAAAATTGATTTTTATCAAGTACATGTCCAAGAGCATATCACAATCTCCACACAATCATTTCATTGATATCTTTATCTAATTGTTGATGATCATACTTAACATTATTGATTTGCAAGAGGTAACGATAACAGTAATGGCAACAGAGCATCAGTGAAAATAATTTTCAATCAACAAATTCTTTTGCTGTACTAATTACTGGTCATACCTGACTAATTTAATTTCTAATGATCCTGATGAATTTGGACTCGAATTGCTGGATCATGTTGTAGACGTACCCATTCACCTTCCTCTCCAACTCCTTCACGCTGCTCTCCACCTCCTCAATCTTCTTCTTCATCTCCGCCGCCGCCACCTCCGCCGCCTCCGCCACGTTCCTCCATTCCCCGGCGAACCTCATAGGGTTCACTAAGTACTCCTCCACCTCCTTCGCCACCTTCTCCACCTGCGGCCGCACGCCGTTGAATTCACGCGCCAGCAGCTCCCCGTCCCTCAACATCTCCACCACCTCCGTCTCGTCCTTCAGCCTCCGCTCCTTATCATCCAACACCGAATTCGCGAAGGGCTCCACCGCCTTAATGACCGTCGCGCCCGCGGTGGCCGCCGCGATGGCCACCGGCGCCGCTCCAAAGAGGGCCAGCCCGACGGAAACCATGAGCACGCCGATGAAGGCGGCCATGAATACGGCGCTGCTGACTCTGCGCCACCTCTGTATCGACCGTTGCCGCTTCGAGATGCGTTCCTTCTGCTCGCGAAGCATATCCATCGCGGTCTCTAGTGCCTCGGAGACGCGATCATCAGCGAGAAGGTGGGAGGCGAGCATGAACTTCTCCAACTCGGCGACGGTCTCGGCGTAATCGTCAACCTGTCAGTCGAAACACAAATCAAGACAGGTATATTTATACAACCATCTTTGTCGATCGTCATTACAACCTTCTTTCGTCGCCTGTTTCTCATGAGGACGAGACGGTGGTAGTTAATTATTTGCCGTTGCTTCTTCTTCTTCTTCTCCTTCTCCTCGAGGTAGTGAAAGCATGAGTTCGCGGACGGTGTCGACGCCGAATCTTACGTTGTCGATCCATCGGGCGACGGCGTCGTGGTCGCTCTTCATGCGTGGCAGAATGAAATCGCGGTAGGACAGCGCGATGGCCTTCAACTCCGGGTTTCTCTCGATCACCTTCTTGAGGTCGAGAACGTGTTCGTTGATGGAGGAGCGGACAGGATCTTCGTCGTCAGCGACCGGTATGGAGCGGCTGAGCTTGGCGGAGCAGCACCCCATCGATCGAGAGAGCTAGATAATCAACAGACAGAACAATTGGTACGCTCGCTCGCGTACGATCGGAGAGTGCAGGGTCGATAAGTAGAGCTAAGCTAGAAAGCAAGATACATTGCCAAGAAACTGGTACGCTCGTTGCCAGTGAAGTTGCGAGGCATTTCACAAGAGTTTCCCTTTTCCAGATTAGTTAATCTATCTTGAAAAGTAAAAATCGGTAGAATAAACCTGTTTTTATTTTCTTTTAATTTAAAATTAATGTCCTCTTCCTCCCCATGTAGAAAAGGAATAAATAAATCAATCAAATTACGAGAAGCTTCATAAAGTGCTTCCTTAGGAGTTAAACTTCCATTTGTCCATATTTCTAGAAAGAGTATCTCTTCTTTTTCCTTCCCATTCCCATAAGAATGAATACTATGATTCGCATTTCGAACAGGCATAGATACAGCATCTATAGGATAACTTCCATCTTGAGAGTTAATTGTTGGTTTTGTACAATATCCGCGATCTCTCCTTATTTGTAATCCAATACACAAATCAATTGGTTCCGTCAGATTAGCTATATGTTGTGTTGTGTCAACTATTTCCACGGAAGGTGGTGAGATGATATCTTGAGCGGTTACGTATTTAGGGCCCTTGACGCAAATGGATGCGTCTCGAACTCCATGTATATTACTTCTCAATACAATTTCTTTCAAATTTAGTAAAATTTCATGTACCGATTCTTCAATACCTACTATCGTAGAATATTCATGTGGCACCTTCTCAGATTTTGCACATGTGATACATGTTCCTTCTATTTCTCCAAGTAAAGCCCTTCGCATGGCAATACCCATGATATCGGCTTGACCTTTCATAAGTGGGCACAGAATGAAACGACCATAATAAAGACGATTACTATCTATTCTTGATTCAACACACCTCCACTGCAGTGTTCGAGTGGATCCTACTACTTCCTCTCGAACCATACTATAATAATACTATTATTAGATCAGATCATTGAATCATTTATTTCTCTTGAAATCCTTTTTTATTATTTCTACACACGTCTTTTTTTAGGAGGTCGACATCCATTATGTGGCATAGGTGTTACATCACGTACGAAACTTAGTCGTATACTACTTCTACAAATGGCTCGTAATGCTGCGTCTCTTCCAAGTCCAGGACCCTTTATCATAACTCCTGCTCGTTGCATACCCTGATCAACTACAGTACGAATAGCATTTACTGCTGCTGCTTGAGCAGCGTAGGGTGTCCCTCTTCTTGGGCCTTTGAATCCAGAAGTACTAGCGGAGGCCCAAGAAACCACTCGACCTCGTACATCTGTAATAGTTACAATAGTATTGTTCAAACTTGCTTGAACATGAATAATTCCTTTTGGTATTCTACGTCCATTCTTACGTGAACCAATACGCCCATTCCTACGTGAACCAATTCTTGGTATAGCTTTTGTCATATTTTATCATCTCATAACTATGAGTCAGAAATATACAGAAAGAAAAGATACGGAAATATCCATTTCATGTTAAAAGAAATCCCCCCTTTTGTTCTTCCTTTATTTTAAAAAGTTTTTTTGAAAGGGTTATCCTTGTCTCTGTTTATGTCTCGGATTGGAACAAATCACTATAATTCGTCCGCGCCGACGGATCAGTCGGCATTTTTCACAAATTTTACGAACGGAAGCCCGTATTTTCATATTTATTATTCCTTACCTTAATGTTGAATCTATTCTCTATTCCTTGGAAGAAAATAAGTCTCTTGCATTTTTTTAATTGTATCGTCATGAAAATGAAAGGAATGCTTAAAAAATTATCTAATCGTTCGAATCTTTGTTTCGAAGTCTATAAATTATACGTCCCCTGGTTGAATCATAACGACTTACTTCAATTTTGACTCTATCCCCCGGTAGTATCCGTATAAAACTACGGCGGATCCTTCCCGAAATATAACCTAGAATTACATCTTCATTATCTAAGCGGACCCGGAACATACCGTTGGGAAGTGATTCAGTAATTAAACCTTCATGAATCAATTTTTGTTCTTTCATTCCAGGTAAGCTCCTTGAAGTATCAACTAATGGAGGAAAAGTTATATAATTAACTTTTCTTCTCTATAAAATAGGAAGTTAGAGATAAAATTAGGATACCGGAGGAGGATCACCATATATATAACAAAAGTTCGCCTCCAATTTTTTCTCGTCGAGCTTCTCGATCCGTCATTATACCTTGAGAAGTGGAAAGAATTACAATTCCTATTCCACCTAAAATCTTAGGAATTTGTTGGTAGTTGGAATAAATTCGTAAACCAGGTCGGCTGATACACTTTAAAATAGTTCTATGTATTCTTTTCCTAGTCTTTTTATGTCGCAGAGTTAAAACCAAGAAATTTTTGTTACCTTCTTGATGTTTCCGAACGTTTTCAATAAAACCTTCTCGTAGAAGTATTTTCACAATATTTTCGGTAATATTAGTAGATGCTATTCGAATCGTTCCTTTTTTATCCATGTCAGCATTTCTTATAGAAGTTATTATATTGGAAATAGTGTCCCTACCCATGGCGAACTATAATTATTGGTGCCTTCTAATTTTGATATAATTAACATGTTCTCTTTTTTGTTTGTTTTATTTTCTTTCATTTTTTTGTTTATTTTGTTTAATTTTTAATATTATAAAAAAAGTATATGCGTGAGACACCATCTACTACTCCACTAAATTTGATCTATTTTAGATGTTTTGATATATCCTATTTTAGATGTTCTGATATATCATAGTCTCATTTAGTATTATTTATAATACCTCGGGAGCCAATGAAACTATTTTAGTAAAATTCAACTGTCGCAATTCCCGAGCGATCGCACCAAAAACCCGAGTTCCTTTTGGATTTCCTTCTTGATCAATGACAACCGCAGCATTGTCATCATATCGTATTATGATACCGTTGTCACGTTTGAGTTCTTTACAAGTACGTACAATTACAGCTCTAATTACTTCTGATCTTTCTAGTGGCATATTTGGCACTGCTTCTTTAATTACAGCAACAATAACGTCACCAATATGAGCATATCTATAATTACCAGCTCCTATGATTCGAATACACATCAATTCTCGGGCTCCGCTGTTATCCGCTACATTCAAAAGGGTTTGAGGTTGAATCATATCATTTTATTGGAATCTGTTATTTTAATGGAAAGGATGAAGGAAAGAAAAAAAGAAATATTTTCTGTCCAGAAATAAATAAACTTGTAGTTGTTTTTTCATCCTCAATATACCATTTAGTTCTACATCTCCATCCTGACAAATTTAGTTTGTATAGGCATTTTGGACGCAGCTAGTGAAATAGCTGCTCTGGCTACAGTTTCAGATACTCCACCCATTTCATAAAGTATTCGACCTGGTTTAACAACGGATACCCAATATTCGGGGGATCCCTTCCCCGAACCCATACGTGTTTCTGCGGGTCTTACTGTAACAGGTTTGTCGGGAAATATGCGTACCCATATTTTTCCACCACGACGCACATATCGTGTCATTGCTCTTCGCCCTGCTTCTATTTGTCTAGCTGTGATCCAAGTGGGTTCGAGTGCTTTAAGAGCGTATCTGCCGAAACAAATATGATTGCCGCGACAAGATATTCCCTTCATTCTTCCTCTATGTTGTTTACGAAATCTGGTTCTTTTGGGGTTATAGTTGATGGTCATTTCTTAATTCGATCTCTACTGCAGAACTGGACACGAAAGTTTCCTTTCATCCAGCTCCTCGCGAATGAAAAGATTCACTAATATGACATATTACAGATACACACGGAAAAAATAATCCAATAAGACATTTATCAATATTGAATTTGTTATATAGGAAGATGTATGTACGGGATATACAGATAGAATGTTTCTATTATGCATATTTATGGATTATAGATAATGTTTATAATGTTTTTTTATAATGATCCTTTTTTTGACCCTTCTCAAAGGATGCCAAAATATTGTAATGTAATCTAAAGTTTCGCGGGCGAATATTGACTCTTTGCTTTTTGTTATTTCTAGGTCAATCCATGACTTCTCGAAATAAATTCATTTTTTCTCGGTTCGTTCCGCCATCCCACCCAATGAATTATTCGGATTTGTTTTCAGTAGAATCCTATGCAGTCACAGGTTTCATCGTTCCTATAGCTTCTCTATTAATGGTTAAGTCTGAACTCTGCAATGGAGCTCCCCAAAAAAATTTCTCTTCTCGAGTCAATCTACTTAGTTTTTATTAACTCGAGGCTCTTTATTATTCATATCACTTTATTTTATTATTATTTTATATTTATTATTTATTCAGTTTTGATGCTTTATTACATTGCCTTTTATGAGGTAATTCATAGACCATACATATTGGAATCATATATCATTGATATTTTTGTTCTTTCTTTCTCTCATCCTTCCATTTATCTACATCTCTTTATTTTTGCTTCACAACCCAACCCATAAATAAGATTTTTTCCATAAATAAGATTTTTTATAGAAAAGATTTTAGTTGCAGTTGCTGCAACTATATGATTGATCCACTCATCTCATATAGTGACTGTTTCTTGGGATATTGATACTACGAAGCAATAAGTTAGTTATTAGTTTTTATACAGAAAATATTAAAATTGTTTAAGTTTGGATTGTAGTTTAAACGGGTCAAGTTGAAGATTTTAAGTTTGGATTGCAGTTTAGACAGGTCCAACCCCACTAATTTATTGAATTTTTTTTCTTTAATTTTAAATTTTGAAAAAAAATAAATTTTCTCAACCCGCGGGCCAACCTATGCTTGTCGCGGGCCTAGACAGGTCGACCCAGTTGAACCCACTTTAAAATGGATTGATAAAATTTCAACTCAATCCGCTTAAATTGTTCAGCAGGGCAGGCCAATCCGACGAACCTAATCTAAATTGGCGACTCTACATATGATCGTGAAATCGACTGTGTGGGGCCACTGGGATGACAGATTTCATCTTTTTACTGAAGTAGCCTATATCTTTGCTAAATGGATCGATATACATCGATCTAACTCAAGTAAGTCAGAGCCATCCCAAATGAAGTTCCATCGATCCCGACCTACTGAGCAACTCAGGTGAGTCAATTCAGTTCCTTCCTTGACTCGAGCAAATCGGATCAAGGCCCAATCTACTTGGAGTCAAATTTCATCGATCAAATATTGTGGTCCATGGCAAAGGATCAACTACAATCTTCTACCTTTAAGTGACCCATAGCCATCTCAGTCAAACCAAACTGAACCTCATTGAGACTTGACTGAACTAACAAAAACACACTTGAACATGTTTACTTATGAGTTCTATATGAGATCCAAGCCAGTTTAGTATAAAATTAGTGTCCAGCCAAGTCATCGAGAAGCCAGGGAAAACAATTAAACAAACATGCATGGAGTTAAAAAGTCATGTGAAAGCCTTCGTGACATGGTTGAGTTAGTTACTGTGAGACATACTTATTGAAGTAGATAAGGGTCGAATCCCAATGAAGTCGAGACAATACTCTTCCCGTAGTGACCAACTATAACTTCTTGATTTACCTCCTCATATATAATCGTAAGATCGACTATGTGAGACCGTTAGGGTGACAAATTCCACCTTGCTGAAGAAGCCATGTGAAAAATGATAAAGATGGCAACAGGAGGGTTTGCATTCAAGGCTAGGAGGAAGTGGCTTAGCCTGGTGATCAGGTCAAGCACAACCAGATCATGGATCATGTAGGTACAACATGGATTTTGGTTGGGAACAACTCGCAACCTGACCCTAGCCCAAATATTATAAAATAATAATAAATCTAAAATAAAAATCTGATATATATATATATATATATATATATAATTTTTTTATTATTTTAAAATTTTACTTTATTTATTTATTTTATTAAAAAAATCAATTGATTAATTAGAAACCTGATATCTTGGTATTGTTCCTCTCAACTACGACTTTTACGATTGTGATAGGGGTTTTGAAAAGTGGAATCAGAATTAGGATAAAGGAACTTACGACCTTCAAGATCCTGTATTACCAGACGTTGAGTTAATCTTATGACTTTCTTTGTAGATCAAGAATCTCATCTTAAGTGCTAAGATCATGGTGCGAGGCTTCTTCAGCCAAAACTTGTCTGTCACGACCATTATCACGACCACGACGATCATCTATGGAATCTGATACCAATTGAAGCTGGGCCAAAATAGCAGTTATCCTACAAGTTGTATTGATTCCTTTGGTTTGACTGTGAACATCAGAATCAATCTTCTAAAATTTATTGATTTAGAATAATACCAAAAAATAAGAAAATAAATAACACTGTCAAAAATATTATTAAACTCCAACCACACATCTTGCTTCCTCATCGGTTCATTGTCCATCCTCTTCCCAATATTCTTCACTTCATACACGATCACCACTAATCCAAGTGATCATCGCTCAACGTCAAGTTCTACCAAGTTATTGGGGATTCCCAACTTGGCCGGTGGAGAGGATTAAGTTGACACAGGCTAGCAACCAGCATATCCAATTTATCTGCACTATGGTGGATTTCGGACAGCAGTCAGAGTTCTCTCGTGACACAAATGGGATACTTCGCTTCCAAGGACGACTGTGTGTTCCAAAGCAGCATCCAGTGAAGGAGGAATTATTGCAGGAGACACATCATTCTAGGTTTGCGATATATTCGGATGGTACTCGTATGTATCGGGACCTGAAGCGCTCCTATTGGTGGAACGACATGAAGAGAGATATCGCAGATTTTGTTGGGAGGTGTTTAGTCTGTCAACAAGTGAAGGCTGAACACTAGAGACCAGCAGGATTACTTCAAGAGATTCCAGTACTTGAGTGGAAGTGGGATCATATTACGATAGATTTTGTTACAAGACTGCCTAGGACTCGGAAGGGTCATGATGTGATTTAGGTAGTCGTTGATCGGTTAATCAAATCTGCGCATTTTCTTCCGATACGGCTGACTGATTCGCTGGATCATTTGGTGGATTTGTACTGCAGAGAGATTGTTAGACTACATGGAGTTCCTGTAAGTATCATTTCAGATAGAGATCCGTGTTTTACTTCACGATTCTGGCAGAGTCTGCAGCAGACACTGGGTATAGAGCTTCACTTTAGTACAACATTCCATCCACAGACAGATGGTCAGTTAGAGCGCACCATTCAAACTCTCAAGGACTTATTACAAGCTTGTGTTATGGATTTCGACGGCAGTTGGGAGGATCATTTACATCTAGTGGAGTTCGCGCATAATAACAACTATCACTCTACTATTCAGATGGCTCCATTTGAGACATTGTATGGTAGACCTTGTCGATCTCCGGTGTTGTGGGAGGAGGTTGGCGAGCAACAACTGTTGGGTCTGTAGAGTATTCAGCAGGATGCTGAGCTTGTGCGTATTATCAGACGATGTATGTCAGAGGTTCTGGATCAACAGAAGAGTTATACAGATCAGAGACGTCGGCCACTAGAGTTTTCTGTAAAAGATAATGTATTTTACGTGTATCACCTACGAAAGAGATGAAGAGGTTCGGGTTGAGAGGGAAGTTGGCTCCACGATACATTGAACCGTTTGAGATATTGGAGCGGATTGGCAAAGTTGCATATCGCTTGACATTACCGCCGATACTTATTGGTGTTCATAGCGTATTTCATGTTTCTATGCGGCGGAAATACGTACATCATCCTTCGCATGTTCTGAAGGAAGTACCTGTTCGGACTCGATTACACTTCTACTGTGCATAAATTCTTAAGTGGTCACTTGTTATCCCCAGGGAAATAGTGCCGCAGTAGGACATTCAGGTTATCATCCAGGCATCTACGATTCGATCCCCAGCTACAGTATATTTGCAAGAATTTTTCTCCAAATAAGGAGCGCAATCAAAGGATGCTGGGCGTCTGGGTTGGCAGCTGCGTGCACTTCCTGATTTACCTTGGTGGCTGATGGGAAACTTCCATGGAACCGAATCAATCACCCTAGAGATAGTCAATAGGACTAATTGATATTTATCATTTTTTTTAAGTGGACACTTGTCAAAAGGCCTGTGTCTACTCTTACTAAAGATGATACGATTTTCTTAGAGCAACAAGTTATTTGTTAGTTAAGACCCACCTTTTTAAAGTTACCAAAATGTCCATTAAGTGTATATGCAAATTGATTTGGATGTTTGAGCAAATGATTTAAAATAGACTTTGAGTTTGTGTTAAATATATATTGTGCATATATATATATATATATATATATATATTTTGCTAGATTAATCATCTTTTTAAACTTACAAATGAAATGGAACAGACAAACTTACCTTCAAGTTGAGTTGGACAACCGGGCATGATTGAATTGATTATTGCAAAACAAATTTACTGCAGTAGATAAAGGTCGAATCGAAATAATGCCCTCTTCATAATAGCCAACTGTAACTTCCCGATTTATCTTCTCACAGATGATCATGAGACTGACCATGTGAAACTATTGGAGCGACATATTCCACCTTTTGCTACAACAAGATTGCACATCTTTTGCCACGTGGATAGAAAGAAGAGTACTAAAATATAAAAAAAAATTGATATGTTGGAACTTCACCTAATTAATCCTAAAAACATACATAATTCACCAACCAATTTAGAAGGCAACTTATGCACATTCAAAAATTAATCTTCAAAATATTCATCCTATTTAGGATTTAAATCTTGATCTTGAGTGATTTACCATTGCATTACACTTGTGGGACACCTTTTTGATATAGTGTCATTTGGGTGATTTAGGGTCAGATGGTACTGAAAGAAATAGAACCATAAATACACAATTCATCTCAGGAACAATATTTGTATGCAATTAGGAAAGGCGTAAAGAGCATCTATGCACACAATTAACCAACGTTTGTTTATATGCCAGGGAAGAAGAGCAACAAATCTAACTAGCCCCAGCTGTTGCAGCATATCTCAGCACAACACTCTGAGCAGGCAAGGCATGATAAAGCTGAACAAAGCTGTGTGAATGCAATAGCAAGCTGATCATTCATCTTACTGCACACTTTTATGCAGCACGGGCAGCAACAGCAGTAAGCAATCTTACTACAGCACCCAGTGGCTTTGTCGAAGATGGCAAAGGTCTCAGGCTCCTTCGGCTCCCATAATCTACGATTTTCCATCGTTGCCTTTGTATCTCCGAAACCAATGGACCCTCCACGCACCACAGCTTGTGAGACGCGTCCTTGGCCAGCATGCTTTGGAGATTTTTGCTTCTTGACCTATTGAATTTTGTAAAATCCCTCAGTTAAGAGTTTGTTCTAGAAAAGCAAATGAGATGTTCATCAAACAGCTATTAGATATGAACAAAAAATATGCTTACATTCTTAACAACATCTAACAGAGATAGAGATAGAATATTTATACTGATGCATTTTAGAAGTTGAAGTGCAAAATAGATAATCTCCTCTGGACTACAGAAACTGCTATAACATCTTTTCATGATTCGTTAGTTTCCATTCTAAAGTAGCTCCAGGACAAAAGAACTTATCATCATTTGGAAGTTTCCAACTAAAGGTATTCTTATAATCTCAATCATCAAATAATCATTCTGTAACATACCGTCACTCATCCCACTATAACAGGAATTCTAATTTTGCTCTAAATAAAATAAAATTAATTGTTCATTTTATTTTTGTTGGAAGTGTGAATGAGAATAGATGAAAAATTGACTCCAATGGAAGATGGAGTAGTCCCACATTGAAAAATTCAAGGCAAATGAGTTAGTTTATGTTAAATCACACCATTAAGATAATGTGGATATGATTTGATGAGAAGATCTCTCGTGTGTGCACACGTGAAGGGGGTGATTTACACTAACACATTAGTTGACTCATGTGAGCTGCAACTTGTGCTGATGGTATAAATACAACTTTACCTCCACAATGGATGACCATGCGATTCCCACCCAACAGCAATCCCCTATTCTCTTTTTCTATGGAATTCAGTTCCATAAGCAATCTGTATTTTTTTTTTAATTCTGTATTTATTTATTTCTGTGCTTTCTCCCAACAATTTCTATCAAGACTATCAATATTGCCGTAATTTGAAAAGCACACTAATTTTAAGAGGCTAATTGGAAACTAGAGCAACCTCTGACTACATATTTGGGATATGTGAACGTTGCATTTGCATATGCATATTCAAGCAATGTTTGGGCACAATCACATTCTTTGCTTTTTAAAACCAAATAATCCTAATACACTATATAAGTCTGGTGTTGACATATCTTTTATATACCACAGGCTGAATAGGTTTGGAGTTAAGCAGCTTCTTATGATAAAACTTAACATAAAAAATATACAGCATTAATGTCTTCTTATGCAATTTATTAGGTACTTGTCATGTAGCTTTACATTGATAGAATTTGTAGGACATAAATGGGATGTGATAACTGAATGAATCTGACTATAGAACTTTTTCCTTTATAGATTGATGCATTCAGTTAAGCCTAATGATATTAGATATTAGTAGAGAAATGATCTAGTAAGAATTTGAAAGTTCCACCACTAGATAACTTTCTCCCATCAAAACAGACAAATTATAGCCAGTAGCCTCAGTACTTGCAATAGATATGCATTAGCACAAACTTCAAATTCCTATACTGCATGTGCTATAAATGATTATCAAGTAATCTATACCTGTTTCACTGCCTCCTTTCCATTGTCCTTTTGAAGTAAAACCATGCGTGTATACTCTGAAGGAGTGCTATTCTGTATGCTTAGTTTTGTAACCTGTAAAATTGAACAGAAAAAAAAAAACATATGATGAAAGAATTCTGAGTATTTCTTTCATGAACATTGAAGATTTAAAATAAACATGGACACACTATCTAAAGCATGTAGAATGTAGACGATCAACCACATTTATCATATTAAAGAGATCTATCTCAGTCTTCAAAACTATGGTCTAATGTACGTAAGGAGCAAATAAATAAAACTGTCAACAAAGAAGAAATTCAAAGATTATAATTTAAAAGAATTAAATACTTAAAAAACATAGGATCTTCTGAGAGAGAAAAAAAAACTAATGCACATGCATGATTGTTCTACATTTTGGCAGGGGAACTTTAGGACACCCTTGAGAAATGAACCTTGAGAAAAAACAAAGAATGGCTTTAGAAGTTTGTGTAGAAGCTCTTAGAGAGAGATGCAATATTGCCTGTGAAGGTAATGAAAATATCCATGAAGGTAGCAAATGGAGCCCTGGTCTACCCAGTGCTTGTTAAGTATGAAAAATTAAAGAAATTATCTTTTAGATAATTATCTTGTAGGATTTTGAATCAGAATATTAGATTAATAATGCTCATGATTTTGGGTTTACATGGAAATTAAATCAATCATACATGTACATTTTATACAGACTAAGTTCTAAAAGGATTCAACATTATTAATCATGCATGAAATATAGCTAAATAGCATAAAGGATTTGCTACTATATTTTTAGAATAAACATTTCCTACATATAATTTAGCATGTGAACAACCATAGTACACATTTAAAACATTCCACAAAACAAAATTAAATAAATAAAATATCAAGCATAAAATGCAGGACAGTATTTCTTGAGGAACAAGGGTGTGTTCTGTCAAGAGGGTTTTGGTAGAGCATGAGATTAATTCACAAGAATAGGTTTTGAATTTATGATGCTTTACCAAGGCTTTGGTAACAAGTCTAGTTGACTACTTCGATCGAACTATTTGTGATTCATGAGAAGAATTATCAAGGCAATGCTATTATGACTGAGCCAGTGGGTTATGCATTCAATTAATTGGCCCCTGAAGGTCTAAAATTTGCTTCTATTATATGCTGGATTTGACTAGGGTGACTCATTCCACATAATGCTCCATGGCTATTTGGAGAAAAATGCTAATAGAACCAGAAACCGCTATAGACTTCCAACGAAGATTTCTCAAAGGAACTAACCAAGTTGAAGATACAAGGAAAAATAACTAAAGAGTTAGCAAAAGTTTCATATGTGGTGAAACTCTTAGTAGAAAAGACAAAGAGGGAGTTCAAATATTTTGATGGTTAAAGCCTCATATACAATTATTTCTATTTCATCCTTCTATACAGTTTCTTAGTTTCTATTTTGTACTTATCTCAAGTAGATCAAATGATTCCATAGCTCTACATTATCTTTATACTACAAGAAGTCACTAAATAAAAAATTGTTATATATTGAGTTTTATCGTATTTAAATTTTCACGTCTAAAGTTAATTTTTTTTTAAAAAATTAGACGCTGAAATCAGTTGAACGGAACTGATAAATTTGGTTTTGAGCATCGAGTTGAAGTTCAATTGGGTTTGGAGCAAACCTATTGGGTATGAGTGGCGATTAGGTTCACATGGTATGTAACTTGGGTATGCATGGCGATTAGGTCATGTGGGTTCTAACTAAAGATAATTTGGAGTTGTTTTAGTTAGTTTAGGAACAAATCAAATTTTTAAGTAGCCGTGTTGAGACGAATTAGTAAATGTTTTTAAGGAGTTGGAGGTTTTTCACTCGCCCTCACTCATTCTCTCTCAAGCATTCAACCACACCACCCCTCTCTTCCCAATCTTTGCTCCTCCTCTCTCTTTGCCGACACCACCAATGAGTCCCAAGCCTGGAGAGACACCTCCGTGGTCAACCATTCCTCTTGTTGCCGACACCACTATTGATTTTTTAGACTCGGATTCATATTTACTGTATATTGAGGTGTGTAAACCTATCATTTAACTTGTTTCCATTTCCTTATGCATTAATGAATGTATAAAATAGATTATATATGTGCTTCTTTAATTGTTTTAAAAAAATGATTCACATGACATTTAAAATAGTGGAACGAGTTTTAAAAAGAAATTAAATTGTTGGGGGTTAAATAATTGATATTCTTGTCTTGTTACATATATGTAAGTGACTATATGATATTAACATGGGAAGAGCTTGTTTTAAAAAATTAAAGTTGATAATCTGATTTTTTCTTCAGGAATTTCCATGTTTAGCTTTGAAGTTATATGTTGATACTTGTACATTTTGATGTTGTATATCCTAACTTGTGGATCATATACTAATGCTCAGTTAGTGTAATTTTTATTAAAAAGTTAATTTATGTTAGTCCTTCAACTCAATTTATAAGATGTAAATCCAAAGTAGAATAATTATGGTATCAACTTTACAAGTGTACGTGCCTTTTCCACATGAGGTTGTGGTAGCAGACAATTGCTTGTGATAAATATTTATTTGTGTGAGAGCACTATATTATTGTATATCACCGGTGAGGACTTTAGCTTATACGTCAAATGACGTATTACACTATGAGAACTTGGCTCCAATGATTCACTTCTTGGTGGATTTATTAGTAATAGACTTTGAAAATATATTTATTAGTGATAGATTTGTTGGGGTGACTAAAAGATAATAATGAAAATTATGTTGAGTTATGATAAACGGGAGGAATAATTAGTGACTTTAATTAATGATAAATAAGTGAAATGAAATAAGAGCTAACTACGTATGTATACAATTAAAGATCTCAAATGAGAAAGTCATAACAAATTGTGATTTGTCTAGTGTTCTTATTTTTTAACCAAGATTAAATTCATGCATATCTTTCTTGTTTTCCACTAGGTAATTTGTGCTCTCTTTTGTTTATTCTTGGCCTCCAATTTTGTAGGCAAAGGTGATTTTGGAGTTATAGTTGGTTTGAGCTAGTACTTAGAGTTGCTTAGAGATTCTTAGCATGTTGATTCCGGGTTTAGTTTTATTTGTTGTAGCTTTAGTACTGTATGACTTTATTGTATCTTCTGTAGAATATATATATATATATATATATATATAGTTTGTTGGAGACTTCTTGATCTTGTGTTAGTAATTGTTAGCATAATTCTTGGTTTCCTATTATTATATGATTACCAAGTGAGGTACCTCATGAAATTTACACCCTACTGACACAAATGCACAAATTCATTTGACAAATTAAGTGAGCAAGTTATATACCCTAAAGTTGAGAGAAATTAAGATCTCACATTCCAAACTAAACCGGTTCCCAAACTTCGAGACCATTATTAGATTTCATCAAGGTATAAATCAAGGTCAAAACATAATTGGATATATACTCATAAGTAGCAAGACTAAAAATAAATGAGCCACTTCCTCGAGACATCAGAAACAGTAATTAAATGTTGAGAAATTGACAACATAAGTGGGAAATAATCACATGCAATATTATTAGCATAGTTTCTTTTGTCAATAGGTCTGCAACATAAAAAATATGAAGAACACTGAAAATGCAAGCACATTGCTGCTAAATGTTACTCTGGTGGACATGAGGATGATGTCGATCAACATAAATAGTTACAGCTGAACTTAATAAATATTTAATACAAACTTATGAGTCAGTTAAAGATATACATGAAATAGTGAACACGATGAAGAATTTGTTGATTAAGTTAGCCTTTTAATTGTCTGATACACAAGCAAGTATAGTTTGTTACAGTGTCAGTAGGAACAAACCTTTTCCTCAAGATGTTTGCTTTCCAAAAACCATGCCTGAGCCGTAAGAAGATCAATATGCTGCTTACACATAGCCTGTAAACAAAATTTCACAATGATAGCAGCATCTAATGGTCTGCAAACTCAACTAGTGTCTTTCAGATAATGCAGCAAATACAAGTGCATAAAAATATCAGGACAAAAAGTGTTTGCCGCTAAACAAATTACACAGTTTTCCATTGCAAATAACAATAAAGCAAACTTACTGATAATAAACTCCAAGGTTATAACGAGCGTAACATGTTTGTATTAAATATAAGGCATATGCATATATATATATTATATATATATATATATATACAGAATCGTTTTGCTAAGCGACTTATCCTGAGCATCGCGTGAGCGCCGTTGACTTGGAAGCCAGGTGGTTGAGAGCGCGTGCGCGGCAAGCAAAAGCAACCCGAGCGTCGCGATTCCTCCAAACCCTAATCCTGAGCGTCACGATTCCTCCAAACCCTAACTCGTCTCGCGATTCCTCTCCTCGCTCGCGATCCCCTGCCCGCCACCTCTCTTCTCCCCTCGCCACCGCAACCTCGCTCGTGATTCCTCTCCTCGCTCGTGACCTTGCTCGCCGCCGCGCTCCTGGTTTCTTCTCCCCTCACCACCACAACCTCGCTCGTGACCCTACTCGCCGCCGCGACCCTGCTCACTGCCGCACCGCCTGCACTGCTCGGCACCGCCAACTTCTGCTCGCCGCTCGCCGCCGCTACTAGGCCTCTGTACTAGGGTATGGTTTAGGGTTTAAATTGCATTTAGTTTGGAATTAAGCAAAACCTGCTTAGGATAACCAAGGAAATCCTAGAATCTCACAGAAGTTCAAAACACCCTCTTTTCATGATCTCTAAAGTTAAATAGTTGAAAGGGATGCTTACTCAATAAATGGCACAAGAGCACACCGACAAATAGTGAGGCTTGTCTCTAGAATAAACGAGTTCAAATTTAGAATGGAAAGCCAAACATGAACAGCTTCTATGACCTAAAAGGTCAACTGGTTTTCATTTACCTTCATTAATGATAGATTCTTACACCAACCAAACATTATTGTTTCCCCAGGTGGAGAGCATTCATTCAATGACATTTCAGTTACTTCATCAATTGAAGCTAAACCTAGTTGTTTAGATAGTAGAATTCTAGCTTATATATAGCCAAAAAAAGAGTAAGGAATACCTAGAGTTAAACTGTTGAAAGCGAGATCATGAAAAGAGGGTGTTTTGAACTTCTGTGAGATTCTAAGATTTCCTTGGTTATCCTAAGCAGGTTTTGCTTAATTCCAAACTAAATGTAATTTAAACCCTAAACCATACCCTAGTATAGAGGGAGTAGCGGCGGCGAGCAGAAGTTGGCGGTGCTGAGCAGTGCAGGCGGCGCGGCGACGAGCAGGGTCACGAGCGAGGTTGCGGTGGCGAGTGGAGAAGAGACCAGGGGCGCGACGGTGAGCAGGGTCGCGAGCGAGGAGAGGAATTACGAGCGAGGTTGCGGTGGCGAGGGGAGAAGAGAGGCGGCGGGCAGGGGATCGCGAGCAAGGAAAGGAATCGCGAGACGAGTTAGGGTTTGGAGGAATCGCGACGCTCAGGGTTAGGGTTTAGAGGAATCACGACGCTCGAGTTGCTTTTGCTTGCCACGCGCGCGCGCTCCCAACCACCTGGCTTCCACGTCAACGGCGCTCACGCAACGCCCAGGATAAATCGCTCAACAGAACGATTCTGTATATATATATATATTAAACAAATATTATATGGAAAATAATACATCACATCGTGTGCTCGAAGAATGAGTTAAATTAATAAACCTAAGCAATCTATATACATAAAATTTACATCTATCATTTAGTTAAATTAATCACCTTAACCAATTCATAATTTTGTAAAGATGCTCAACGCCTCATATATGAAACTAAGTAATAAAAACCAATAAAGCACATAATAATTAACAATACATGTCAATAACAAAAATAATATTTCTTGTTGACAACAATAACAACTAAACCTTTATTACATTAAGTGGGGTTAGCTATATAGATCCTTCTATATATTGGGCTCGATCCTCTACTATATATCTTTATCTATATTTAAATGAATTTATCTTATTTTTATCATTGCTAACCAAGTCTTCTTTGATCTCTCTCTTCCTTTATTAATATGCATATTTGTTATGATCTTATATTGCTTAACTGAGACATTTATTGGATGTCTAAGTACGTGTCTATACTATTTAAAATGTGTCTCTCAAAAGATTTTCCTTAATAGACGCAAAACTAATTTTCTTTCTAATATTCTCGTTTCTTATCTGTCCATTTTCATATATTTGTACAATCACCTTAACTTCTTTAACTCATCTTTGCGACTTTCATCTTGCTTTATAGCCATTCATTACATAATAGGTCTGACCGTTGTTTATAAACTTCCCTTTAAGCTTTAAAGGTATTTTACGATCACAAAAAACCTGACACTCCTCCATTTCAACCATCTTACTTGTATTCCTATGTAAAACATGTCTATCAACTCCTCTATACTTTTACAAAAATAGCCTTAGATATTTAAAATTTTTAGTTATAGGTAACTCATCATTTTCTAATTTAACAATTATTTTACGATGTCTAATACTATTAAATTTAAATTCTATATATTCTGCCTTTATTCTACTAAAGCTAAAATCTTTTACTTCTAATACTTCTTGTCAAAATTCAAGCTTAACATTTACTCCTTCACATGTCTCATTGATCAAAATAATGTCATCTGCAAACAACATGCACCATAGTAACGTGTTTTAGATATATCCAGTAAGTTCATCCATGACTAGTGCAAAAAGATATAAAATCATATTAAGTGGGGTTAGCTATATGGATCCTTCTATACATTAAGCTCGATCCTCTACTATATTATTTATATTTAAATAAATTTATCTTATTTTTATCATTGCTAATCAAGTCTTCTTTGATTTCCCTTTTCCTTTATTAATATGCATATTTGTTATGATCTCATATTACCTAACTGAGATATTTATTGGACGTCTAAGTACGTGTCTATACTATTTAAAATCCCAAAGTTCCCTTCTGATACGATCAAATAAGGAAAATTTATCTTTTTTTTTCGTACTCTTTCATTTTCATAAGATGAATATCAAAAAGAGACTTCTGGTGTGGAAGAAAAAAAGTTTGTGACGCTGAAATGTACTCCCGACACATAAAATCAACAAATCGGAAATACCCTTTGTTTCATACTACTATCTCGATACAAAATCTCTTGTTATGAAAAAACAATAAAATAAAATAATGGTTTGTTTAGATCGAACTCGAAGTGCCATGCTATTATTACTTATTATTCATATTCAATATGGCGAAGGCATAGTGTTTCTTTTTTTTTCAAATCAAAACTTGTACTCAATTTGCACTTGCTCTTGGCATTCCCTTCGAGGTGAAATAATAATAGTAAGCTCACTCTTGACATGTTTTTCAACATGATTACCAAACCATATGTATGTGAGGTTGCCTCATGGTCATCATGGTGAAGGTCTCATCTGAACACTATACTCAAATCTTCTAAAATCATACTGGATCTCACTCGATTGATACTGTAATTTCCACAATGAGTACTGAAATTTCCTTATTTTGTACTCAAATTGCACTTGCTCTTGGTATTCCCCAAACTAGTGAAATAAAAATGGTTAGTAAACTCTTGACATGGTTTCCACCATGGTTACTAGACCATACATATGTGAGGTCGCATCAAAAGTAAAATAATACAAAGTAGTGGAAAAGTAATGGTGAGCTCACTCTTGACATGTTTTCCTATATGGTTACTAAACCATGTACATGGTGAAACTTGATACTCAGATTTTCTAAAATTGTACTCGATCTCAATCTATTTGTACTGAAATTGTCAAAATTTGTACTATAATTTTCTATTTTGTACTAAACGTGCGTTAATCATACTAAGCAAACATTCACTACATTTATCAGGCATAACATACACTGCTTTTAGTATCAAAAAGATTTTAACAACAAAACTTGGGAACATCTAATTCCCAGATTTCGAACTACATTTAACAACCATGCACGGTTTCTATCCAAATATTAACAACAGAACCACTGATTATCTGTTTTTCATCAAATCACACATAACCACTCAGAATCTAAACATGTTTTTCTACTTGTTCATAATTCCATTTTTCATCCGACAAAATAATAGCTGCCATATGTGCCCGATAAGTATCCATTTGCACCTCGTTTGCATAATTCCACATCTCATCATTGTCATGCGCTAGACACTCGATCCATAAACATGTGAAAACACCACAGTCGAGGGTCGCACCTTGATGACGGCACTTTGTCTTAGAAACTGTGACAACACCGATGTCGAAGCCCAAGCAATGCATCATGTATCCAGACAAAAATCGTACCTGAAACAGTATGTTAGTGTTGAAGATTTAACAGTACTTGAAATTTAACTGTAAAAACTCACATAAACTTTTGATGTTCCAAAATGGGCTGGATGAGGCTTTGAGTTCATCATCTGGAATTCACCATCTGGTACTGAATAGAATAAGAGAAACCAATGCCATCCATAATTCAAGGGAAAAATAATATACTTGCACTTTTTAAATAAATTTGCATTCAAATCTTGGAGGAGATTCCTTGTCACAGAAGTCAGATTTTCAAAAAATTCCTCATACTCCTTAATTTCCAAAAGTCGTCTCTTTTCCTGTGTCGTTCTAATTTATCAAGCACTTCTCTCTACAAGTAGAAACAACAGGTCATAACTCTAATTTTAAACAAAATTTAAAGATATCAATAGCAGAACATAAACCTGAACACCCGTGTCCATGCAGAAAATTTCAAACCCTTTCTTGATACTTTGCTTTTTCATTATTCTCATGTAACAATCAATAATTTCTGATCTAACTGGTTTACCAAATAAGAATTCACAAAATTCGAGTCCGCCAAGTAGTATATTATCTTCCTCCCACACGACATCACTAGAAAAATACAAACATATATTTTTACCCCTATAAAGGAATAATATTTTAAATAAAGGAAGCAGCATATACGAGATTAACATACTTCAACTTATCTCGAGAAAGATACTTTGTTATGATTTTTCGCTCTTCATCTGTTGCTTCTTTGTGTCCACAAAAATATACATTTTCTTTGTATTCAATCATCACATCCTCTACAGCATCCCTTGCAATTTTAGCAACATCTATACTAGTATCTCCCTATGCATGAGATAGAATTTAGGAACATAAAAAAAAATATAAAAACATAGTTAGCAACCAATATATAAAATTAACTCTATTTTACCGATTCCAGCACTACTGTCTCAACCTCTTTGCCCGCCTTCCTCCTACGCTTCGGTGTTGTACCCGGTGGCGTAACAAACATTTCAACCTTTTTTTTTGCTAACACGGTCTGATCTTCTCTTTACATTCATTGCAATGGACGATGGGAATTGATTAGTCTTGCTAAGTGCTAGTAAATTGCCAACAATGCTCTTTGAGTCGCTTTTATCACTAGTCGCCTGCACAAAATGCTCTGCTGATATACCCTTATTCTTTTCCACGGGTACTTCAACAAACCCATCAATTTCACATTCAACATCAGCTTCTACTTCACATCTTTTGTTCTCTTCTGTCTTACTGATATGTTCACTAGATTCAGATTTCTCCTTACTTGTACTCTCATTTGCATTACTTTCACATTCAATCCTTGGCTCATGTTGTTGCTCACCACCAATATCTTTTGTCATTGGTCTACTTGTACCATCAATGATTCCACCGCATTTTACACATTCCGGGACCTGAAAGAATTTCAAGATGCTTGCAGTAACTAAATTGTCAACTTCATTTAAAAAATTATTTAATTATTACCGAAATACTTCCTCGCTTTTGATGAAAAAGTTTTTCTTCATCTGAAAATGGTACTATGGACAACACCTGTTCACAATTAAAATTAAATAGTTACTACAATTCATCATATTTGAGTATCTCTACTATAAAATATGAACTCACCTTAGTATAGTCAATGGAATTGAATAACCTATCGGCTAAATCAGCTTTCATAGGTATCTTACTCTCACGCCAACGGAATAATCGGGGAAAAGTATGTAGAGAACGTACAACTCCAAGAGAAGGAATTCTTTCATATAACCATGCCTAAAAACATAATAAAAGAGAAGGAATTCATAAATAAATTTATTAATATACAAAACATATTAAAAGCGTACTAAAAACACTCACCATCAAAGCAACAGTTGAACCATCTAAATACTTTTTTTTTGAACATTTCCATCACCCGTTCCAATATACTTCGAAATTTTGTTGTTCAAAAATCTGTATGCCGCATCTCCCCACGAATAATCAAAGAAAGTCGTCAAGTCATCAATGTATGACATAATGAATCGAGGTGTCGAGTAGTTGGAAACAGGAAAAATGATGCAATTAAACACAAAGATAATAAACATCCGTACAAAATCATCATCATCAGAGTTATTCTCTGATCCAGCTAAAGAGGAAAGTCTCTCATAGATCAAACTTCTGTTAACATTGCCAATTTTTCCTGAAAAATGTCGAGCGACAAATTGAGACTCCAAATTGACATCTAGATCAACTGGTTGCCCTGCATAACGCAATCCAAGAACAATGGAAAACTCTGGCGATGTAAAGGGAACAACAATATTTTCACCAAACATAAATGAACGAGATTGCAACTGGAATCTTTTTAAAATTAGATCGACTCTGGAGCTGCTGATAGGCAATTTGGGCATCTTCAGCCATATACCAAGTGGACTGTTTTCAATACTCTGTTTTTGATTATCATTCATTTTCGGGCCAATTTCATCCATGACAGCTCTGAAATAAGTTGGAGAACAACGCAACTGAGCTTTTTTGCCGCTCTTAACCTCCTTTGCTTCTTTGCTACTCGTAACCATATTTTCTTCTTTACAACACTTAAATATTAGGGCTAATTGTACTGTAAACATGTTTAAAAACTTAAATATTAGGGCTAATTATACTGTAAAAAAGGCTAATTGTACTGTGAACCAAATTTAAAACTTAAATTTTAGGACTAATTGTACTGTAAAAATGGCTAATTGTACTGTAAACCTGTTTAAAAACTTAAATTTTAGGGCTAATTGTACTGTAAAAAGGGCTAATTATACTGAAAACCTATTTAAAAACTTAAATATTAGGGCTAATTCTACTGTAAAAAGGAATAATTGTACTGTAAACAAGTTTAAAAAACTTAAATATTAGGGCTAATTGTACTGTAAAAAAGGGTAATTGTACTGTAAACATGTTAAAAAACTATTTATCTTTGGTGATGTAGGGCTAATTGTACTGTAAAAAGGGCTAATTGTACTGTAAAAGAGGCTAATTGCACTGTAAAAAGGGATAATTTTACTATAAACATGTTAATAAACTTAAATATCTTTGGTGATGAATGTTGATTAAGGGACCGCAGATTAATAGAAGGGGTAGAAAAAAAATAAACTTCAAGAAATTTACTGTTTTTTTTTTTGTGATGTATGCTCTTGCTTCACTCTTCTTGACGGTGTGGAATGATGTTGCCGTTTGGAAGACAATGTTGCCAAGAGGAAGCAAATGGTCGGTTAGGGTTTGCGTCGGTTGGGAAAGAGATTGAAGAAAGGTGGAGAAACAAAGACGACAGTGAACAAAGGAGGAGAGACGGAGAGAAGAGGAGAAGACAGTTAAGACGGAGAGACGGAGAGAAGAGAAGAAACAATGAAGAAATGTGGAACAGAGAAGTCGGCGTATAATAGGAGAAGTCGGCGGTGTAAGCATAAATAACATAATTCTTATTTGGGGAGTACATGCTACTACTATACACCAAACCACACATTATTATAATTCTTAAAATAATTTTTATAATCATATACACCAAACCACTTATTCAATTCTTACATAATCATCAAAGACTTGTATCAAGCAAACCACAAAAAACTAATTTCTAAATAACTAAATCATTAACAAGTGTACTCTACGTACTACGTATCAAGCAAAACAAAAAAAAACTAAATATCATCATCATAAATATCAAGGCAGAAATTTTTTACCTCTCGAGATTGTGGGAACTGATTTCATCTTTTATCACTGCTCTCATATTGATTATTGTCAATCTCATAGACGTGTAAAGATGTGTCATAATACGGACATCATCATCTTCATTCAATGTCACATACATATTTTGATGTGGCGCTAGATATTGCAATACCACATTGTGTGGAGTAATCTCGTCACATTTTCTCCCAAGATTAAGAAACAGCTCCATTAGACTGAATCCATTAAGAATTGAAATCATATAGAGGTCTTCTTTATACTTGCAACTACCCAGAAATGAAAAATTTGGAGATCCAGATTCCATGTTTCTAAGAAACTGAATACAAATCTGTCACCTAAAGGATAATTGAGAAATTACATTGGAAAAGATTATACAATTTCATAATTAAATCATAAATGAGGAAAATATACTCATTCATATATCATTGGTATTCTTATATAACATTAGAAACATTTGTTGAATAAGATGAAGTAAGATTTTTATTAAACATTTGTTGAATAATTAAGTGTGATCTCTTACAATTTATTATGATACTACGCTAAAAAAAAAATAAATCAACTATCACAATGTCCATGTAAGATTTAAGACGACTCCTTCTACTCACTATCATTTAGTTATAACCAAGCAAGTCAATTATTTTTGCATAGTTTAAATCAAGGTCGAATTAAGGGAACACGAACAATTCAATTTACCAATTTAAGTTATTAATTCCCCATCTCTAATGGAACTCATTTCCCACATTAATCTAGAAAATAATAAAACAATATTGGAAGACTTGTATAAAATTCTAGGGAAGGGAATTTGGGGAGGTTTCTCTAATTTACCGAAACAACTAAAAAAAATCAAGAAATTTACTATTTTTTGTGGTGAAGCTCTCGGTTGATGGATCTCGCCGCTTGCTTCAATCTCGTCGTCGGTGTGGAATGATATGTCGTTTAGGGTTTTGACAAGAAAATGGGTATTGTTGTGTTGTGAATAAATGGAGAAGGAAACCTTAGTGAACAGATGGGGAGAAGAAGAGAGGAGGTGTCGCCGGGAAGAAGAAGAAAGTCGGACAACCGGGAAGAAGAAGTCGGACAACTGGTGTCGCCGGGAAGCCGTAGCTCGCGAACAGTTGGGGAGAAGAAGAGAGGAGGCTCTGCGCACGTGGTGAGCAAAGGGGGAGAAGAGGAGAGAGGGAAAGGGTAAGTTTGTAAAATCATGTATTGGGGAGTTGAAACTAAAGATTTGGGGAGATTGGGGAGTGCATGCAAAGAAATGTTGGGTGGGGACTGACGACAAAGAAAAGTTTTCCATTGGGTATTTTTAAGCAAGTCTCCCTTATTATATTCATTGAACATTGCTTGAAAATCCATGCTGGCTGACAACCTAACGTGCAACCCTCGTTCTTTTTCCAATAAGATATAAAGGATAGTTCCACTACAAAAAAACCACCTTTTAGGGACGAATTTTTGCAACGAAATGGTTTCGTCGCAAAATTGGTTGCAATTTTGCGACGAAACTAACGACGAATAATTTTGTTGCAAAATTAGCAACATATTATTTTCGTTGTAAATTTCGTAGCTAAAAAAATTTTGTTGCAAAATTTATCGCAAAATGGAGACGAAAATATTGTTCGTCACTAATTTGCGATGAAATATGTATTTGTCGCCAATTTTAACAGATTGGCGACGAATCACGGGTTCGTCGTAAATTTTGGCGACGAAAATCTTTCGTCGCCAAATTTTAACCATAAACACTAGATCTGAAAATCACGAGTCCCTTCTCTTCTCGCGTTTTGTTCCCTTCTCGCCTCCGCCGTCTCCAACCGCGCCAATCTTGCCGATCTTGTCGAATCTCTCCAAACAAGGGTGCCTCCTCGCGTGGTATGCTTTCCCTTCCTCCTTCCTTACGTGGTATGCTTTAGTTGACCGACAGGATGAATTTTTTTCACCGCCGGCCCGCTGCAAGGGTGAGTTGCAGTCGTCGACCGACCTGGTAGCTGCGGACCGCCACTGGTTGCTGCTGGCTGCGCGGGCTGGTTTACAATTTTTTAATGTTGATTAAAGTGTTGATCAATTTTTTAATGTTTGTGCAGATTTACAATTTGCGTGGAAGAAAGTAATTGGAAAGATACTCGTCTTTGTTTACCCGCTTGAGGTAATTATAATTTGAATATTTATTAATTTGACCAAACAATAAATCCTAAAACACTAAAATCATAAACTGTAAACCTTAAACCCCTAAAAAACTAAACCCTAAACCCTAAACCACCCTAAATCCCTAAACCCTAAAACCCCTAAATCCTAAACCGTAAACCCCTAAAACCCTAAAATCATAAACCATAAACCCCAAAAAAACTAAACCCTAAACCCTAAACCGTTAACCCTAAACCCCTAAACCCTAAAACCATTAAACCCCTAAACCCTAAACCGTAAACCCCTAAAAACCTAAACCCTTAAACCGTAAACTCTTAAAAAACTAAATCCAAAACCGTAAACCACTAAACCCTAAATCGTAAACCCAAAACCCCTAAACCCCTTAAACCATAAACCCCTGAACCATAAACCCCTAAACCATAAATCATAAACTCCTAAATCCCTAAATCCCTAAAAACCTAAACCCTTAAACCCCTAAACCCAAAACCCTTAAACCCCTAAACTCTAAAACCTTATACCCTTTTATTTTAATGTTAATGTTTATTATTCTAATTTAGTTTGAATTAATTATACTAATTTAATTGATGAAGAGATATGAAACAATTTGTACTTATAATAGATAAAAATTATTGCAATTAAGTAAAAATTATAATTTATGAGATTAGAACAAGTTTTGATGAATTAAGTAAGAATTATATTTTAATATGTTGGAATTTGTGGGTTCAGGAAAAATGCAGAAAATACGAAGTTGGATGTATAACAAGAATTTACCTGAACGTAGAGGTTTGACTGATGAATTTATTGTGGGATTAGAATGAAAGAAATCTGTACTGTTTAACTAGTCATTTGTTCACACATCAACTTTCTCAACCTCATTGCTGATTTTGAGTCTTGAATGAGCAAGATTTCTTGTTCTCAGTCATCATTTTTAGGTTGGTTAAGCTTTACATAAGTTTGAATTATGTTGGCTCACTGAAAACTTTTTTCCACTTTTTTTTGTGTAAAATTCCAATACAAATATATATTATCTTGTTCCAGTTAATAAGAACACATCCTTTCATTTCCAAAACTGATGAGGAGATGGATAACACCGGAGGATGCAATTTTCTCTATCACAATGCTTACAATGTAACTGTTTGTTTTATTTGCGTCTAGATGAAAATTGGACAAAAGTCAAAAGAGTGTCCGTTTTTTATGGAATCGTCAAGAATGCATCCTAGGTTGATTTTTTATCAAAAAGACGTCCCAACCCTTGTAAAATGACACACCTGTCCTCCAATATACAGTAGCAGTTTATTTTCATTATTATTTTTCTCTTATTTTTTCCGTCTAAATAGGCGCATTGTAGCATCTATTAATCCGTTACTGCTACACAATTATAGCAGTTATGATTTTGTAGTTGCTACAACTAAGTTGCCACACAGTTATAGTAGCTATGGTTTCATAATTGCTACAACGTGAATGTTAAATCTTAAACTTTAAGAGGTCATAATTTTTTATTCGGGTCGAACCATGGGGCACACAATATATTAAATCGAAGCTCCTAAACTTTGAGAGGTTATCACTTTTGACTCGGGTTGAACCACGAGAGGACTTCAATTTGATATATTGTGCGTCCTGTAATTCAACCTGTTCTTCGATTTGATGTATTGTCCATTCCATGATTTAACCCGAGTTAAAAGTTATGACCTCTCAAAATTTAAGAGCTTCAATTTGATATATTGTGCATTCCGTGGTTCAACCCGAGTCAAAAGTTATGACCTGTAAAAGTTTAGGATTTAATATTCATGTTGTAGCAGCTACGAATTGTAGTGCTTAAAGTTTCAATTTGATATATTGTGCGTCTTGTGATTTAACCCAAGTCAAAAGTTACGGTCTCTCAAAGTTTAGGATTTAACATTCACGTTATAGTAGTTACGAAATCGTAGTGTTTCGTAGTTATTACAACGTGAATGTTAAATCCTAAACTTTGAGAAGTCATAACTTTTGATTCGTGTTGAACCATGAGACACACAATAGATCAAATTGAAGTTTGTTCAAAGATCTACAACTGGTTATGGGGCAGAACCCGTTATGGTTAGGTTTTAGGCTCAAAAAATATCGTTTATCCTTCAAACAATTTTAATCTTAATTTTTTTTTCATGTTGTAGCAATTATGAAATCGCAACTGTTACAACTATGTGATAACTTAGTTGTAACAGTTACGAAACCGTAACTACTACAACTGAGTTATCACATAGTTGTAGCAGCTACGGTTTCATAGTTTCTACAACATGTTAGTAGTTGCTACAACGTGCCGATTTAGATGGGAAAAAAATAGAAAAGAGATAATAATGGAAATAAATTGCTACTGTATAGTGGAGGACAATTGTGTCATTTTTTTATAGGGGGTGGGGCACTCTTTTGATAAAAAATTAACTTAGGATGCATTCTTGACAATTCCATAATAAAGGGGTACTCTTTTGACTTTTGCCCATGAAAATTTCTAGGGCTTATTGTTTCTAGGTAATACAACCGTTTCTGATGATCTAGTGCAATAATCACTTTTTTGTTTATTATCTTATCAAAACAAATGACATGCTAATGTATTTTGTCACTTCTATAGAGTGTTTCACCAGCATTACTAGTTCGATTTCTTCGGGAGCACCGTTCTGAATGGGCTGATTATAATTTAGATGCATATTCTGCTGCCTCCTTGAAAACTGGTATACGTTCCTTTCCTGGATGGAGACCTACCAAATTTTCTGGGAGTCAGACAATCATGCCACTTGCTCACACAATTGAGAATGAGGAGGTATATTTAACTTTTTGTTTAAATATGTTTTGCTTTCTTTTAGCAATAGCAAATTTAAAGATGCATTATCTCTGTGTTGCACATTTCTAAGATGAATATTAATCTCACCTATAAGATTCTTTTTGGAAATTAGTTTGTTTATAGTAGTTAGTAGTCACGTTACCTTCTCAGCTAGAAGACAGGTGTTTCTAACTTCTTCGAACATGAAAGACAGGTGTTTATGTTGCTGTTATTGAGATGGTTCTTGACATCTTTGGACTTGTCTTAATAATCTTTCTTGGTTGCAAATATTTTCAGACTCTTGAAGTTGTTCGTCTGGAAGGTGAGGGCCTTACTCATGGAGCCATCTTATCCAGAAATATTCATCTCCTACAGGTATAAGCTGTATGTTTTCCTTTGAAGAATTCGTAGAGTTTGCAAATCATGCGTACTCGTGGAGGTAAAAAGTTGTAGGATGAACACATGATGTAGTTTCCTTTTTAATTTATTACATAGACATAAAGCTCAAACAGAAGGATAAACCCAACTGTCTACAATCAATTAGTGTGGTAAAATTTGCAGTGAAATTAAATATGAAATAAACAAAATGCTAATAATGCATGTATCGATCGGTTTCGCGGCCTATGAAACATCTGGTGCTTCAGCCCAAAAAATGTAGTAGACTATTCCTTTAAATGAGACAATGAAGTAACCCTCTAACAAATCAAACATAACAATTCACAAAGTTTGATCTAATATGGATGAGACTCAATTTGGATGTGCAAATTGATTTATCTTCTTTGCTGACTGTTGTAATGAACTTTGTTATATTGCGTGCCCCAATTCTTTAAGGTCTGATAAATATGGAATAATTTGAATTAAATGTTGACACTGTGATTTTGTTGTTTCAATTGCAGATTTGCTCTTCGGATCTCCGGTGAGATCCTGGGTTAGACCGGCGCCTACTGTTCCTCGTAGGAACGCGTCCTCACCCACTCCCCTCGGGAGAATTTACCTGATGCCAACCAA
>NC_133872.1:8934932-9007307 GCF_044706935.1 Curcuma longa | reverse complement strand
CTCTGCTCGCCGCCGCGCCCTCTGCTCGCCTCTCCCTCTCGTTGCCGCCCCATCACCGCCGATCTCGCAGCTCGACGAAGAGCTGACGACATCGTCGCCTCTCGTCCTGAGAGAGCTCCAACCCCAGTAAAGCACACATCAAATCGGGGAAGAAGCAACAAGAACATGTGCCGAGGATCTTCCAAACGAGTCAAAATCTATCTAAGAACTCCAAGAACAGATCTTGCTAAACAACGTCACTAAACTGGTAATGTGATTCTTCGCGTTTATGGCACCAACTGCCCGATCCCGCCCGGTGGCAACTTCACTTATGTGATGCAGTTGAAGGACCAGATCGGTAGCTACTTCTACTTCCCCTCGCTGGCTTTCCACAAGGCCGCCGGCGGATTCGGCGGCATCAGGATTCTAAGCCGGCCTGCAGACGATTACACCCTTTTGATCGGCGACTGGTTCAAAGCTAACCACACTGTGAGCTCGAGCCTCTCCCTTATTTCTATCGAAGGATTCATCAAATCACCATGGCTGATGCTTTCTAAACTGTTACAGGACCTGAGATACATGTTAGACAGTGGCAGAGATCTCCCTTTCCCCGACGGCCTCCTCATCAATGGCCGAGGACAGTATGGAAACACTTTCACCGTCGAGCAAGGCAAAACATATCGTTTCCGGATATCGAACGTGGGACTGGCAACGTCACTGAATGTAAGAATTCAAGGACACACAATGTTGCTGGTGGAAGTGGAAGGATCACACACCCTCCAAAACAGTTACTCTTCCTTCGATCTCCACTTGGGCCAGTCCTGCTCGTTTCTGGTCACGGCCGATCAGCCGCCGAAGGACTACCTCATCGCCGTCTCCTCGCGGTTCATCAGCACCGTGCTCTCGACCACCGCCGTCTTCCGATACAGTAACTCCGGCGGGAAGTCGGCCGGTCCGCCACCGGGAGGGCCAACTATGATAGACTGGTCGCTCGTCTCCTCGTGGAGGGATGAGAACCCGAAATCCGTCGCTATTTTTTTGCGACAGTAAAAAATTTCGTCGCTAAATAATTAGCGATGGAATTCTTTATTCTGTCGCTAAATAGCGACAGAATTTAAGATTCCGTCGCTAAAGTGACGTCAGCGACCAAAAAATGCGCGACGAGCTGTTTCCGTCGCTAATCTCGATTAGCGACGGAAACGGGTCGTCGCTATTTGATAATATTTTTGTAGTGTCAAGCTTTTTTGATAAAATAATCGAATCAAGCGGAGCCGAGCCGAGCATAAAATAAACCATGTCATTGAAATGATTATTCAAGCTTGATTTGATTTCTTTTATGAGCTTGAGTTTGGTTCAAGCTGGTTTGAGCTTAATTCGTTTAGATGTTATCGAGTTCTCAATTTAAGTTTGTTTGATTATTTGAAACTTTTATATTTTAAATTTATTTGATTAATTATTGAGCTTGATAATATAAATTTATTTATTTATTTTAAAAGATTTTTTTGTTTATTTAATATGTTGATAAAAGTTTTATTGATGAACATGATTCAAGAACTTTGTTTCACTACAAAAATAATAGGCTTTTGCGACGAATTTTGCGACGAAAAATCCTAATTTTTTCGTCACAAAATTATTTTGCGACGAATTTGGCGACAAAAAACTTTTCGTTGCAAATAGCCTGTCGCAACTAGTGGCGACAAAAATTTTAAAATTCGTCACCAAATTAGCGACAAATATAAAGTTCGTCGCCAAATTCGTCGCAAAATATAGTAACGAAATAGTAAATTCGTTCCAAAAATTAGCGACAAAAGAAGATTTCGTCGCAAAATTGGCGACAAAAAATAATTTGTCGCTAACTTTCGGGATACCATACAGAAATGGAGACGGCCAAATTTGCGACGAAAAATCATTTTTCGTTGCAAATTTGCGACGAAAAAATAGTTTTCGTTGCAAATTGGCGACGAAAAGTCATGTTTCGTCGCCAATTTGCGACGAAAAACCGTTCGTCGCAAATTCGACTGCCAGATATTTCCTCACAACTTTGGCGACGAAATCATGTATTCGTCGCCAATTTGCGATGAATCACGTGGATTCGTCGCAAATATGCGACGAATTAACATGATTCGTTGCAAATTGGCGACGAATACGTGATTTCGTCGCCAAAGTTATGATATAACAGTAAAATTTCGATAAGTTGGCGACAAAATCTCGATTCGTCGCAAATTTCATCGCAAATTAAAAAAAAATTCACAGATTCAATCTGTTTCTTCGAAATATCAAACCTGTTTACAATATACTATCACCACCCAACCACATCACAAACACACAAGCAAATATATCAAATTCACATCACAAGCACATCACAAACCACATCACAAACCAACATCCAAATCCATAATAACATCCAAGTCCATAATAACGTTAACATCCAAATCCATAATAACATCCAAATCCATAACATCCAAATCCATAACATCCAAGTGCATCAAATTACCATAACATCCAAATCCATAATAAAATACATATATAAAAAGTATCTGAATGACGACCAGAAAAGAAAGCATCACCGTCCATGGTATCAACCTCGGGTAATACTTTCAGCATCACTGATTTCTTCTTCATCAAAATTTCTTTTTCTACATAAGAAAACAAAAATATTAGAAAATTATTTATTACAAATACAATATAATATGTAAAAATTTATCTTTTGGCCATCCTTGGTTTCATCAACCCTGTTCAAAATAAAAAAATAATATTAATTAGTAAAAAAAAGAGTTGCAAATACAAAAAAAGTAAAAGCAATATTAAATGTGAGAAAAATTATAATGATACACAACTAGGCTATCAAGAAGAGTCGTCTTCACCGTCGTCACTGTCATCATCATCATCGGGAACCTGAGGAAGCTGACTTGGAGCGGAGCCTAACTGAAAAGATGTTTCCCTCGGAAGCGCCTCCCACATGCCCTCGGAAGAGCCTGATGAGAGCGGGCCCGCATAATAAGCCCACTACGCGGAGATAAGAGCGGGCCTGTCCCTGCTAAGCCCACTACGCGGAGATCTCATATCATGAATTACTAGTTCACTCACTAGTTACACTCAGATTAGCAACATTAGTGAAATGAGTAGATGAGAAATGAGATGATCAAGCTGGTGCGGAGCGAAGAGAAAGCGCTTTCTTATTTATTCATGAATATACCTTCCAGTCATCGGTAGGTAGGAGTCCCCCGTGGGAGGAGTCTTGGGTAAAAGAAAGTAGCGGAGTCTTGGGTAAATATTACGCTGAGCCAGCACTTGGGCTTCATAAAGTAGTGGAGCTCTGCCAGCAGAAGATGGCAAGTGAAGACAGCGAGCGGGATGCTTGAGTTGGTCCCATAAAGGAGATGGCAAGAAAGAGCATGTGTCATTGTTGTTCTTTGCCATTCTTTGACATGTTGGAATGCTACTGCGATAGCAGGTCCCGGCGAGTTCAACTAAGCTGACGAGTTCATGTCTTTGTTTGCCAAATAATGACATGTTGGGCGTCTTGCCATTCGATGAGGCAGGAAAGAAAGATACAATTCTAGATTAGATAGATGGAGATGAGATGAGGCGGGACAGAAAATTCATCTCATATTAGGTTGAAGTTAGACTTGCCTTTGTCTTGCCCGATTCCTCTCTTCTTATTCCTCACTCTCACTTGTAGACTAGCCGGCCCCATGTATCAGCTCTTCATTAAAATAGAATAGTCTGATAGATAGTACGAGAGAGAGTGAATGCCTGACTTTGACTTTGACACACACACACACAAGAGCTCAACTCAAAGTCATTCATCATTGCCATCATTCTGGAACAGAACTAAGTAAGGTGCGGAGCGAGCTCTACAAGCATGGTCAAATAGCGGATCTCCTTTCTAGAATGCAGCTGAGGACTCTTGAAAGTTAAATGATCCCAGCTATCTATTGGGCATGAATGGGCTCAGACAAAGTAGTTGAGAAGAGGCTAGGGGTGCGGTGCTAGCTATTCTATTGGTTCAAGACCATTCAGATAAAGCACGTAGCGCTATCTCATTCATATATGGCAAGCCACGTCAGTTCGGTACCTGAGGAAAGGTAGGAAGATGCGGGGAAGAGAGGCTATAGGTTCAAGGGCTTGGCTCAAAAAAGAATCTAAAATAAGACCCGACTCAGTGTATCAGTAAAGTAAGGTGCCCGAGTGAGTGACTGCTTCAGCAATAAGCTTTCTCCTATCTTGGATTCGGGATAGCAGCTCGCCAATTCAATTGCTTTGGGGAAGTGTGGCCCTCCTCTTCCACCCTTGCAGATGTGGATAATGCTCTTCTTACCTGCTTTATTCAACGCTCGTAAGCCTGAACTCTCTTTCTTACCACGTCTTATATTTTGAAAGGCTAAAAGGAAGGCAAGGAAGGTGGCTCGGAAGTGAGTGAGTTGAATAAACGCTTGCTTAGCAAGAGTCACAAGTCAACTTCACCGGAAAGAATCAGACTCCAGGAGCTGGGCCCTTTACTCTAAGTCCTCTTCTCTAGCTGCTGTTGAGTACCCAAACAAAGCAGAGTTTTCCTAGGCCTGCAGACCTAGACTCAGAACCATGTAAGCTCTAGTGGCGAAGAACTAGTGAAGAGCCTCAGACTTCCTTGTCTCTTGTTACCAGGGCTAGAGAAGCCGAACAGATGCTTTCTTGGGCATTTTCTATTCAAATCCCTCTTGTCTTGCTAGCCTTTTTTATGCTTTCTTTGCATCTTGATTGTGCCCGGCAGGCTAGCTCTTCATGGGCCTAATATAAAAGTAAATTCTTCGCACCACGAAAGCTCTTTCATCTTACCCAAGCAAGGGCATTAGCTAGGTCTGATTCTTGGTGCTATCCTATTGGCATTGAGTTCTTCCATGAGGGATTCTTCTAAACCTATATCTTGATCTGACCCATCCTAGGAATTATAACCCCCTACCAGCAAGTCTAATATCGGCAACCATGGGCCTCCGAGTGAGAAAGATTCAAGATCGGCCTGGTGACTCTGGAAGCTAAGTAGTGAGCCGAAGATTTCGATCGATTGCCCAAGACTATTTAATTGAATCAGGACCATTGCATTTATTTAAGAGTAAGTGAAGCAAGCGTGAGTAAGTGAAGCAAACGCGGCTACTTCGATAGCAATTACATGTTCACAATCGAGCTCCCCGTCCCATCGCCGGTAAAGTGCTATGTTGTCACCATTCGTGTAGGCGGTAGAGAGATGGCATTAACTATTGGGGGTGTGGGCGTGTCAGAGATGATGGGACGTACCAGGGCACGGTAGGTCATTGGGTCCATCCAGCGGGCTGCTAATCACGTGAGGTGGGGCTTCCAATGTCCGAGTGATGTTCATGACCGCTTCGGCGATTCGGCAAGCGGATGACCGAAGGGAAGGATTCGGCGCGTGGATGGCCGAATGGAAGGGTTCGGCGCGTGGATGGCCGAATGGAAGGATTCGACTAATAGATAGATAGATGAATGGAGGATTCGGCTAGTAGATAGCCGAATGGGCGAATCGGCAAGGCCGTTGCCGAATGGGCGATTCGGCAAGGCCGTTGCCGAATGGGCGATTCGGCAAGGCAGTTGCCGAATAGATGGATTCGGCGCATGGGTGGCCGACTGTAAGGATTCGGCGCGTCTATGGCCGAACGGGTTTACTTTGGTAGAGGATGACTTGGCCGATCAAGTTCGTAGACTCAGCGAGTTAAACCTGTGTGGTGGAACCAGATTTGGACTCGAGTCTGACCATGATGCGCCTCTTGAATTATCCCCGGAACAATCCTATTTCATTTAGTGAGTTCAAGTAGAGCAATTTCTATTTGTTTAGAATTTCTTTCGGGTCAGATAAACGTTCCTTCCATTTATATATCTTTCAGGAGAGTTCAAGTCGAGAGAAATTAATTTGTTTTGAATTTACGAGAGTTCCTGTGTTAGAATTCACTACTGGGCTCGACCTAAAGGTTGTCTTTTTAGTTAGAGCGATCCCATAAGCAGTAGTAGCCTACCCAATCTATGAAAACCTACGTATCAGAACGAGCATAAGAAAACAAGAAGCGGTCAAGCACACTCATGAACCGAGGGATCGACTCCCAATGTCATAAGGGCCCAATGCTATAAGGGTTAAGCACACGCCCACATGCTACGTGGGATCATGAGTTACAGTAGATTACTCGTAAGTGAAGGGGTTCATGAGTTACTACTCTGGCGTTTCTTGATCGCCTTTTTGGTTCGGTTAGTGTGCAGCGCTAAGTGTTCTACAATCTTTTGCAACTTTTCACGTTGCTGTTCGAAGATAATCGTTAAGACTACGTTGTAAACGTAGTTGCAACTTTTCTTTTAAATAAGGAGTAAAAGAGCATCCTAGGAAGGGCCAATATCGGATTGGGCCGCTTCCTAGGATCCCTCGGTTATTTAAATGTCGGTTCATGGGTTCGGAGTAAAAGAGCGATCCAACGTAGCATGTGGGCGTGTGCTTGACCGCTTCTTTTTAGTTAATCATCGAAAACCTAAATACATACAAATATCATAAGACTTTGAAAAGTAATTTATATAATTGGAAGGGAGGTCGGGTGCTCTGAATTGATTCATAATCAAATGGCATCTATCAGAATGTGAACAACTGTTCAAAAAACGAATCATAGATTGACGATAATCAGAAGTTTGCACTACACTCGTAGAAGATGAAGACGAAGAACCACCTGTGTGGTCATCCAATGAAAGCTTTTCGAAGTTTTTACAAATCCGATATTGGCCAATCCGATATTAGCCCTTCCTAGGAGTCGGTGAGGGATCGACTCATGCCCTTATTGTCGTAGCCTACACACTTAGTCCCTTCACATTTAAATAACCGACCCTTCCTTGACAAGCCTCCCTTCACTTCACTACTGGCCTTTCTTTAACTATAATAGTTAGAGCGATCCCATAAGCAGTGACCTAAAGGTGCGTGCATGCAACCTAATCGGGAGCTCTTGCCATTGAATGAGGGGGCGAGCTGTCCCCATTTATTGACGGTCAAAAAGCACTGGCAATAACACTGAATGAATGTGCGATGTGGCAAACATTCTGAGTCAGATTCGCTAGCCTGAAACTGCCATTCAAGCCTTCTCGGATAGGCTCCCTCTACCACTACCCCAACCTAATGGAGAAGCCCTAGCCGGCTCCATGCCGATCTCGAGTCTTATCGATCTCAACCTGGTGATCGCATGTGTCACGCAAATGGACATAGGCAGGCAGTCCTGGGCGAGGCACATCGCACATTCTCTGCCTCTCTCCGCGCATTCCTTTTTTTGAGTGCTTCTTCTCTACCACATTAGCACTTTCTTCGCTATTATAAGTTCGAGCCGGCGCCAGCACTTCATCGCACATTCTCTGTCGTACTTACTTGGAGCGGCAGGCGGATTGGTGAATTGGCTGAGCGGATCAGCCAGGAATCTTAAGAAGACTAAGATATGGATATTCTATAAGACTGATTAATGCAGTTCCTTTATGGTTTGCTTCACCCCCCGATCCAATCTTCCTTCGAATAGAGCCATTCTTACACACGGGGCAACGTTAGATCTTGCGTGGCATCTCCTTTGCTCCGGTTTGAGGTCGGGAGGAGGCTCAGCTGCGGTCTAGAGTCTCTTTCTTTACCACCCGGAGAGTAGAGATTCAATAAATTGTCTTCGTTCAGTGTTAAGGCAAGCAAATCCTCCTGCCTGTCCTGGCACTTTTTGGAGTTAGAGTCCTAAGGATTCGATCGAGTGGGAGAGCACGTCTTCCCTTCCTCTTGCAAGGAGTTCTTACTTCAGATCCAACCGAGTCCAAGACCGGGCCCATCGGCTCCGGCTTTCTACAGAGCAGTCCATCTGTGTCGAAAGCTGGCTACGCCTGCAAAATCTCGTATCTTTTGGTCGTTGTCGATTAGAGACCTGCCGGGCTATGTGATTGCACACGGTTCACTCTCAAACTCCAACGTCTTTCGGGCGTACGCCGGCTCACTCGAAGAATCACATCGCCTACGCTAGGGTTTACTTGCTTGCAACGCTCGAACATGCCCATTTCGTGTTAGATTGGTCTTTGAGTGCCATGAGTTGGCTATTCCGTGTCGGATTTGATGTGGTAAGTTGGTTGGTTAGAAGGTAATTGAGTTGGCAAGACTCTTTTGGAAGGACAGTCGAGAGTAGACGTTCAGCAGATACGGGTCAGAGGCTGTTCGATATGAAGGGCATCGTTGGTAAGAGTCGTCCCATTCATTGGAGTCCGCTTGCAGACCAGCGGAGGTCTGATTATTCTAGTCTCTTTTCGGATTCCTCATGGGCTCCTTTCCGTCTTATGGGAAATTTCCGGTTCCTACCTAGGCTCTCTTCCTTCCTTTTTCAGGAATTAAGGATGCCAAGATGCGAGAGCAAGCTGATAGTCGTGAATGGGACACACCCCGGTCGCTATCGCACTCTTTGGAAAGCACTCGCACCGACAGTGTTCGATCCAGTGCTTTAAGAGCTTTTCTCGTCTTCTTGCCAGTCTCTTTTTGCTCTTTTCTTTCAGTGCTTTTATGTTCTCATATCTTCATTCCTCTAAGCAAGAGTCGTTCATGGCATTGCTGTACATTCACTCTTTCCCTCTTACACTGGAGAAAGATAAGCAGCAGCGAGTCCTCCTCCAGCTCCCTTATTCTTTGCGGGACTGCTGCTTAAGACTCATCTTTCGGTGTCGCCCTCTGACTCATTCCTTAAGTTCGAGGCGTAGCACTGGAAGTCAAGAATGAAACGGCGCATTCCCTGAATCTCTGTAGCGTATTTTCGGATCTTCCGCCTCCAGGACGATCAGATCTTTCCAATCCATATTCCCAATCGATAAACCAAGACAGATTTATCAGGCTAGGCTTGGCACGCGGACCGCCCTACGGAGAGAAGCTCTACAACTATAATCTTCACTCGCTCTATCCACATCTAATGAGGTCCTATCATATGCCCGGTGGTCTTCCCCTTTGGAAGAATCAGTTCGAGGGCTAGTTTGGATGGCCTACGTCGATTGTCCTAGTGAGATCACCCGCCCCTTCTTCCCATTTAGGGAGAACCCGGGTGTACTAGAGCGAGGAGTTGAAATATGTGCGTGACCTGGGCAACGACATCATTCCACTGAGGGGCTTCATTTGTCTCACTCTAACCAAGCAAGAAGAGAGTTCATTCCAATAGTTCATGGACAAAGGGAATGTAAAGAGATAGGCGAGTCATCGTACGGGAAAGCCAGCTCGTCCGAGGGTTTGCAATGACCTTCCGACCGTGAAGAGATTAAGATTCAGAGTGGAACGTGACTGGAACAACTAGAATCAGAATAAAGACACTAAAACAACACATAAATACACACTATAGAAACACATAAAGACAGAAATGCACATCTTGTGCGAGAGAGTGAGAGACAATGGTCACATAAGAACTCGCACTAAAGAAAGACACTTGATACATGAATGCACTTCTCCTGAAGTCAGATGCGAGAGAGTGATGGGTGATAGAAAACACTTTCAAAACACTACATACCAGAATGGGAGAGAGAGTGAGAATCAGACAATACGTGCTAGTTCTCATTATCATATATTTCTCTTTCGGTTAGCTCAGCTGCATTTGCTTATTATATAAAGGAATGACGAAACGCAAGAGTCTCTGATCTTTCGACTTGCATACCGTAGTCGAATATCTTCATTTGCGCAGCTGCACTTCCGCAACAGTCTCTTTTTGGCAATTCAAAACGTAGAAAGATCTTCTTTTGTGGTGTCTCGTCAAATCTCGGATGAAGAAGGCACCAATCACTCTTATCTCTAGCTCTTCTTCTCTCCCAACTAGAATAGACTCTGTCCATGTCATCGAGTTCATATCCTCTCCATCACTCTATAAGGCACCAGCTCATATTTAGTAAGAAGTCCGCCTTCTGCTTGGACCTATCTTATTTCAATTCCTCGCATCTCTTCCTCGTACGTTGGTGGAGCTCCAATAAGAGGATAAATAGATGGGCCCTCTTACTTAATATGAGACTTCAGTCCTTCTGAACTAGGTTCGGACGGAGCGCTGCTTCCCTCTTACTTCAAGGAAAGAGGAGAAAACTCATTCACTCTTGAAAGAGGAATGGACTCTACCGGGAGTCACTCTAAGTCCCGAACCTCTTTGGAAAGCCTGAACAGCAGTTCATTCATGAGTGCCGATGCGTACAACGTACACTCAACATCACTCGGGCCTCTTCGGAACTAGAAGTCTTATCCGTTGGCCTCGATCAGAACTAGAAGATAGTGAACACGTACATATAGCCCGAGGGCAGGGTAGTTTATGCCATGAACCACGTTGCGTAACTCCTCTTATACCAGCAGATCGTGCTTTTCCTTACTAATAGTCAGAACTATGGCGTACCTTTCCGAGTCTTTATATCCGTACCCTGCAGCTGAGCGTAAGAGAGCCTTTTATCCAATAATTAGTGGCTATTTAGGGACGACTGAGTTGGACGTGCTTCCAGGGCCTTCTTCCCCCCGTACGCTGTCCGATAGAGAGAAATGCATATGACTTGAGTCCGGCTTTTCACCCAAGTCCGCAACTGGGATTCAAAGGTGAAGAAAAGAGAAGATGAAAAGAGAATCATAACTCTGTCGAGGGCATTTCAAACACGTCGCAACAAGTAAGTGCGTCTCGTTCCTAACAACACTCTCTCTCTCTCCCTATCGGTCGAGCCAAGCAACTTATAGTAGTAGATCTTTCTACGTTTTGAATAGCTATTCAAAACGTAGAAAGATCGTACATATCTCCCTAACTATATAAGATAAGCGCGATCCCGTCGAATATTTGATCACTTATTATTATTATTATTACTCGCAGCAACAGGTCGTCAATGGTGTACCATTGACTCTTTCCTCACTATAATAACGTACTTAAATATTCTCACTCGGCCCTCTCCTTTATGGTCGAGCCTATCGGGGTCTACTATCTCCCTATAGGTCGATCCCTCGGTTCCTCGGCCCTCAGCAACAGGTCGTGAATGGCTATTCAAAACTACGAAAGATCTGCCCGGTCGAAATACGCCTATCGGGTTCTACTATCTCCCAAATACTTATGGTCGATCCCCGGCAAGTCGTGAATGGCTATCGACCCTACTAATGATCTACTGTTTCCTCGTCCCTCTCCTTATCAGATATGGTCGAGCCTATCGGGGTCTACTATAAGCAATATCGTGAATGGATTCAAAACGTAGATACGAAAGATCTGCAGCAACAGGTCGTCAATGGTGTACCATTGACTCTTTCCTATAGGTCGATCCCTCGGTTCCTCGGCCCTTAGCAATATCGTCAATGGCTATGGGCCATTCACTCTACCCCTTATATATATGGTCGAATATAGGCCTATCGGGGTCTACTATCTCCCAAATACTTATGGTCGATCCCTCGGTTCCTCGGCCCTCAGCAATATCGTGAATGGCTATGGGCCATTCACTCTACCCCTTATATATATGGTCGATCCCTCCAGTCGGCCCTCTCCCTTATATATATGATCGAGCCTATCGGGTTCTACTATCTCCCTTATATATATGGTCGATCCCTCGGTTCCTCGGCCCTCTCCCTTATATATATGGTCGAGCCTATCGGGTTCTACTATCTCCCTTATGGTCGATCCCTCCTTAATAGTCGGCCCTCAGCAACAGGTCGTGAATGGCTATTCAAAACTACGAAAGATCTGCCCGGTCGAAATACGCCTATCGGGTTCTACAATCTCCCTTATATATATGGTTGATCCCATATAATCGGTTCCTCGGCCCTCTCCCTTATGGTCGAGCCTATCGGGGGATACCCTCAGCAACAGGTCGTGAATGGCTATTCAAAACTACGAAAGATCTGCCCGGTCGAAATACGCCTATCGGAGTCTACAATCTCCCTTATGGTCGATCCCTCCTTAATAGTCGGCCCTCAGCAATATCGTGAATGGCTATTCAAAACTATGAAAGATCTGCCCGGTCGAAATACGCCTATCGGAGTCTACAATCTCCCTTATGGTCGATCCCTCCTTAATAGTCGGCCCTCAGCAATATCGTGAATGGCTATTCAAAACTACGAAAGATCTGCCCGGTCGAAATACGCCTATCGGAGTCTACAATTCTCCCTTATGGTTGATCCCTCGGTTCCTCGGCCCTCAGCAATATCGTGAATGGCTATGGGCCATTCACTCTACCCCTTATGGTCGAAATACGCCTATCGGAGGATACCCTCAGCAATATCGTGAATGGCGTCGGATTAGTCGGTCGGCCCTAACCTAATATGGGGCGGTCGACCCCACTATATCTTAGCGGTCGGCCCCACCATATATTTGGCGTTAAATTGCTATGCAATTTAACTCCTCTGCGTAGCAATTTATATTCAAAACGTAGAAAGATCTGCAGCAACATGTCGTCAATGGTGTGTCATTGACTCTTTCCTAATATATATGGTCGATGGTCGAAATACGCCTATGGTCTACTATCTCCCAAATACTATAGGTCGATCCCCGAAGAGTCAATGGTACACCATTGACGACCTGTTGCTGCAAGTCGTGAATGGCTATCGGCCCTTACTCTACCCTTAATAGTCGGCCCTCCCCCTTATGGTCGAGCCTATCGGGGGATACCCTCAGCAATATCATGAATGGATTCAAAACTACGAAAGATCTGCCCCTTATATATATGGTCGAGCCTATCGAGTTCTACAATCTCCGGTCGATCCCTTCGGCCCTCAGCAATATCGTGAATGGCTATGGGCCATTCACTCTACCCCTTATGGTCGAAATACGCCTATCGGGTCTACTATCTCCCTATAGGTCGATCGCTCCAGTCGGCCCTCAGCAACAGGTCGTGAATGGCTATTCAAAACTGCGAAAGATATGCAGCAACAGGACGTCAATGGTACACCATTGACTCTTTCCTTATGGTCGAAATACGCCTATCGGGGTCTACTATCTCCCTTATATATATGGTCGATCCCTCGGTTCCTCGCCCCTCTCCCTTATATATATGGTCGAGCCTATCGGGTTCTACTATCTCCCTTATGGTTGATCCCTCCTTAATAGTCGGCCCTCAGCAATATCGTGAATGGCTATGGGCCATTCACTCTACCCCTTATATATATGGTCGAGCCTATCGGGTTCTACAATCTCCCTTATATATATGGTCGATCCCTCGGTTCCTCAGCCCTCTCCCTTATGGTCGAGCCTATCGGAGGATACCCTCAGCAATATCGTGAATGGCTATTCAAAACGTAGATACGAAAGATCTGCAGCAACAGGTCGTCAATGGTGTACCATTAACTCTTTCCTATAGGTCGATCCCTTGGTTCCTCGGCCCTCAGCAATATCGTGAATGGCTATGGGCCATTCACTCTACCCCTTATGGTCGAGCCTATCGGGGGATACCCTCAGCAATATCGTGAATGGCTATGGGCCATTCACTCTACCCTTAGTCAGATATGGTCGAGCCTATCGGGTTCTACTATCAGCAATATCATGAATGGATTCAAAACTACGAAAGATCTGCCCCTTATGGTCGATCCCTCCAGTCGGCCCTCTCCCTTATGGTCGAGCCTATCGGAGGATACCCTCAGCAATATCGTGAATGGCTATGGGCCATTCACTCTACCCCTTATGGTCGAGCCTATCGGAGGATACCCTCAGCAACAGGTCGTGAATGACTATTCAAAACTACGAAAGATCTGCCCGGTCGAAATACGCCTATCGGGTTCTACAATCTCCCTTATATATATGGTCGATCCCTCGATTCCTCGCCCCTCTCCCTTATATATATGGTCGAGCCTATCGGGTTCTACTATCTCCCTTATGGTCGATCCCTCTTTAATAGTCGGCCCTCAGCAATATCGTGAATGGCTATGGGTCATTCACTCTACCCCTTATATATATGGTCGAGCCTATCGGGTTCTACTATCTCCCTTATATATATGATCGATCCCTCGGTTCCTCGGCCCTCTGCCTTATATATATGGTCGAGCCTATCGGGTTCTACTATCTCCCTTATGGTCGATCCCTCTAGTCGGTCCTCTCCCTTATATATATGGTCGAGCCTATCGGGTTCTATCTCCCTTATATATATGGTCGATCCCTCGGTTCCTCGGCCCTCTCCCTTATGGTCGAGCCTATCGGGGGATACCCTCAGCAACAGGTCGTGAATGGCTATTCAAAACTACGAAAGATCTGCCCAGTCGAAATACGCCTATCAGGTTCTACAATCTCCCAAATACTTATGGTCGATCCCCGGCAAGTCGTGAATGGGCCATTCACTCTACCGGTTCCTCGGCCCTCGGCAACAGGTCGTGAATGACTATTCAAAACTACGAAAGATCTGCCCCTTATGGTCGAAATACGCCTATGGGAGTCTACATTTCTCCCTTATGGTCGATCCCTCGGTTCCTCGGCCCTCAGCAATATCGTGAATGGCTATTCAAAATTACGAAAGATCTGCCCCTTATGGTCGAGCCTATTGGGTTCTACAATCTCCCAAATACTTATGGTCGATCCCTCGGTTCCTCGGCCCTCAGCAATATCGTGAATGGCTATGGGCCATTCACTCTACCCTTAGTCAGATATGGTCGAGCCTATCGGGTTCTACTATCTCCGGTCGATCCCTCCAGTCGGCCCTCAGCAATATCGTGAATGGCTATGGGCCATTCACTCTACCCCTTATGGTCGAGCCTATCGGAGGATACCCTCAGCAATATCGTGAATGGCTATGGGCCATTCACTCTACCCCTTATATATATGGTCGAATATAGGCCTATCGGGTTTTACTATCTCCTGTCGATCCCTCGGTTCCTCGACCCTCAGCAATATCGTGAATGGCTATGGGTCATTCACTCTACCCCTTATGGTCGAGCCTATTGGGGGATACCCTCAGCAACAGTCGTGAATGGCGTCGGATTAGTCTACAATTGCTACTCAATTTCTCTATTCAAAACTACGAAAGATCTGCAGCAACAGGTCGTCAATGGTGTACCATTGACTCTTTCCTAATATATATGGTCGATGGGCGAAATATGCCTATCGGACTCCCTGCCCTCACCAGTCGTGAATGGCGTCGGATTAGTCGGTCGGCCCCACAATATATTGGCGGTCGGCCCTAATATATCGGGGCTATCGGCCCTTATATATTGGGGCGTAAATTGCGTAGCAATTTCACTCTTCTGCTATGCAATTTCACTCATCTACTACGCAATTTCACTCCTCTGCGTAGCAATTTCTCTCCTCTGCGTAGCAATTTCTCTATTCAAAACTACTACTGATCTACTAATTATAATAACGTACTGACTCACTCGGCCCTAGTCGGTCGAGCCCTTACGGCCCTTATGGTCGAGCCTATCGGTTCTACAATCTCCCTGACGGGAGATCCCGTCGTTACACTCGGCCCTTGGATTCCTTCCTCGCTTATAGTTCCACTTGCTACGTGGGTGAGCTCCACTTCTTTCATCTTCTCAGCGGTCGGTCTACCTTTCTTCCCCAAGCAACAGGTCGTCAATGGTGTACCATTGACTCTACGGGAGCTAGCTTGAGTATTTTCTCTTAGTTGATGCTCGCTTTCGTCTGCCCTCTGTCCATTTCCACTAACCCCTCTGCCTCCTAGTCCTCTGCAGATTCGTCTGCTTGCCCATGCCTATCCCGATCCAACGAACCGAACAAATTTAATTCAAAAGACTGCCCAACAAAGATCATTTTAACGGAGCCTTGTCTCTTCTATATATGAGTTTAGTGTTGACCTTCCCTGACTCGTCTTGGAAGGTAGGGATGCGATCAGGTAAGCAAGAAGTGAAAGAAGAGTGGGTACGCGGGCTTCTTTCACTTGAGTTGTTGTCTCTTATATTATACCTCTTTATCAAAAAACTTCTAGTAAAGGTAAGGAAGAACAAAAGTTGTTAAAACAACCTTCCCTTTTACCTGCAGCTTTGGGGTCTTAGGTCTATTGCTTGACGGGAGTAGTGAGATATGTCTCTAAGTTCTCCTCAATCTAATTGAGGTAACTTAGTTAAGTTTCACCTAAAGTTTGATAACAGGATATCATAATTGTCCTCTCGCACTCTACCAAGATAAAATATGTCGCTTTGCTTTGGCAAACCCAACAACAAATGATCAAGATAGTAGTGAGTACCAAACTTTGGTAGACATATCGAGTTGACTTAATTAACATAAAGTTATTATCTAACATGCATCACTTACATACATAACATATATCAACATATAAGCTTAAATGTGACATGGTTATGACCCCATATTTTATAATCCTCTCAAGCCAATAAGAAGATCGAATGGTCAACCTAGGGATAACATCTTCTCCAAGTGCTTCCTTTAGTCATCATATGTCGTCAGTATCCTTTTTGTAACTTTATCCTCTAATGAACTTTCTACTCCTCATTTTGTACATTACAAAATAAGAATACTCGAGTTACATTCGAGTCTAAATCTATTTTACAACTAGAAAAATAAAGAGAATGCCATGACACGTAGGTCGTATTATGAATTACAACATGCACACACAACACAACCACAATCACATTGGGGTTAAGGGTCATAACCATGCACCATGGCAACCATCACATAATAAATAGATCTAAGACATATATATTATTATGTTTGCCAAAAATTTACTCATGAGTAGACAGGAGGGGTCAAAGGGCCAGCGCCCCTTGCGCGGGGGGGGGGGGGGGGGGGGGGGGGGGGGGGGGGGGGGGGGGGGTTGGAGGCAGCGCCCCTGAAGTAAAATTTTGTTTACAATTCCTTGAATGAGTCACTGCCTATTGTTCATCAAAATAAACCCGAGATCCTCTTGTTCCATTGATGCATCCTTGTGACAAAAATCGCATAATTTATTCACAACAGATCATGGAAAAAATTTATCACACTTTTCTCAAATGCAATTGAACTATAGCACACTTTCATTAGACAAACGTTTGCACATTTGTCAACATGATTATGCTATATCCTCTTAGTTTGCTCAACACAAAATTTTACATACAGACAAAATGCTCATACAATTAAGCAACCCATAACAACAACATGTCCTACTTCTATATCACATATAAAAGAAAAATAACTTGTACGATCTTTCGTAAGTGACTCTTATACCACTGTAGGAAATCCTATGTGACAAAAATTTAAAATTTACAGCGAAAATAGGTTCCCTTCCGTGATCCATGTAAAAAATTCATACAAGTTTAGATCTATGAAATCCTATCTAATAAGGTAGTGCGTTTCGCTTATCCCGCTCGTCCAAAGGTTGTCGGATCTCTTGCACATTCAAGTGTCCGTGCATCTATGTATATCCACATTAATACTCACTTTTTGGAGAAAACTTTGATTGTGCTTGGCAACCAACCTTGTAAGTCTCGGCCAAGCAAGAAGATGAGAGAAGAAGATGAACATCTAACTTCACTTTAGGGTAGAAAAACTCTTTTTTATACCCAAGCCATGAATACCAAAGGTTTTTAGGCTTTTGGTATTCTCTCATCAATGCATGATTAATCTTATTAATCATGCATGATAACTTCATCTTCCATGCATGATAACTTCCTCTTGATAACTTCAATGCATGATTAATCCATATTAATCATGCATGATGAATCAACCTTCATTCATCAACTTGGTTTAATTTGAGTCTAACTCAAATTCAACCAACTTGAGTTTAACTCAAGTCTTGGCCATCCAATGAGCTTAATTGTTCCTTTAGTCAAACTAAAATGAACCCATCTTCAAAATAGAATGTTATTTATGTATTACTCAATAGGTTCTTATAACGTTGGAAATGTCTCTAAAATCAATTTTAGAAACATAAGCAATGAACGACATCTAGTAATGCATAATTGCTAACCAAGTGATGAGAAAGTCGAGATCCAAATAACCTTTCTACGACTTTTATAATGTATGAGTCTTTAAATTCAACCAACTTAAGTCTCTTGTCCTTAACCTTTCTACTATCCTCGATATCTAGATTGATCACTGAGGCATAAACCGTGTCATCCTCAATATCAATCTTTGTGTTTCTTGATCCCCAAGTAGACTCACTCAAGCAAATGAGCTCAATATCTTATATTGACTCATTTGAGAATGGTCATGCATTTCATGGTTCTACTCTATCAAGAGGTCACAAGATATCACTCCCGTTATATGGGAGGGATAGATCCCATCTACATCACTCACATCCCTCCGCATAATTTGTTACATACCCAGTGATCGCCTTTATAGTCCACCCTGTTATGGGTGACGTTTGACGACACCAAAGTACATAACTCCTTATGTAGGAACCGTAGTGACTTTAGGTCTAAGAACTATTCATACCAATAGTTACATGAGAAAATTTATGACACTCATATAACGATCCATGAAACTTTCTCATGGCGGATCAATTTAGTATACATTCTCTAATATATACCCATGTGTCAACTCGATATCTCATATCCATGACTTGTGAGATCAAGTCATCCAGTTGACCTACATGCTAGTCTCAATGCATTAATATTATCTCTGAATATTAATGCTTGACTAGGAATGATTAACAGTAGTGTTCTCTACATCATCTCACAATCGACTCAAACAATCGATATGATGTAGATTAGAACTAGCTATTTAAGGATATTATATATTTAGTTATTTGGCACAAACATAAAGTATAATAACCAAAACTCTTACCTTTATTAATAATAAAATATGATATAAAAGTCCCTAATTAATTATCACATAATTGGCTCTAGGGCTATTATTAATAAAAACATGTACATTTCTTTCCCATATTGGTTCTGTAGCTTCTTCGCTTCATACTATGTGTGAGAGAAGGGCTAAGAATTTGATGAGGCCCTTGCAACGTATTAATAATGTGATGCATGCATAATCTAAAGAGGAAAAGGAGAAAAATTATTTGCGTTTGAGGGCCTTAAGTGTAACTATTCACTAGCTAGCACTTTAAGATTGTGCCTTTAGAGGTAACGATGAATCTCTATCTTCATCTAATCATGGGAATTTTCTTGAATTGGTGAAGGCTTTTGCAAAAATGAGTATAGAAATTAATGAAGTTGCAAAAATGAGTATTTCGGGAGTGTGGAGCATGTTAACAACAGTCACACAATCATCATGAATCTTGTTTTCAAAGGCTCTATTCATGGGTGCTTTTATGGAGTAATCCAGGCACCTAAATCCCCTTCGGGTGCCCCCACCATGGACTATCCAATCCGTTGTAATCACTGACTTAACATCTTCAAGTTCCTAGAATGCTAACGTGGAGATTGCCAGATCAGACTTTGCTCAGTTGCGTCTTATCCTTCTCAGGGCGTTTGGATCCCTCCGGGTGCTTGGAAGATGATGTGTCCCATCCAATCGAGACTTGCCACCTCATCCGCTTTGCTGGCCTGAAGAAATATTATTCTGGTGCTCATATCTGATAGGGGCATCCGAACCATCTCGGTGCTTGGACCCAATAGGGGTGTTCAGAATCTAATTTTTTGGATTTCCTTTAAGTTTCCTTTCCTACATCACAAAGTTAAAATAATACAAATATAATGTAGGAATTTAAGTTTAGACAGTTTTTTCACTATCTAGTTTTGACTTTGGATTCTCAATGAAACTCTAAGTCAGACCGATATCTACTATTCCCTTCAAGGAAACACATCCTCACATACTTTTCTCAAGAGAGTTTATCTTTTGTCAAACATTTGATTATCCAGACCTGTTTGGACTTCCTACTTAGCATCTGATCCTCTAACTCCTAATAGTTCCTTTCGATGTCCGATCCTCGCTGACCCATCGACCTGCTAGACGTTCGATCCACTGACCCACCTAGACTTCCCGCCTAGTATCCTCTATTTGTCAAGACTTCCTTACCCAATCCCATTGATCAGGATTTCTTGCCTAGCCTCTAATAAGGGCTTGCCTTGCCTAGCCTCCAACTAGAACTTTCCTATACGACCTGCATATTTAGATTAGCTCATCAGTACACAACATAATCTTAACTTGAATCCTTTGCCATGATTAAAATATAGGTTTGATTATCTGGTGCTCCCTACACTAACAATCTCCCACTTTTATTATGACAATTTAGTTCAAAGTTAGGTATTAATTATGAAAATTATTTCAAAAATTTCAAAGTTTGAACATTAACAACCTTCCCCCTTAATTCAATCTCTCCTCCTAAAATTAAGATGGTCTTGAATTTTAAAAATCACTTAAATTTTGAAATGATATTACAAGACCTTTTCTCTCCTAAAATTAAGATGGTCTTGAAGTTAATGTGATCAAGTTCTTAGCTTAACTTTTGGAAACCACTAACTTTAAACATATAGTCTTAGCATAAGATAATTTTGTGGTTTGAAAAACACTTTAACATTACTTAGAAGAGTAGTAGTTTAGAAAAATATTTTACTTTGGAAAAACACTTATGAAAATATTTTACTTAACTTAAATGTTTTATTTTGAAAAACACTTATGAAAAATATTTTACTTTAAAAAACACTTATCTTAACTTTGAAATTACTCTCCCCCTTTGGCAATGATCAAAAACAAGTTTAGTAGGGAGAATATTTTGTAAAATAATGTTTTAAGGTTTTAAAATAACTAGAAATTTTGCACAAAGGTTTGAAAATGTTTAAGATGCAACACTTGCAGTAATGAGTCAAAATTATGTAAACAACACACTATCCATAATTAATTATTTTGACAATAAGAAATTTATAGAGGAGCAATAATACACTACATGAAAAATGTAGCATGAAACTCAACATGACACACTGGGTGTGTGCGTGCGTGTGGATGCAATGGGTCCCACATCCAGGCTAGTGGGATCCACATCCATGCAGTTGAGTGTAAAATAATGTCATGTTGAGTTTAATGCTACATTTTTCATGTAGCATATCATTTTTCTTTATAGAGCCTAGAGTCCAAACATGATGACTAAGTGTATAAAATATATGAAAATACAACATTTATGAAATTATTCTTATTAGCATGTCTAACTTGTGTTAGTAGCTGACTATCATAAGATAGTAGTTTTCACTAAGTTAGTTAGGTTAAGTATAGGTTTCTAGCTAGTCGATTACTATGAAGGATCACTTAACTTGATCTATGTGAATTTATATTTTTAGCCTAATTTATGGTGATGCACTAGCATAAGCATCTGCAATCTAGTCTTGACCCTAAGCATCTCACACCATTCTAAGTGGCTCAGTACACAAATAAGTTAATCCTAAGGTGCTTGTGAGATGTTAGTTATCTAAATCTATAAATTCATACTTTCTACTGAAAGACCTTAGCTAAGTCTAGATTTCAATTAATTTTTAAAAAACTTAAGTTGTTACTAAGAGTAGGTTTTGAAAAATAGTGTAAAAAACATAAGTTTTGAAAACTCGATTTGAAAATATTCTGACCATGTTCCCTAACACGATCGTATTTGGTCAATCGCAGACATCTAATAGCCAACATGGGATGACCACGCTTACCAACACGACCATGACACAATGACGACGCCCCAAACCTAAAAAGCTTTGTGATGTAGGGGACTTGAGCTTTAAAAGACCATAACTTTTGACTCAGGTTGAACTACAAAACTTTTAAGATATAAAATCAAAACTTGTTCAGAGATTTACATTTGTATAATGAGCTAGTTTTAGGTTCTAAAAGCATCGTTAAAAGTATTTTCGAGGCTCTGAATAATCATTGTCATTATATTAGGGTTATTTCCATTTTTTACATTGTTAATGTTTTGAAACTATTTAAAGTTTAGTTGTTGCTAGGATATTATCATTTATTTTGAATCAATTTTATTAGGATAAATCTAGAGATGACATCTCTGAGTTTGATAATTTTTGATGTCTTCTATGAAATTTCATTGTGAAAAAGAGCCTACAGAATAATTGTTATTTTGTCTGGCTATAAGTATCTACAACAAAAGTACATGCTATGATCTTTCAATAGTTTTTAATGCACCTATATTTTTTTAGCATCTATGATAGTCTTAGTTATTATAGAGCTCTATATTTAATTAGTTATAAATGGTTGATACTATCATTACAATCTGGTTTTAGCTGCCATGTTTTCTTAATTTGAAAGATCAACATAAATATAATGACCCTCATATTCTATTTACCTTGAAGCGTGGATAAATGAAGGACAGTAGAAAGAATTCCATCGTGAAAAAAAAAGTAAAGAAGAGACATAAAAAGAAGGAATAGTAAGGAAAGAAAAAAAAGAAGGGAGAGAAACTTAATCATGTGGTTTGAGGATCATTATTCAACGAATACTCTTTTGCTAGTAAGCTAGAACTTTGATTTCAACTACATCTTGGTTGAATTCATGTCATCCCAAGAGATGCTATGTCCATCTATGAGATTTTCTTGTTTGCCTAGCGATTGTTGACCTCAACTCACTACTACTTCACATGCCTAGATACTTCTCTTCTCTATAGGACTTCTCTCACTTTTTGGTATTCAATTGAGCTTAGTCTATCAAGACTTTCTCTTGTCTAAAGTTCACTCCTCTAAGACTTTGTCTACTACTCAGTATCCAGTCAACCTTAATCTATTAGGATTTCCACTTGACTAAACCTTTTTCATATTTCAATCTTATTTGACATCCTATCAACCTTGACCTATTAAGACTTTACTATTGTCAAACATCTAGCCGTAGTCAACCTATTTGAACTTTTATTAACCTATTTAGCATCTAATCCTTATTGATCTGCTGCAGCTTTCTCTATATTCTCACTTAGCCACTTGTACTTTTACAAAACATCTAATTAACCTTAATGTGTTAAGACTTTTAATCACTTACAAGATATCTATTCCTTTAGCTGTCTAGAATTACTTTGCCAACACTTATCAAACTTCTCATCATCTACCAAGTGTCTGATCGACCTCGATCATTTAATCTTCCTCCACAATCAAATATTGTCAACCTTAACCTACTGCATATAACCAATAAATATATTACTCAAATATTAAAAACGCAACTCTTGGTCAATCTGGCTATAGAATAATTGCACTAACAAATTGTTGCTTCTAGGATAGTAAATTATGCATCAATATGTCCACATGTTTACTCAACAAGAGGTTTTCTTGGTACCAATATTGTTACAACTATGAAATATATATCCTTGCTCAAAAAAGATCACAAGACAATCGAATATGCACACTTACATCCATGTATATAAGCTCAAAAACAACAATATTAAAACTGATGATCAAGAAAAAAACATTAAAACTTTTGGCTCTGCCCTAAAGAAGATAATCTCAATGTTACAATCAACAATGGTAAGCCTAGCTACTCCTCCAAGTAACTAGTACTATATTAATTACTAGCCTCTCTAAGAACTCAATTACCATTAATTGCGTGCCAAATTAAGTTCAGTTGCAAACAATCAGTCAAATCAAATAATCGATTAGTTAATGTCTAGTTTCCTCTCTCGGCTGGCAATCGTAATTTAACTATATATACTCGCAGACAACGTTATACCTCAAACACCATCAACAGAAGTCAATTCAAAGTCTAACAACATGGAACACGCACGTATGTTATCCTTCGCACACTCTTGCTTGGCGCCGCCATGCAGTAATGCTTTGGCCACTTCTGACTTCAAATATCAAAAGGATCGGTCAATGGGAACACTGCGAGTGAAGGAATCCACACGTATGCAATATACTGCTATATATATGAATTAACCTCTCATGCATGCAGAGCAACAAACTAAACTTAGGTCTGTCATACGAAACAAGCAGTGCAATAATTGACTACTCAGCTTTGGTTCCTCCTTCAGGTAGTCCAGGAATGAGGCAGCAGAGTAGAGCTTATTCATGTTATCTCCTACTGACGATTCTCATCTTCTTCATCATCGCCGCCACATCGACCTTTCAGGGAGCGTATGCGGCAAGACCACGGCCTGTCTTCAAAGGAGGCATGGCGCAGTTTAAGAATACGTATGAAAAGACAAATTCCACGGAGGGAATGTCGTCGGCGATGACTTCCGGCCCTAGTCCTAAAGGACCAGGCCATTAGTCTATCGAAGGAAAAGGAGTATAAGGAGTATATATATATATATGAAGGTGTGCTTTTGATCATAATTAAGAGTTTGTGCAATATCATCAAATCCTAGCTAGTTTACCTTTGAGCCCTAGAGATTAGTTGCTATATGCTAATTGTTTGATATGTATGTAATATAGCTGTATAGATTGAAGGTGATCGATCGTAATTAACTTCTTTGATCTGTAAGCATGCATGCTTAGATTGTCATGATCAGTGAAAGCACTTAAATTGTAGTATATAAAATGAATGTATAGAGTTGTTATAAATAATAAAATAGAAAATATTATTTTTAGATCATAATTTGAGTGTTGTAGTATATAAGATAAAGAGATAAAATAATCTGTTGGACAAATAGATATTGGATGATACTGATGATTTGTTGCAAGTGTATTGAATAGAGGATTGTTAATCCTATCAGCTTGGAATGAAACTCTTGTTCAATTAATCGTCCAAATATTTTAAAAGTACGTATAGAGAACCTATAAGAGATCCATGTGGAGATACTTATTTGATAGAGATATTTTAGGGGAATATTAATTTTTGAGAATGATTTTAATATAGCTGCCACTAAAAGTAAGTTTTGGTTATAGAGGCAGACATGAATCTATTAGAATATATAATCTTCATGGATGAATAATATTTACGTCTATATCATAATTTATAAAATTTTTGCCTATATGTATAACTTCCGGGATAATGACAAATGTATGTCTTTAGATACAACAAATTATGAGCGTTTCATATACAATAATTTATTAATACTACACTAATTTAGATAATGTCCAATTGTGTGAAAAGCCAAACCCTTTCGTGCAACAATTATTTAGATATGTGAAGCCGTACAATATGTTCCTTTTATATATACTTAATGATCTTGGATAATTCTATGCGATCGTACTGACTTTCGATGACAAAGGATAGAAGAGAAAAAATAAGTTGACCATGACATACTTGTTTCTGTTATACTAGATAGCCCTAGCACACCAAGGGGCAATAATTATTCTTATAATGAATCTGCTGATAACTTAGAAAGGGCCGAGATAATAAGGATAGAATCTAGGGTATTCTACTAAATTGCGTATTTAACTTTTATTAATATTCAAATTAGGAATCATACTTTTAAACTTATATACACGCTTATCTAACTCACTAATGCACCCAAGTATATGTAAATTTTTGAAAAATAAATTAGCTTTATAGAATTCACTACAAAAATAAAGGTAATTTGCGATGCATTTTATGACGAAAATAAAAAAAATCATCACAAAATCATTTGACGATGAATTTTATGACGAATATTTTTTTTGTGGATAATAACTCGTCGTAAAATTCTATGATGAAAAAATATTGATTTGTTATCAATTTTACGATAAATAAATTTTTCTTTGTCAAATTCGTCGCTATTTTGCTATGAAAATATTTTCGTCACAAAATTCACTATTTGTTACTTGCGATGAAAATTTAATTTCATCACAATTTTTGCGACGAATATTTATTTTCTTCGCCAATGTCGCGATGAAAACTAATTTAGTTGCAATAGAGAGGTTACAGAAAAATGAAGATATTTTGGCGATGAACAGTATTTTCATCGCCAATTTACTGACAAAATTATGTTTTGTCGCCAATTTGGCGACGAAATCCGTTCTTCGTCACCAAATTGGCGATGAAAATTATTTTCGTTGTCAATTTGACAACGAAAATAATTTTCATCGCCAATGTTTCAATAGCATAGGAAATTATGAAACTATTTTCGTCGTAAAATTCGTAACAAACCATTAAATTTCCTACAGCTTCATTTCATTCTATTCTAATATGAATCCTGTTTACATATATCACAACCATTTCATTTCATTCCATTCTTTACATAAATCACTACCAACCAATCACATCCTAACAAACAAACAACATATTAATAATAATAACAACAACTAATAAAACATTAACATCAATGAAACAATAATATCAATACAAACACATCATCCTGAATAACATAAATGTTTAACAAACATTCACATCAATATCCAACACATAATCCTACATTATCCTCAAAACATCCAACAAAGTGTCAAAACATATAACAAAGTATCAAAACAACTAATGAAGTCTCAAAACAACAAGAAACAAAAAGTATCATCATCCACGGCATCGACCTCGGAAAATACTTTTGCTTCGCTTTCTTCTCCAACCAAGCTTTTTTTTTCTTTTCCTACATCAAAAAATAAAAAATATTATTTTGTACAAATTAATTATAATATGTAATTACTTACTTCACTGTCATCCTTGGTTTTATCAACCCTATTCAAAATAAAATGAAAAAAAATTAAATACTAATAAAAAAATAAAAGATTTATAAATGAAAAAAATGTAAAGCAATACTAATTATGAGAAAAATTAAAATGATTGATGTCTACCACAAGTATATGGTTGTCGTCAAGTAATAAAAAGATATCGAACCACAGGGACTATGTACTAGCTATAATGATGTCACAAATCTAGTTGTCTAGACTCTTAAGGAAGCGAAATGGTTGAGGATTGTGTGTTTGTGGTAGAGAGAGAGATTGACTTGGGGATTTATGGGTGAGATGGATAAGTCTAGGATTTCGATTTCACATCAATGCTAGGTGACATCCCTAATTCATGTTTGTTCCCTTACTCTCAATATCTACCACCTTATAGGAATTCTAACCAAGATACCAACTCGACCTCGTTAGGCTTTGTTGGCATTTGACCTTGAAGTCCTATGTGGTGAACCTCTAGTAAAGGTGATGCCAAAAAGTCCGGTTAAAGATTCACCTTCTATCACAAGACACCCCGGTCATATGATCAAACGTCATACCCTCTATCACCGAGTACCCTGTTAAGGACCTTGTCCTAGTGGCCACCAACCATTAAATATCCCTTATGGAAGTTTATCACCATGTAAGGATCACTTAGGAAAGTCCGATTAAAGGTTCACCTTCTATCACAAGGCACCCCGGTCATACAATCCTAGGATCTCCCTACACAGTAATTTACCCCTCATAATCATGCATATGCGCTCATACAAATATTTCATCAAACACGTTCAAGGCACACAATACATGAAACAAGTGTAAACGCTTCATTGAATAGGGAAAAATAACATAAATTAGTTCTTACATCACCATCATTACATTAATGTTCATCCTACATCCTAAACTCAAAGATCTACTCCATTACAAGAAGATTACAACAAGTATGCAAGAAAAACATCATCCACAAAAGAGGGGAAAACTTATCTTGAAGCATTGGCATCCGTTAAAGATCTTCTCGCTCCGGTGTAGGATGGATCGGTGGAGATGAAGTGTTTAGGGCCTCCCCAAGAGTGGGGAGGCACCTTCCCCCAAGCCAAGACCTAGGGTTTTAAGAATGTCCCAAGATACCTTCAAAAGTGCAAAAAGATGTATTTATAGGGACCAGGCACGCCCCTGGCACGCCCATACCCAATAGGCACGGCCAGGGGCTATGGCTCCTTGGAGATGGGACATAGTTGTGCCTATGAGACACGACCATGACATGTTGTGGCATGGAGGCAGGCACGGGCGTGCCTGATAGGCATGGCCATACATAGGTGCTCTTCTATGTTTCGGAATAGGATGACCTCTCTAGTTGACATCTCTTTGTCACTATCGGAGGATTCCTGCTCGGACTCGGACGAGGACTCCTCCTTCTCTTCCCTCTTCTTCTTCTTCTTTTCTGCAATCAAAGCTATACCTTTCTCTTTGGAAGATACGTTAGCTTGTTCATGTAATTCAAATTTGTAAAACAGTTCATCTAATTTAACAACTGAAAGATCCTTGACACTTTATATGCATCAGCCATCGATGCCCATAGAGTAGTTCTGGGAAAAGCTTGAAGTACGTACATTACCAAGTCTCGGTTGTCAATTTTCTCACCTATGACGTGGACCATTCACGATCTCCTTAAATCGCCCGTGCATTTGGCTTACCATCTCGTTGGGCTTCATTGTGAAGGTTTGGAGTTGTCCTACCAAGAGATCCCTCTTAGCTCGTCTTGATTCACTTGAACCTTCGTTTAGTTCGATGAGTTTCTCCCAAAGCTCTTTGGCCGAGTCGAATGGTCCGACCTTGCTCAGTTGTTCTTTGGAAAGTCCGCATTGCAAGGTGGTTGTGGCTCTTGCGTTTGCTTGAGCCTTCTTGCATACATCCTTCGACCATCCTTTGGTAGGGAGAGGAGCTCCAGAAGCGTCCTTCGGATTCTCAAATCCATCTACAATACTAAACCAATTTTCAATGTCATTCATTAGATAATATTTCATTCTACCTTTCCAGTATGCGAAATCGTTGCCGTCGAAGTAGGGCGGTCGTGCGGTGTTGTATCCCTCTTGAAACGCCATTAATGATTCTTTCGGTTGAATGTTACTTCGCGCGAAAGGGACCTGCTCTGATACCACTTGTTGAGGATCGGTGCGTTTGCTAGAGGGGGGTGAATAGCGATTTTCGATCTTTCTGTAAAGATAGTTAGCGGAAGCAAAATAAAATAAACAAAAAAAGAACAATACGCTAACCCGTTCGATTTACTTGGTATCCACCTCTACGAGGTGACTAATCCAAGGATCCACACACAGCGAACACCTTTCCACTATGAAACCTCTCCTTTTCAAAGAGCACTTTGAAGGCGGAGAAACCTTTACAAATTGATCTCTTCCTTGTACAAGATGGTAGTGAAGTTTAGAGGAAGAGGAATCAGGTTTACAATGATTGGAGTTCGTGCAAGAATATAAAGAATGAATTGCTCCTTCTCCAATCGTCAAACTGCATTTTTATAAGATTTTCTGGACATCAGTCGACTGCTCCAAGGGCCAGTCGACTGATGGACTTCAAATGGCTCTTTAATACGCATTTAATGTGTCAGTTGTCACCCAACGGTAGTCTAGCAGTCGACTGCTCCAACGCTTATCGACTGATGTCAGTCGACTGCTCACTCGACTGATCTTTCTGTCTGCTTCTGTGTGCTTCTGATCAATCATCAGTCGACTGGAAGAAACTTATCAGTTGACTGGACTGTCAGTCGACTGGTAAAGAATTGGTCAGTCGACTGATCAAGCTGAAACTCCTCTTTCAGCTTCTTCTTCAGCCCTTAGCCTTGACGCAAGCCTTCAAACACCTTCCACAAGCCTCGTGCCCTTTCTTGCACTAGCTTGAGACGTTTCCCTTAGCGTCATCGTGCTAAGTCTTCCTTTGCCAAGAGGCCACGCCTTCGGGACTTCATCCTTTACCAAGAGGCCTCACCTCCGGGACTTCACCTTTGCCAAGAGGCCGCGCCTCCGAGACTTCACCTTTGCCAAGAGGCCGCGCCTCTGGGACTTCACCTTTGCCAAGACTTCATTCTTGACTTTCCTGTGAACTCAATTCACACACGTTAGATTACCAACATTGCCTAACTTAAACTAATTTTAGCCAAACATTAAAATCCAATTCACTTGCAACAAGATTGCACCAACAAGATGAACTCTTATTCTTCTTCGAGTTGTATTCCCTCCATCATGGCGTAGATCCCTTAGATTCTAGAATGTAGGTGGAATTGAGATGTATTGGATGATTTATATTTTATGGATTTGCTATTTGCCATCTTCTATGATATGTTTGTGCATTGCTATATGGATTGTGTCTTGTGTGTGTTTGGTGATATATTTATAAAGGCTTAAATTCATGTGGATGGGAGTGAATTATGGTTTATAGGAAATCTTAGGATTGTATGACCGGGACGCCTTGTGATAGAAGGTAAATCTTAATCGGACTTTCCGAGGAGATCCTTAAATCGTAACAAACTCTTATGAGGGATACCTAATGGAAATTGATCGCTAGGAAGAGATCCTTAATAGGGGTGCTTAGTGATAGAGGGTAGGATTAGATAATATGACCGGGGCGCCTTGTGATAGAAGATAAACCTTAACTCGGTTGTATTTTAAGTGTTTTCTTTCCCGTTAAGATCATATGCATATGTCCGGACCAGAGTAGTTTAGGGCTCGACGAAAGAAAGTGTAATGATGAGAAGTCACTTAAAAACAGTCTCCTACGTGGTTCATGGCATATAATATAAGACCGGAGTCGGAATGGGCCTCTTGGCTCCTCGGGTCTAACTGAAACCAAGGGAATAATATAAGTTCTCATACAGAAACACCAGAGGGAAGCTTCACTCACATTCCATTCCCAAGTGCAACGGACAACTTTCACTACCCTTTAGTAGAGCTAAAATCATGCAAGGTTAGAGCCATAGGATTCCAGTTTAGGGTTTAGGCCGGATTTAAATAAGGAAACAACAGACTCGGGATATTCACTCTTATAATATAAGTATAAGCTGTCCCCGTGCTCTTTATCCTTTAGGGAGCGTGAGCTCTTGAAGGGAATGAAAGTCAGAGGTCATGGAATTGGCTTGGACCCAATGAAGCAATGCACTTTGAATCTGAACTCATGCAAGTCCAAGATAGAGTGAAGGTGAAGGATAGGATCCAACCTACTTTCTCGGGATATTCAACATATAACATTTCCCCCGGGTAAAGGGAGATGGAAAGTGCCCTTTGGCGGAGCTGTTCAATTCGTTCATTCAAAGATCCGCACTAAGAAAGAGCTGCTAAGGAGAGAAAAGAAAGCCCTATCTTAATCACTCGTACAGGCACCAGCCCTTCCCTTAGATAGGAAGATACACTGATAACTCAATAGACGAACGTAAAGAAAAGATCAAGCGCGATTAATCTGCCTCCGACCTTTTATCAGGAGAGATCCTTATATACTTGAATATAAAATCAAGATCTCAGGGGTCGACCAGTGACCTCGTACTAAGTAGCTCCCGGACAGCAAATCAAATCCGAACTGACCTAGGCAAGGAAAGCCTGAGCAGCAATGCAAGGCAACGTCCTACGCTCCCGATCACTCTCCCCTGAGTTAAGTGAAACCTTTCCTTCTTCGAGTTCAGTTCATTCAAGGGAAAGACATCAAATCCTTTGCCATGAACTTGTTTTTGTCAAGGAGCGATCGAAGCTACTCCGAGTGCCTTAACCTTAAGCCGTACTCATATATTATATTATAAGTAGTTAAGTCCCGTTATATTATATTATATTAAAAGTAGTTAAGTCCGTCCCGATGGACAAATATTGACAGTGACCCTTGCATTCTTTTATGGGAGTTCAGTGCTTCTTGTCCGAGTGAGTGAGTTAGACGTTCCGGCAAAGCTTCATTTATAGGTTAATGCAAGTGCAAGGGATCAACCCAACCTATCACATCCAAGGGAAGAAAGCTCAACTGCAGACGCTCCCAGGTCCCAGGGAAGTAATTTAAATAGTATCGGCACGATTCCTTAACCCTTTACTTGAACCACTCCTGTTAGTCTAACCGGGAATTGTATGAGCCTTCGCTTCGGTTCGGGAATTTCACTATGGCCCTTGTCTTCGGAAAGGGAATCTTGCACTTGCAGAAAGCTATTTCTTCCTTCCAAGAGTTCATTAGTTGGATCAAGGGAGTTCAATAGCGAAGGTAGAGTCCGTAGCGCCCAACCCAAGAGACTATGCTGCTGATAGGTTCCCGAGATACTTATATTAATGCAAGGGGAGCGTACTCCCATGAACTCATCTCATATGAACTAGGAAGTTCCCGTCTAACAATAATCAATATCTCTCGTTCAGTGCTTCTTGTCTTCTTCTTTTCTTGTCCGAGATCAAATGCACTGGTCCGAGTAGGTTTTTGAGTGTTAGATGTTCCGGTTGGCTTCCCGCTCCGTGGGTTTATTAGTTTAAGATCATATGTACGGACTCCCCAGCACAAGAAAAGAAACTTTGCTTATAGCATCTCTCTTATTAAGTGCAAGGGTCTGAACCCTGGGATAAAAGTACTCCGGACAACCGAACCGAGAGAGAAGTCAATCATTAGACGCCCGGACTGGCTTCCCAATTCAAAGAATTTAGGGAGTGATAGGTGAATAGTAGGATAGTCGGAAGAATGTCATGGTACGAAGAAACCGAAGGGGAGGAAACGTCTCTTAAGTGCAAGTTGAGGTTAGGTTGTCTTCCCTATGTGATATGTACTTCCTTTCGGAAAGGTTAGGTTGTCTTCTCCTCTTGTTCGGGTTAGGTAAGATCAAGGGATCAAGGGAAGCGCACTTAAGAATAGTGACGACGGGGCGAATGCAAGATAAACCTAAGGGGATAAAAGATATAGCAAGGTACGAGTCCAACTCCTAAGAAGAAGAAGAGTTCTGTGAATGGAAGCTCTTGGACTTGTCCTGAAGTAAGGTGCCGGGCCTGTTGTGAATGCTCCAACTCCTTTCCTTCATGGGTTGATTTTAGGGCTCACCATGAACCACTCCGGTCAACTGAAATGTTTGGGAAGCTCAAGGGGAACGGTGCACTCTCGAGGGAAGTTCAAAGTTAAAATATATATACAGGGCCGAAGCTCGACCTCAACCCTAGCACCCTAGCTTTCTCTATCTTTCTTGGGCTCACCGTAGTCGAATAAGATATTCCAGTCCTATGTGCTTGATGAGCGAAGTGCTTTAGTTGTAAAAGGCTATGAACTACTATCTTAGCTACTTATGCAAGGCATGAGATCTTGAGCAGCGATAGGAAAAGAAAATGCATACAACAATCTTAATTTACTTTTATATTAGGCCCCAAAAATCTAGTAAATCCTAACATCAGTTATGAGTGTATTTATTCTCTTCGGAATTTATATTTAAGGAGATAAATAGCCCCAAGAAGATAAATAGCCCCTTTGGCGTAGACTAACTGTATATAATATAAGAGTTGTACCTCTGCTACGCAGAGGCATATAAATAGCCAAAGGGGCTATTTACGACTAAGTAGACTAATCCGCCTGTATATAATATAAGTACCTCTGCTATGCAGAGCAGATAAATAGCCTTTGGGGCTATTTACGACTAATCAGGGGTAGCAGAGGAACTTATATTATATACAGGCGGATTAGAACTTAATATTATGAATGTAGGGCCTTTGGGGCTATTTCTCTCCTTTATATTTATTTTAGGGTGGTCGCCTCTACTCAAAGATCTCTGGCACCTTCCTTCGTCCCCTTTATCGAACCCATTCAAGTGACAGTGACCACCAATTCCCACGTAGCAGTGGGCTCTTCTGCTCTGCTCTGCTTCTGGGTAGGCTGACGGCCGGGCTAGGGTAGGCTAGGAGACCGGGCTTCTATGCCACCGTAACTTGGTCGGGTCTTCTATGCCATTTACTTCCATCAGTGCTGGTCCACTACTCTACTCTATTAAAAGAGGGTGGGGTCAGAAGGTAGGGTCTGCCACAGCAATTCATACAAATCCATGAGGAATGTGAGTAGATGAGATGGTAGAACACTTTCTTTCCCTACCGACATCGTCCGCTGCAATGAGTTCCGCAAAAAACGAGTATAGAGTGGTCTGCTACGCCTCTGCAATGAGAACCGCACCGAGTGGTCCGCTAGGCCTCTGGAATGAGAATGATTCCGCAACGAGTGGAACCCCGTCGTTTCACTCGGCCCTTCATACCGAAAACTGGTCTTGCCCATACCGCTACCACGCACTGAAGTGAAAAGAGCAAGAGCCTCACACACACGAAGAAGAAACCCAAACAAACAAGAGTGAAATGAAGAGTCAAGAATGAAGTGATTCATCAATAATGAAAATAAAGCTTGAGCAATCATCAAAGAAGGCCAAACTGAGGTGAGGTCAAATTAGAGGAAGGCTTGACAATCACGAAGAAGGGCACGACTATATAAGGTGCGAAAGGCCCTGGAAAGAGCAATTATTAAAGAAAGGCCCCGGAGCCAACGCTTCAAGCCACACCTCGACCGACACTCATAGCGCACCTCGAACCTCGACACTCTTCTTTATATAATATTACCAACTGACACTGATGTGATGAATTGCAACTACGGATGTGTGAGGATTTGTTATAATGCCACCGTACCAAGCGCTACTATAAATATACAACTGCCACTGAGGAATGATCTGAACTGTAGGGCACCCGCTCGGAATTCTATGCTATGCCGCCCTAGCGAGAGAGAATGGGATGAGAAGTCAGAGAGCTTGGTGTGCATTCGAGAAAGGGGCAGAGTGCGCTAGTTCCACTCCCACTACTCTACCACGCCTACCCTAGTCAGTCAATACAAAGTCGACCTCGCCAGAAATAAGGAACGAGTGATAACGACGTCGTCAGAAAGAAGTTTCATACTCATTAAATGAAATGCATTGCAAAGTCTACCACACACACCGCTACGTGGGCTTGGATTGCAGAGATCGCGCTCCGAGGGACTTCCCAACTAGACTAGCCGAGCCAAGAGTTAGAGCAACTGAGCCCCGTGCACCTATTTCTTTCTTTTCTTTCTTGAATCGACATTGACTATATTTTTGGCCGATTAACTACTGAATGAATCTCTACAAAGCCAGGAATGAGGAGCCAGCCCTCCCTACCCATACCTGCCTGAGCTGCGTCACTTTGTTCGCTCGTCACTCAATCTCTTTTCCTTGTTCCTGCGCCAAACTTAGAAGCGGGGTAGCATCTTTCATCTCCGCACTATCCTTAGTAGCCTTACCAGCTCCGGATCTGGCCTTGCGCCAATACTTGAACTATCTCCATGTTCTTTCTTTTCTCCTTGAACTCCAATCCTTGAAGAGATCCGATCCGCAAAGAACACCTATCCTTGAAAGATCCGATCTGCTCTAATCTAAGGTCGGCTCGCACTGAGGAGCTAATCTAATCCTCCCGGGTCTTGGATCAGAGGGCAGACACGAGGGGCAGACATGTCAAGCTTCTAGTGCATTTCGGATTCTGTCCGCTACTACACAACTGAATCTCTTGCTTCCAAGTTTACTCTCATGGGCCTCTTCGGGGGACTTGTCCGATTCACTCAACCTCCTCGAACTCAGCCTTTATTTGCAAAGAGGGGTTTGCAGAGATATAGCTGGGAAGTTGACTGTGATTGCAAAGATTTCGATCGCGCTCCGAAACGAAACTTTACCCCGTTCGGACGCCTGGTTTCTTTTCGTAGCCTCACTCACCCGAACTATTCTCTTATATAATATAAGGATTCGACTTCGCAAAGCAAAGCTGGGCCTTCCATAGGATCAGCAGCGGATTGCAGAGATCGCGCTTTGCTTGACTCTGCTCGCGCAGCAACTCTGCGGATTGCAGAGATCACGCTGTCGCTTACTCTGCCACTTTACTCCGTCGCTCAACTTTGCCCGCAATATATAGTAAGGGCTTTCCGAGTCGTCTTTCCTCCGCCTGATTAACTTGGTCAAGCCTTCCAGAATCTACTTCGCTTAGCCGGACCTCGCTTGACCTCTCGAGCCAGACTAGCAAGATTGGACGGGAACCAGCCTAATATAAAAGTAAATTCCTTTCAAAAGATAAAGACTGAGACCCTCACTCTGATAATCCAATTGGAACGGAGCCGACCACAACTCATTCTTATGAATCGACTCCCCGAACTATGAAATTATAGAACCGACCTCTCATCCCCGTGCCTATGAACTCAGCCTGGGAATTTATATTTATTTTAGGCCGCTCTACTCTCTCTTTCTCATTGGTTGGGCCGAATCCACACGTCGCGATGAATAATGATGCTCGTACCTCTCCCTAAATTACGGCGAGCCCGCGTCGAATACTTTATCACATAAAATCGCAGCAAATTATAGTATTACGAACTTAATATATATACGGGGTGTACCTGATATGTACGTTCTCTTTCCTCTCTCTCTCCCTAATATTATGGTCGAGCCATCTTACGATGCCCTAAATTACGGCGAGCCCTAACGGCCCTTTACTTTGACTTGTTAATTCCCTACTGCCTCCTCTATTCAGTAGCCTGAGGCGAGAGGAGAGAGGTCTGGGGATGGAGTGGATCGAGAGCAGAGTAGCAAAAGCAGTAGCGGAGGTTAGAAGCATGAACCTTTATCCGTGTGAGCGCTAAAGGAGAGTAGATGGAATGAGTTTTCCTATGGCACGAATGTTACAAGACCTCCATAAACAAGCTCTTTTCTCACATCAGCGAAGTCGAAGGAGAGCTTCCCGCAAAAGGAAGTAGCCGAGTGGAAGCGAAGTCGAAAGAACCACCCCGAAGATCGTGACGAAGACCTTCCTGAATCTTCTAGGCTCTTTCACTGATCATTTGATGATCCTCCCCATCTCGTCTCACTCTTTCGGACGGCCTGGTGCCAGCCATCATTCCCTTCCCTTGGGCCAAGATAGAGCAGCAAGAAAGAAGAGTCAAATACCAAGGTTAGGAGACCATGCATCGGAGATGGAGAGTCTCTCTACCGATGTGCGAAGAGCAAATGCGGTTCCCTACTTCTAAATATAAGCGAAGTCGGAGACAGCGGGGTACTCTTCTAAGAAGTCTGTCTCCCCATTAGTAATCAAGAAGTCAAGGTTCAAGCTCTGGTGATAGAGAAGACCTCCTAGTAGAAGGAAACGACTGGCTAAGCAGTGCCCGGGAGAAAGAGATAAGCCTCGATTGAAGCGAAGAAAGCTCACGTGGAGGATCCTCCCAAGAAGAAGCCATGCCGTAGCGGGGCACAAACCATTGCACCTTAGAGTAGTGAAGCGGGCTAGTAAGAGGGAAGAGTCCGTGGTAGCTGGCAGAGGAAGACCTCCCTTGAGTTCTAGATCTGGTCCGGCGTCGTCTGCACTTCTTCGCTCCTCATCACTATCAGTCCCTACCAATTATTCTTTCATTAAGAGTCAAGCATCTACTATGTCGGATCTGATTTGGATAGGATCGGATCATTCACGGAGCTCCGACTGTCCGCTCTGCCATCGAGTGTCTGTCTACGTGGTGCTTCCTGTTGCTACTCTGAGCTTGGACTGTGCAGCTGGGCCCATCGACTTCCCTCGAGCAGCGGGCATTCCGGTCCTTCGGGAGGGCTGAGGGCACTGGATTGGGAATAGGCCTCCGCCTTGCCTTCATACCTGTGCTTGTCATGAGTTCAACTATTCGGCTACTTTGTTTGGATAGGAGTCTCTGTCCCGCATGGCACTCATCATCTCATGAGCTCCCGTGACTCCGAAGAAAGGGCTTAGCGAAAAGAAGAAGGTATGAATTGACCAGCCTGGATAAATCCTTCCGAGTCTTACTAGGCTCCTTGCCCTTTGAACAGATCTAAATCAAGTCCCTATCCAAGTTCTTTATGTCAGCCGATCTGATCTCTAGAGTGAGTGGCTGAAGACTCAATGGTCAAAGACAAGGTTCTTTATTAAGACCCAGTGACGCGGAATGCCTAGCACGAACTCATCTACTAGTTGATAGCTCAGTCTTTCACCGATGATATTTGATAGCATTGTGTTCGATCTACCTGGGAAGCAGTCCAAAGAGAGTGAAGGCGAGAGAGGCCCCGCCCATACGCTTTTGGAGCCTATTGTTCCTTATTTGGATGGACATCTTCCCTACATTTGTTCGAATGAGATGTTCGATCCGATGTCGAGAGCGACTTCAAGGAGCGCTTGGCCGACTCTGTTCTGTCTTTCTTGCTTGATATTCTTATTGTCACCGAAAAAGAGTTCTTGATTGATGAATAGTGACGCAGCCCGGCCGAGCCGAAGATAATCTTTCGATCGATTGCTTCATTGGTGAATGAGTAGGACACGTGTGCGACCGAGACCGAATTGAGCATCTTATTGTGCCATTGTTGTCAAAGGTCTCCGGGAAGACTGGGGGCTAGGAGTGAAAGGCTCTTGGGATGCATTCCTCTCGTCGACTGAGCTTTCCCTCCCTACCCATACCTGCCTGAGCGGCGTCACGGGATCTCCAATATTCTAAGGTCGGCTCGCTGGTAGAACCTAATTCAGGGAGTGGATGATATGAATAACAGAAGAGAGCCATAGGATTGCTGTTGATTTCTTTGGATTGCTTCGATAGGTACTGCATTCAATTGCTTCAATTGCGGACTGCTCGTGAGGATTGCAAAGATTTAACTCGCTGTCGATCTCGCTGCGCACCTCGCATCCACATTATATAATAGGCTCAAAGGTGGGCTCTAACATTCCATAGTCGGCGAACCTCTATAGCGACTGATCCTCACCACCGGCTCGTCTTTCCTCGACTGTCTTCTGTCTTTTTAATTAATATAAGTCCCGTCCCGAATGAATGCACCGACCTCCGCCGCACCTCCAATGATTGGCATAGCTTCACTCATGGCTATCATCTCCTTCTCACTGACTGCTTATTTACTGCTACTGCGCGCTCAACTTTGCCCATCCTATTAGAATTAGAATCAGACTCTCCTCAGATTTATTGTAGTATGGCGGCCCTTACTATATATTGGGCCTGAGATCCAATTAGTCGCCGCTCTTCCGGTCGGGTAGAGGCAGCCCACGGAGCGGTAGAGTAGATCAGGCAGGTGAGGAGAGGCAGAGAGGACGACCTATCCCATCCCACTACGCGGTGCTTTGATTTGATATGGTGCTCGGGCAGAGTCAAGCGACAGCGCGATCTCTGCAATCCAGCGAACCTACAAGTCTTCAGGTCAAGGGCAGGGCCCGGGGAGCATAGCTTCGAGAGGACGGTTCCGAAGCCCGAGCTCTCTTCCATTCGCATTGGAAACTTACGCCTTCGTCACCGACTGCGGCTGCCCAAAGCTGATAAGATTAGTGACAACAGCAACATGATTTGAACAAAAGATTTTCACGAAGAGACAAATGAGAACTTATGAAGCGAGTGCATCCAATATAGGCTGGCTGGTCGGCCAAAAAGATAGTCAATCCTTTCTTCTCTCTTATAATATAAGTCAGTTCTGACCGGCTGAGCTACGCGAAATCAAAGCAACTGAACTCTTGCTTCTGGGACTGTCTTCGCTAGGTCTGATCACCCGATGCCCATGCTTTGGATTCGGTTGCCATTGACTCAGATTCCCCGCCTCCGTCACCGACTGCGGCTGCCCTTCCTCGCGTTCCACTTGCTACGTGGGTGAGCTCCACTTCTTTCATCTTCTCCCTTACTATAATTTCTTTATATTTATTTTAGGCAACTGGAATTCAAGCCTTCCCTGGGAGCTAGCTTTTTTCTCTTCTCTTAGTTGATGCTCGCTTTCGTCTGCCCTCTGTCCATTTCCACTAACCCCTCTGCCTCCTAGTCCTCTGCAGATTCGTCTGCTTGCCCATGAAATAATAGAAATGGCCCGATCCCCTAAAATAAATATAAATTCCGAACAAATTTAATTCAAAAGTAATATAATCAAACCAACAAAGATCATTTTAACGGAGCCTTGTCTCTTCTATATATGAGTTTAGTGTTGACCTTCCCCGACTCGTCTTGGAAGGTAGGGATGCGATCAGGTAAGCAAGAAGTGAAAGAAGAGTGGGTACGCGGGCAAATTAACTTAGAAGGGCACTTGAGTTGTTGTCTCTTATATTATACCTCTTTATCAAAAAACTTCTAGTAAAGGTAAGGAAGAACAAAAGTTGTTAAAACAACCTTCCCTTTTACCTGCAGCTTTGGGGTCTTAGGTCTATTGCTTGACGGGAGTAGTAGAGATTCCTAGAGGCGTTCTTGAGGAGCCCATCCCTTGGACCACCTTCACGTAAACGTCCTTCGGTGTCCGGTACAAGTCATGCATTAAAGTAACATAATGTACATGCTTTCATTTTCATTTTCATCATGACTGTTCCTTTACATTTCCTTATCATAGCGTAATGAACATTCATGTATCATTTCCATTTCATTTCATATGGCATGAAACTTCACCTCATAGTCTTATTAGCTAAACCCACTTTCTCTAGGGTTAGCCCTTCGTACATTACCTTATCATGATACATCCCTAACCAAGGTTGATAATCATAGTTGAGGATAAACCAACTCTTCTTTGGTTATCTTCACTTGGCCGAAACCTACCATAGGCAAAGCCTAGGTTAGGGTTTAACCACATAACTTATAACCATCATAGTTCCTATCTTACAGCCTCAGTTAGGTTCAAGGTATGGTTTAAACCCTAGGTCAAGGGTTGGCCGAAACTTCAAGGTACCAAACATGGTTTACATCATAGAAACCCTTATTCGACCAAAACCCTAATTTTCATAAGGTTGATCAAAACTTATGGGTTTCTTTTACCATGTCACAAAAACTCATTTCACTTGACATCAACCCATGTTTAGTTACAACTAACCATGGTTAGTCTTACTTTAAAACCCTAACCCAACTAAACCCTAATATCCTAAGGTTAGCCGAATCCTTATAGGGTTTCTTAGGCACTTAGCCTAAACCATAAACCGTAACTTTCATACATCATTATAAACAACATTAACTAGGGTTTGCAACTATGGTTAAGTTTTAAAACCCAACCCTTCTTCCTTAACATGGTTTGGCCGAAACTTGCATATGGCAAACTTAGGTTAAAATTTAACCACATAAGCTTTAGACCCTTCCTAACTCTTTACTTGAAACCCTAGTTAGGTTCATAACATAAATCCAAACCCCAACTCTTCATTTGACCGAATACTTAGGGTCTACAACATGGTTTAGATTAAAGCAAGTAACCTCTAACACATCATACATCATTATAAGAGTTCATTAAACATGCATTAGACCAAAACTAAGCTTTTAAACCATCACCTAGGTCTCATGATCTATCATGGCCGAAACTTCAATTTAGGGTTTCCTTTAGTTAACTTTAAAACTAACCACATGAAGCCCTAAACCATGGTAAGAATTTATTACATAGCAATTGCAACCATAGTTAAGTTTGAAACATAACCTAACTCCTTTATACATGTCTTAGCCGAAACTTTAAAACAAATAACATGAATTAGATCTAATCATATGAACCCTAAAACATGATAAAGCATCACATAACTCATGCAAACCATTTCCATATTATAGCATAACTTAAAGCCCTAAGTCTTCCTGTATGGCCGAACCCTACTCATCATGAGATCTAGGTTTTTAACCCACATGAAACCTTGAACTATCAAATGGAAAATAACCAAGTAATACTTGCACCACATGGTTAGATGAAAACATAACTCAAAAGCCCTAAAACCAAGCATGGCCGAAACTTCACAAAACATGATCTTATCATAGGTTTTTCATCAACAACATAAAACAAAAACATAGATCCCATGAGCACATCTTTAAGCAATTATGTTGCAAGGTGAGAGGAGTCTTACACAAAGCATGCTTTTAAACCTTATCTTTAACCTTATGGCCGGAAGTTATCAAGCAAGATTTCTTTATGTTTTTAACATATAACCTTTAGAAACACTAAGAAATCATAGAAACCATCCATAAACCATTATGTTACAGGGTGAGGGAGTCTTACCCTTTGTTCCTCGATTTTCACCCTACCAAAAGAGGAAACACCCTTTTCTTTGTTAGCTTCTTGGTTTCCTTCCCTCCTTCCACCAAACTTTCCTTAGCCCTTGGTTTTAACCTCTTTGCTTGACAAAAATAGTGATGAGAACATCCTTAGGCCTCTCGGCCAAAGAAGCAAAGAGAGAAAACATGGAAAAAGAAAAGACTCCAAGCCATAACAAGACTTACCTTCTCTTTTGCTTTAACCTTCCTTCCTAATTCTTCCCCTTGGATTGTAACCTTTGTGGTTGGGAGAAAATCTCAAGGTTTCGGTCACCAAGTGAGAGCAAGCAAGAGAGAAGAGAATTTCGGCAAGAGAAGGAAGAAATGATCCAAAATGGAGAGAAAAATGGTATAAAGGAGTGTTCATTCACCCTCTTGTAACTCCTCCATTAATTACCCTTTAGTAACCTCCCCTCTCTTAATGTCTCTCTTGTAACCCCCTTCCACATCACCAAATTTCGAAAATTCAAACAAGAATCATGAATTTTCGTTGAACATAAATGGAAGAAAAATGAAAGGAATTTACTTGCATTTGTAACTCCTTGCATTTAATGAAAATGATGTCATCTCATATTTAACTTCATTTCTCTTATGCCTTTATCAAGAAACATTCATTATCTCCTTTGGTTATCCAGGGGAAAGCTCTTTCTTTTCTGATCGAAAGATCTTTTTTTGACTCGCTATCGGTTACAACCGGCGGCATTCAAAAGGAAGGTTAAACCATAAGTAATTAGAGCGATGCCCCTTGCTTTGCAAAGAGTTGAGTTCTTCCTCTTGAGCGCAGGATAGCCACTGACTCTTCCGATTAATTAAGATATAGGACAAGCCAACGCGTCAAAGTCAAGTCAGGGCCGAGTGAGAAATATTAATAGGGGCGACGTAACTGGTTCAAATACCAGAAGCTAGGTCATAGAAGGTAGATTCGATTCGACAATCTTAAGTAGTTGAGTCAGCCCTTGCCGGGATACGAGACTGTCAGCCTCAGCTAATCACTAGCTTCTGAAAGAATAATATCGTCAAGAACTTAATATAGTATAGTGAGGAAGAAAAATGCCATCATAGAGGGATCAGCATGTAAACTGGAAGGGCTAGGGAACTCCTTTAGCTCCAGAATTCTTTAGAATGAGAGTTAGGGAATTTACTATATTTTTGGCGGGGGAGCCTTACCTCTTAGATGACCCAAGCAAGTCAGTAAGCTATTGGATTTTGATTGGATGGATCCCCAGTCCCTGCTAACTGTAGTTACTGAAGGTCGAGTAGTAGACGGGCGAGGCCCACTGTTATAATCGGGAGCAAAAAGCATTTCCCTTGCAGCAAGTCATCTGGTGGTGAATCATCTTGACTATCTATTTTAGATCCGTCACCATCTATTCTAGCTGATGCTGATACCTTGACTTCTCTTTCCACCCTACCCTCCGCCTTTGCGCGCATTTGGTGCGCTATTGAAGAAAAGAACATATCTATCTAATAATATTGTAGATAATCACAGAACGCTTCGCATTGGCTAGCTTGCTTGGCCGCACACATATAGATTCAAATAGCCCAAAAAAGTCGATTCCGTCGCAGCAAATTATAGTATTACGAACTTAATATATATACGGGGTGTACCTGATATGTACGTTCTCTTTGGGTTGGATTACTTCTTTTTGCGATGATTCAAAAATGTCAAGCTTCACAAGGAAATATCATATAATGACGATAAACGACCAAGTCGTCACTTTCATCTACATATAGAAAGTGCAATCGAGCAAGCAGTCTTTTATGTAGTACGATCAATCAAGCCTACCGCTGATTGCGCGGCCATTGATTTTTAATTTCTTTCGGTTTTTAATCGAGATTGGGTTAGTGTTCATTGAATTCTAAACTATTGGGATATCAAGAATCTTCCTATGAAGAATACGGTGTTTGAAAGGTCAAAGTTCAGAGGCTTCCTGGAGGAACTCATCTTCCTTTTGATAAGAGTTTAGGTATTGCTCTTCGCCAAGTTATAGTAGTAATTCTGCCTATCCCGTTCCGAAGAGTGGGCAAAAGCCCATATGGGCTGGATATCTTCAATACAACAAAGTAGTAGGTAGTAAAAGTGTTCCCGATTTGTAGGAGTTGGCTCTACTCGTGTGCTCGAACTTGTGGAAGTGCTCGCCGGTTGGGTTATCGGGTTGGTTCCTCCTGCTTCGCCTTCGGGGACAGAAAGAATGCCCGCAGCTCCAACTTTGACAAGCTAGCGAGAAGAAAAGGTGGTCCTGCCTTAGGCGCATCTGTTTCCGAATGATATCATTCACCAGACCCCCTTAGGGACTTGAATACTCCTCTATGGGTGGTAATCGGTAGATAAAAAGATCAACATTGGTCCAAGAGGAGGAGATCACCTAGCCGATCCCGAATAGCCCGATCTTTATTTCAACCGATCCTCCGGGTCATAACCTAAACTAAAAAAAAATAAAAAAGATATATATATTTTTATGGAAGATAGTCGGCCCACTTCTAGCCGAAAAAGCGATTATGCCTGTTCTAGCCCTACCATCCGCCCCTATCATAATAGAAAGGGGTACTTTCGAGCTGATCTGTAACGGATCAAGGCGACCGAGAGGACACATACCTCCATAATATTCCTTAAATGGGCAAGACTCGGGTACTGCATGCGATAAGTATAATATACTGAACAACTACATAGATCTTGATTGATTTGGATGCAATGGAAATCTTTACTCCAAAAAAAAGCCATCCCATGAGTATACATGACCCCACTACCTATATAAAGCGTACATCCCTGCTTAGGGAGTAGGTCAAAGCTTTTTATAAGAAAAGTCAAAAGCTGGAATCCGAGAAGACAAGACCCCCTAAGAGCGTCTTGTAAACCAATTATTCGATCTGGAGATCCCAGCAAGGCTGCCGGAGACATCACTAAACCCAGGGATGTCTCTTGCAAAGAAGAATTCGTAGATAATTTCCCAGAACCCCAGTCCAGCCTACCCGACGGATAGAATATAGAATATACTCTCAGCCCTTATTATACGTAGGCGAATAGTGACCCTATTTGTATGCGCATCCACACGACGGGCACGTTCCAAGATCTCCCGCAACGAGAACCTAACACATGGTTTATTGATAGTAAGCTGATTAAATAAATGGATCATAGGTTGGTTGAATATTGAGTTCCGCTTAGGCTACGTGTTCTGTTCATTGCATACCCACTAGTAGAACGTCTATCTTCAGGAGAGCTTGCCCAATCCGCATCGCTATAGGCATGTAAATCTCTAGAAGAATGACGATATAAAAGAAGACCATGTAAAATAGTACCTTTGAGATAACGAAGTATTCTTTTCACAGTATCCCAATTTTGTTCATTTGGAACATGCATAAATTGACAAGCACGATTTACTGCAAAGGTAATATCAGGTCGTGTGATAGTGACATATTGTAAGGCTCCAACAATACTTCGATACATTTGAGGATCAGACATAGCTGGAGATGATGTATTTGCAGAAAAATTGTTTATAGCAATCGGTGTGGAGACCGGGCGTGCACCATCCATTTTAGCTCTTTGAAGAAGTCCAGTAATGTATTTGCTTTGAGAGAGGAGACAACCCTCATCATGTGTGATAAGTTCAATACCAAGAAAAAAATGAGCATTACCCAAATCTCGAATAGGAAAATCTTGATTGAGAAGACCAAATATAGATGTGATGCCCTTTTGATCATTGCCGGTTATTAAAATATCATCCACATAAATAAGAAAAAATATCATAGATCCTTCATTATATTTGTAGAAGAGAGAAGAGTCTGTTTTTGATCCAGAAAATCCTTGAGCTTGTAACCAATTAGATAATCGATGAAACCATGCACGAGGAGCTTGTCGAAGACCATATATGGATTTCTTGAGCTGACAAACATGAGATGGAAACTGTGGATGGATAAACCCAGGTGGTTGCTCCATAAATATTGTTTGCTCAAGATGACCATGAAGAAAAGCATTAGAAATATTCAATTGTCGTACAGGCCAATTAGAACTGACAGCTACCGATAATAATAATCTGATAGATGTAATTTTGATGACGGGGCTAAAGGTGTCATGAAAGTCAATACCTGGCTGTTGATTAAATCCTTTGGCTACAAGACGAGTTTTGTACCTTTCAAGAGAACCATCAGCTCGATGCTTAAGACGGAATACCCATTTAGAGCCCACAACATTCATGGAGGGAGTGCGCAGAACTAGAGTCCATGTTCCATTGCGAAGAAGTGCATCAAATTCTGTAGACATTGCACGGCGCCAATTTGGATCCTTGTTTGCTTGTGAAAAATAGGTCGGTTCAATAGATTTCGAAGAGACCACCAAAGTATGTGGAAGGGGATATCGAGTTGCCATTGGTGGACAATGTGCATAGATGTCACTTAAAGGAAGCATACGATGAGAATCACTTGTTGATGGCAATGAGGAAGTGGGCTGACAAGGTGAATTCGACGATGGACCTGTATTATTTGAGGAATCAGAGTTAGGAAGCATATTATCCATTGTTGGTGAGGCTTCCAAGATTGGACACGGAATAGGATCCAATATATTATTCCCTCTGCTAGTGTGTCTAGTTCTTGTTGGAGCAGCAACTTGAGGTGATTCGGATGATATAACATTGTTGTTGGAGAGTCCCGGAGCAGGACCTAGGATGCCATCACCTCCGGCAATATTAGGTGTCATCAAGAAAGTGCCACCTGTATCTGGAGGGGAGACTGAAGAAGCTATCGAAAAAGGAAATAAAGACTCATCAAAAGTAACATGTCGTGAAGTATATATCCGTCCTGTAGGTATATGCAAGCAACGATACCCATGATGCAAATTACTATAACCAATGAAAACATATTGTAGTGAACGAGAATCAAGTTTGTGTTTAGAATAGGGGCGTAACCATGGATAACATGCGCAACCAAAAATTCGAAGAAAAGTGTAGTCAGGAATTTGATTATAAAGTTTTTCTAAAGGACACTTTTGATTGAGCAATGGAGTAGGAAGTCGATTAATGAGATATGTCGCAGTACAGACAGCTTCATCCCAAAATTTACGTGGAACTGATGCATGATGGAGAAGAGTTAAGGCGGTTTCAACAATATATCTGTGTTTTCTCTCAGCAGAGCCATTTTGTTCTGGAGTATGAGGGCAAGAGACTCGATGAACAATTCCACAAGTGACTAAGTCTTTTCTGAAAGAACTCGCGCCCCTTATCTAAAATAGTTATATGTGTATATATATATTAGATACTAACTCTTTGGTTGGATCGGACAGGGACTTCTATAAAGATCTTTCCACTCATTCATCATACTCAAAGTCGAAGTCACGGCAGGGGGGGCTCGGAAAAAGAACGAGAATCGGTGTCGTGGTGGTGCTACGAGATGGCGATTTCTCGTATAGAAGAATAGATCCGCGGACCTATTGATTGACCATAGATGCGAACCGATCGACCGCTATCTAAGAGAAGATAAGTAGTTCTTCTATCGTTCAAGGGCAAGGGGAGAACATGTAGCGGCTTGCCTAGATCTCGTATTTCCCGTCGGTCAAACCAACGATTCTCTTCTCAAAGTAATAGAGAGAGTCTGTTTCTTTTTTGATTTTGCCGGTATGTAGCTCCGCGAGCTAGGAGCGCATCATCGGGGCAGGGCGAAAACGAACATAGGATCATCATCATGGCCCTTTTCTTGTTTCTTTTGCTTGTGTCCGGTCCGTTGTGTGTGTTTTTTTTTAAGGCTTATCCGGGGGCTGCTGCTCTGGGGCATCCAATTCCTCTTCTTTCTTTTGCTGCCGATCTCACATCGAGAGCAGCTCCTTCTTGTTCAGGGTCATCAGATGAGAGATCTTCCGGAGATTCCGAGAAATCGGTCAAGCGGGAGGCTACCCTCGACTCACCTCTTAATCTATAAAAACCCCTCCCCAGAGGAGAGCGGAAGCTCCAGAATGAGTATGCCCTGATTCCCGGATTCATTCTCGTCCTGATCCACCATTAAATTTTCGGAATCTACAAAAACATTATAGGAGAGGGCTTGTAATGATCTTCTCAAAGATCACAAGGTGCTGAAGAGGGGGATCTGTAGGTTTTTGTGAAAGGGATGCTCTTATCATGTTATTGCTTAAAATAAAAACCGACTCTATTTGATGTCGATTCATCCACACTTCCATTCCTTGTAGAGGAAGGCTAACTGCTTGCTGGCTGGGAGCTGTATGAGCGGTAACGTCCACGTACGGCTCCGTGAGAAGGTGGACGGAAATGGCCTTGTTGTACCTCACTCCCGTCTTCAATGGGGTCTGCTCTTTATTTTTTGGGAGAGAGAGAGAGTTTTTTGTTTGTGTTTTTTCTGTTCAGGGAGAGTTTTTTGTTCTTCTTCTGTTTAGGGGGAGAGAGAGAGTTTTTGTTCTTTTTGTTCTTTCTTTTCTCTTTTGTCTTTTGTCTAAGGATAGAGGATTTGGCCTGGCCCGTCAGCGGGCTTCTTTTTGTTTCGGGGCAGCAAAAAGTAGCAGATTCAATGATTCGACTCTTTGTTTTTGTTTTCTCGTTCCCTTTCAGTTCTCTTTGTTCATTCACGACTGGCATCGCAATTATACTGGTAATAATTTAGGGAGAAGTCTCTCTCCTTTCTTTTGTGTTTTCTCACTCGTCCCTTGTGCGTTTACGCTTGAATTCAGGATTCAGATCTGACAGCAACCGGAAGAGATTCAACTCTTTCAGCAACGGGACAAGATTTCACTCGTCTAGCAACGGGAACAGATTTAACTATCAAATCGGAAACGTACAGTCATACACCCGAGTACCTTCCTGACAGAATAGAGTCCTTCGCTCCTTGAATCGGTAGATTATTGTAGTATGGCCAGCCTCGCCGTCGCTTCTTCGACTATAGCCCTTCGGCTTCCCGAACTCCATTCTTGAATTCGCTCTTGCTGACGGTAGCTATGTGAGTGAAATATGTTCCCGTAGCTGGCTCTGTTGCGGGTAAGGATAGCACTTAAAAGGACTTCTCACTCTTGGAATTAACAGCAGCAGAAAGGTTTCATTCTGTTCCGACCTCAAACTCCTCCTAAAGAGCTGAGTTGAGTGTTTGTACGCCTTCATAACAAATGGTTTGTTGAAGCGTCACCCCGGGAGAAAAGAAGGCGCCCGGCGTCACCCCGTCGATTCCTCGGGCCTTGCTTTATGAGTTTATTCTGTTCCGGTAGCAAATGTTCTCGTTGAATGGGAGCTACACTAAATTGAGGAAGTCCATATAATATAGTACTTCTTCCTTCTGCTCATGGTTGAAAGGGAGGCATTAATTACTAAAAGTTGCTGGTGCCCGGTAGCTTAATTCGGGTTTGAGGCTCTTCAGTCTGGGATATGAAATAGCAGTGTAGGACTCGGGAGGCAACCAAAGCTACTACAGACTCGGGAGCAGCCCAGGAAACTGCAGCTACTGAAAAGGGCTCTACCGGCACTTCTTACTATACTATAAGTGAAGCCCGTGAAAGCAGGGTATCGCCAGATAGCTCGCAATACCGTAATTAAGGGCAGACGTAAGGGCAAATCTTCGGCACCCGCTTCCACATTCCATTGCAGTCAGAGCACAGGCTGAACTTCCGCCCACGTCGTTAGCACTCCTTCTCTTCACTACTCGTAGGGATTTCCCCCTTGAGGGACCTTCTTTCACATCGTTGCACGTCCATCTATCCCGCTACCCTTGGAACGAGCGACCTCCCCTGCTAAAGTCAATAATATGGACTTTCCCGGTTGCTTCTTTGGTCTATCCCTAACGGTCTTGGCTACTCTCCCTACCGGAGAAAGGCACTCCTTTGCATTGATCTTCGGGAGCCCACGTATCCGACTTTCCAACTTCCCCTTCCTCTCTTTCCTCTTTGCCACCCTTTCAGAGCCTCTCGAACGAAGCTACTTGAGCCTACTTCCCGCTGACTTCTCCCGCTTGATGATCTTTACCGGTCCCATTCCTCTCTTTTCTTTCCACGGCTCCGTCAAGCTAAGAGTCGCTTCGTTGAGCTACTTCTTTGCAACTCGGAGCGCAATCTCTGCAGTCAGTCCTTTACACAGCTATATCTCTGCAATCCGCTTAATCCTAAGAGCCAACCTTATTCTGATCTGTGCGTCGTTCGAGCCATTTTGACTTGAAGCACTCCAATGAATGGAAAGATAGGACCCGGCCGTTCATCCCATGCTGACGAGAACCTAGTCATGAGAACCTATACCTCCGGCCCACGAAGTGAAGCGGAGCCCACCATCAATACCCGGGATAGCGAGCACCTTCACCTTTGATTGGTGGATCCGACCTTTGAATAGGGAGAGAAAGAAGTAGAGTAGGTCCCAGCCAGCGCGAACCATTCATTGGATCCAGCTTTCCATTCATTAGATGTTCGACAGACATCATCTGTTCGACAGACATCATCTGCTCGTGCAACATCAACTAGATTATGTGACTCACTGTACGAAGAATAACATGTCACTCACAGTACTCTGAATCACAATTAGTGTAACTCATAGTACAATGAATAACAATAAGTGCAGGTATGCGTGAGATCATACATGCGTGAGATTGGCAGATTGTAACAGTTTATTAAGAATCCCGGTTTGAGATATGTTGACAGATGCGTGAGAGTGTCAAGTTAGAACATATTTGACCACTAACTTACTCTTCAGTGCGTCAAAGTGGCTGCGTTATGACATACTTGATGCCCTACTACCATGAACTACAGAGGATGGGCTCAGCACCACACCTCGTATGGCAACCACCCGCCCGGGCATACTCTCCCTACCTACCTTGCCCCATGGACCTCGCTACAAAGAAGGGCACCCAGTTAAACCATGGCTAGTGGATCTGTCTATTAAAGCCTAGCACCGCAAGAACACTAGCACTCCCCAAAACAAGGGAAGGGCTGCTGAGAAGAAGGAGCAGAGCGACCAGGGGAGCCCGGAAGAGAAGGAAAGGAGGGCGGATGGTAGTTCAGTTCGGATTGCAAAGATTTCGTGCTTGCGCGCTCTTAGAAGCCCTTTCCCCCGACCTATTTGAGCCTGGCATGGAGAAGCCGCTCCTATCGAGTTCTGGCTCCCGACCGCATAGTGGGCTATTCTTGTTGATATGACGAGTTAGCCCAGGAATCTTTCCCGAGATCTGAAGAGTAGGTGGGGGAATCGAACCCCCAACCACCCTTTCCCGTTGAGTCATGAATCGACTGAGTACCTATGATAGGACCTGGAGACTCCCCTAGAGGATGGCGGAACTTAAGCGGTGGGCTCGTTCCACTCCTATAGATCTAAGAGGTTTCGTCCCTGGCATTCCATTTATCGCTATCGCACCTCGCATTCGTGATTCATTGGTCCATCGAGAGCTCTCCTTGGCCCGGAGAACATGGACTGAGCCCAGATCGCATGACATCCGGTCGAGCTCCTCTCTTTAATCTTTCCTGAGATCAAGGATTCGAACCCATGACTCACTTATCTGACGCTACTACCGATTACTGGGAATTGAACCTTTCCTTCTCATTGGACTAGATAAAAGTAGTGACACGTGAAGTCCGAAGACGATGAAGCGAGCTCGTGCAAGGACCTTCCATCTCTAGGAAGCTACATTCCTTACTATATAAAGAGAAAGTCATTCAAAGGCAGCTTGCTCGTGAGGAAAGGAACCGACCTCCAGGGGCTTAGAAATTTGCACCATTAATAGAGCTCCGTGAGGCAATCTACGCTATGCTACTGTAACAACCCGACCCTGTCTGCCCGTGGGAACTCTACTTATCCCGACCCTTATTTTTCTGTGGGTCATGGGCCTTCGACCGTCGACCGTGTCGTTACCAAGTGAGGTCTCACTTGGTTACCAGATTCAAGGAACTTTAGTACTTTAGCCTGCAGGTCTAGAGTTCGAATCTGGGGAAGGCAAAAATCCACTGGGCAGGGGTGGAAAGTCCTAGTAGGTAACGACACGGTCGATGGTCGAAGGCCCATGACCCACAGAAAAATAGGGGTCGGGATAAGTAGAGTTCCCACGGGCGGACGGGCCTGGTCGTTACAGCTACTGAGCTTCGGTTTGCTGGGCCGGACGTACGATGCATTGCTGACCGCACTTCTTGGCTGACCCGACCTCGACTTCTCCTCTACCCCCGACCTCGGAAACCTTTCCGTGCCTATCTTCTATCTCTTGCTTTAGTGCTTTCTTCCTTTTTTCCCTCGCCCGCCTTCTCTTTGAGTCTATGCTTTTTCTCCGCCCCTCTTGACCCTCTCCGCATCCCACCTCTCTCCCGCATCCATAAGAACGGCATAAGTTGATCCCGCATCCATAATCCATAAGAACAATCTCACTGGCTTGAGTGCATTTCTCTGGCCATCGCAAGTCCATCCTCTCTCCCTCGGATCACTGTCCCTCTTATCGATCCTATCCTCGCCGAGCCTGATAACTACTCTTGGTCCTACCGATTGGCACTCCTAGTCTGCTTAGTTGAACGAGCTCCGAAGACTACCCAAAAAGCAAAATTTACAACAGTGACACAGATCCGTGAAAAGATCAGAATTCATTGACTGCCGGCTTCGTATTATAAAATTTTTTAATAATAAAATTTTAATAATTAATTTTTCTTTTATAATATGTCAATTGACAGTTTATTTATTAATCTGTCAATTGATCAAGCATTTTAATATTCCTATAAATTGTATCTCTTATGAGAAAATCTCAATGAAGAAATTTTATTTCTTTCCACTTTTTCTTTTCTTTTACCTTTCTCTATTATCCTTTTTCTCTAACATGGTTTTTCTTCTATCAGAGCCATGATTTCTTCTCTAATTTTTTTTTCCCCCTCCCCTCCCCTTTTCTCTCTTCTTCTTCATTTAATGTCGAATACTCGAAATAGATGTCAAATTTATCTCAGAGTTGGGCATATTGGTACTCAATGTCCTAAACGATATGACACAAATTTTATTGGTGGTCCTAAAGGTTTAAGACAATCGACTATTCACCTATGCATCCTAAAGCGCTCTCGTCCGTGCCTACTCTTGATAAACCACCAAAGTTTTCTTCTACTGAATGGTATATTGACACCAGAGCAACTCATCATGTCACATCAGATTACAATATCTTCACAGAAGTAACACCATACTATGGTTCGGACACGGTGCAGGTAGGCAATGACTCAGGTTTGCAAATTACTAACCTTGGAAACACATATATTCATTTATCTAATCGTACTTTTCACATGCGCAACATCTTTCACGTCCCATCTATTACTAAAAATTTATTTTCCGTACGTCAATTTTGTCTTGATAACGATGTCATTTTTGAATTTCATCGTAATCATTATTTTATAAAATCTAGCAGAACAAATACTATCTTATTTTCTGGGGGAATCAAACATGGCCTTTATTATCTTCAAAATTCTTCAATCAAGGCTTTCATTGGTGAACGTACAAATAAACCAGCTTGGCATGCTCGACTTGGTCATCCTTCTCTTCGCATTGTTCAGTCGATCATCAATAGGTATGATTTACCTACTTCCTCTACCTCCTCTCCGTCTCATTCATGTAGGGCCTGCATGGAATCTAAAAGTCATAAACTACCTTTCTCTTCATCTGATCATGTTTCTAATTTTCCACTTGAATTAATTCATTCGGATGTTTGGGGCCCTGCACCTATTTTGTCTAACCATGGTTTTCTTTATTATGTTACCTTTATTGATCATTTTAGTAAATATACTTGGCTCTTTCCTATGAGAAGAAAATCTGATTTATTAGATATATTCTGTAATTTTCAAAAATAAGTTGAAAGATATTTTAATCGTAAAATACTTTCTGTTCATTCTGATTGGGGAGGCGAATATCAATCTCTCCATCGTCATCTTGTCTCTTGTGGAATTGTTCATCGAGTCTCTTGCCCTCATACTCCAGAACAAAATGGCTCTGCTGAGAGAAAACACAGACATATTGTTGAAACCGCCTTAGCTCTTCTCCATCATGCATCAGTTCCACGTAAATTTTGGGATGAAGCTGTCTGTACTGCAACATATCTCATAAATCGACTTCCTACCCCATTGCTCAATCATAAGTGTCCTTTAGAAAAACTTTATAATCAAACTCCTGACTACACTTTTCTTCAAATTTTTGGTTGCGCATGTTATCCATGGTTACGCCCCTATTCTAAACACAAACTTGATTCTCGTTCACTACAATGTGTTTTCCTTGGTTATAGTAATTTGCATCATGGGTATCGTTGCTTGCATATACCTACAGGACGGATATATACTTCACGACATGTTACTTTTGACGAGTCTTTATTCCCTTTTTCGACAGCTTCTTCAATCTCTCCTCCAGATACAAGTGGCACTTTCTTGATGACACCTAACATTGTCGGAGGTGATGGCATCCTAGGTCCTGCTCCGGGGCTCTCTAACAACTATCCTATATCATCCGAATCACCTCAAGTTGCTGCTCCAACAAGAGCAAGACGCACTAACACTATCAGAAGGGATAATATGTTGGATCCTATTCCGTGTCCAATCTTGGAAGCCTCACCAACCAATAGATAATATGCTTTCTGGCTCTGACTCCTCAAATAATACAGGTTCATCGTCGAATTCACCATGTCAGCCCACTTCCTCATCGCCATCAACAAGTGATTCAAATGATAGTGATTCTCGTCGTATGCTTCCTTTAAGTGACATCTATGCACGTTGTCCACCAATGGCAACCCGATATCCCCTTCCACAAGCTTTAGTGGTCTCTTCAAAATCTATTGAACCGACTTATTTTTCACAAGCGAACAAGGATCCAAATTGGCGTAGTGCAATGTCTACAGAATTTGATGCACTTCTTCGCAATGGAACATGGACTCTAGTTCCGCGCACTCCCTCCATGAATGTTGTGGGCTCTAAATGGGTATTCCGCCTCAAGCATCGAGCTGATGGTTCTCTTGAAAGGTACAAAGCTCGTCTTGTAGCCAAAGGATTTAATCAACAACCAGGTATTGACTTTCATGACACCTTTAGCCCCGTCATCAAAATTACATCTATCAGATTATTATTATCGATAGCTGTCAGTTCTAATTGGCCTGTACGACAATTGGATATTTCTAATGCTTTTCTTCATGGTCATCTTGAGCAAACTATATTTATGGAGCAACCACCTGGGTTTATCCATCCACAATTTCCATCTCATGTTTGTCAGCTCAAGAAATCCATATATGGTCTTCGACAAGCTCCTCGTGCATGGTTTCATCGATTATCTACTTGGTTACAAGCTCAAGGATTTTCTGGATCAAAAACAGACTCTTCTCTCTTCTACAAATATAATGATGGATCTATGATATTTTTTCTTATTTATGTGGATGATATTTTAATAACCGGCAATGATCAAAAGGGCATCACAACTATACTTGGTCTTCTCAATCAAGAATTTCCTATTCGAGATTTGGGTAATGCTCATTTTTTTCTTGGTATTGAACTTATCCCACATGATGAGGGTTGTCTCCTCTCTCAGAGCAAATACATTACTGGACTTCTCCAAAGAGCTAAAATGGATGGTGCACGTCCGGTCTCCACACCAATTGCTATAAATAATTTCTCTGCAACTCCATCATCTCCAGCTATGTCTGATCCTCAAATCTATCGAAGTATTGTTGGAGCCTTACAATATGTCACTATCACACGACCTGATATTACCTTTGCAGTAAATCGTGCTTGTCAATTTATGCATGCTCCAACTGAACAAAATTGGGATAATGTAAAAAGAATACTTCGTTATCTCAAAGGTACTATTTTACATGGTCTTCTTTTATATCGTCATTCTTCTAGAGACTTACATGCTTATAGCGATGCGGATTGGGCAAGCTCTCCTGAAGATAGACGTTCTACTAGTGGGTATGCAATATTTCTTGGACGAAATCTTATCTCATGGAATTCGAAAAAGCAACCTACAGTATCTCGTTCAAGCACTGAGGCTGAATATAAAGCTATAGCCAATACAACATCTGAAATTATTTGGCTTCAATCGCTTCTTTCAGAACTTCATCTTGCATCAAATGTCCCACCAAAACTTTGGTGTGATAATATTGGAGCGACATATCTTACAGCAAATCCAGTCTTTCATGCTCGTACAAAACATGTGGAAATTGATTTTCATTTTGTTCGAGAACGTGTGGCAACTCGACAGTTATTTGTCTCTTATATTTCTGCAGAAGATCAACTTGCTGATATCTTTACTAAGCCATTGTCCAGACAACGTTTCACCAAACTAGCAAGCAAACTCAACGTCAAAGATCTCCCGTTGAATTTGTCGGGGGGTAAAAGAGAACTAGTTTTAAAAGAGAACTAGTCAATAAAAATTTATTATTAAGATTAGAACTTTTCTTTTATAATATGTCAATTGATAGTTTATTTATTAATTTGTCAATTGACCAAGCATTTTAATATCCCTATAAATTGTATCCCTTATGAGAAAATCATCAATGAAGAAATTTTATTTCTTTCCACTTTTTCTTTTCTCTTCAATTTTCTTTCTTCTAACAATTGGACCCGAAGGCGGTGTTCGAGAAGCAGGGGTCGGGCACTTGGGTGTCGCTCTACATGCACCGGCAGATGGTGAAGCTGGACGTCGAGAGGTTCCGGAGCGTGCTCTGGCACGCTCGGGAGATCTTTCGCCAGCCATGGAATTGACGATCACGATGCTCCTGTTCATCACAAAACCAGAAATTAATCGCTGTGCTTGATTGGTTTTCAGATTTTAACAAGAATGGAATGAAATTTTCCTTGAATTCCTTATCTTCAGATTCAGATGTTCATCGTTAATTTGTATTTCTTCAGTTTTATCCTGGTGTAGTTTTTTTTATATACATCAGATAGACGATCTTTCTCTAATTTATCTATCTATCTATCTATCGAGTAAATCTAAAACACAATTTATATACATTTAGATTATTCAGATGTTCGTCTTTCCCTTGATCCTCACCGATGTACTATACCTATGGGGGGTTTATCTTGGTCTTTCTTGATTCTTACGGGTTAGATACAACACTTGGTAAGAAATATGGATGCAGGGGCGACTCACGAATGATCCAACTTCAATGAATCATAATTTTTAAATTATTTTTAACTTGGATATCAAATAAGCATGATCGATTACTGATGTGGTGGGTCCTGTCCTAGCTTGATGTAGCAAGACAGGTCAATATATTATCCAACGTGGTCGGTTTGAGGTCAACGGTCAACCTTGCTTTATGGGCCCAAGCCCGTCTGTTGTTCGCCCGGTGTGTGTGGCCCATCCAATCCACCTGATCCACACGACACGCTCGGCTTTGGCCAGCTTGTCCTATTAACCTTGCCTGGTCAACTTAATCGGCCCGACCTTACCCGCCCGGGCCGTCTAATGCCCAGTTCGCCCGGGCCCCATAGTTCTCAGCTTACCCAGGCATTATTGCATCCTGTCCCCCAGACAAGGGCGGAGGGACGTTGAAGGTTACCCGGGCTGTAGCCCGGGTAAGATTTTTTAAGAATCTCCAATTATTCATTGTTTTTTTAAATAATAATATAAATTTACTTTTTTTTTAAGTATACAGCCCGGGTAATATGTTTTTTAAGAATCATGAATTATTCATTGATTTTTTTAAAAATAATAATCTAAATTTACCTTTTTTAAGCGTACAGCCCGGGTAAATTTTGTTAAAGTAAATAATTAATTTTTTTAATATATGGCTCAGTTTAAGGAAATAAAATAAAATACCTAATCAATACGATTTTTTTTCCTCGCTCAGCCGGTCGTCCTAACCCTCACCAATTTTTTATTCCACTGTAATTTCTTTTTCCTCCTCACCCTCCCGCCTCCACCACAATTTCTTCTTCCTCCTCACTCGCCCCGCCCCCCAACCTAACCCTCACACGATTTTCTTCCACCGTGATTTCTTCTTCCTCTTCACTTGCTCGGTCGCTCGATTTCTTCATACTCTTCTGTCACTGTTCTGTTCAACGATTGCTTACGAATTTTCTATCTGTGAATCACGACTATTATAAGCGATTGCAGCCGGCGTGACTATTGATTCTGAGATATAAATTTGTTCGCATAGATACAGGTATTTTCTTATGATAGATAAATTATTATCGCATTCATTATATGGTCAGAGTAGATTGTTGGTATGTCATATGGTATATATACCCAAGGACAAAGTCATATGTTATTCTACTTTAGTCCGAGGGCCAACAACGGCCATGATGTTAAAAAGGAAGATATCGGGTGAGTCGGCAGTAGAAAAAAAAAGACAGCTTAGGAAAAAGAAGGATGTTAGATGAGTTGATGGTGAGAAAAAAGAAGATAAGTTGGGGTCCGAGATCAGCCCGGGTAGATCGGCAATCCTGGCTCCGCCATTGCCCCCAGAGCCCCCGATCTAATCGGTCTACCAGGGGCCTTGGGCTCGCTTGCTCCCTCCGTTCTAGTTAGTCAGCCCGCTAGAACCACTCCTGCTACTTAGCCTGCTCAATTGCTCAGGGCACCCATATCGCTTGAATAAGCCCGGTCGACGCCGGCCTCAGGCCTCTCCCCCACGTCGACATCCACCCCGCCTTCAGTCTCCCGGCTAGCTGACAAATGGGCTAGAGACAACCGAATATGTGAATATCTGCTCAGGGAAAAAGGCAATAGCTTGGCAGCCACGCCCCGCCTCTCAGTTGGTACTGCATCTCCACTTACGGCTAAACGACAAGAGTAACATGTAGGCTCAAATCACAGGGAACGGGTACTAGGCGCATCACCCCTGCCCTCTAGCTGCCGCCCTACTGGTGTAGATGTCAGAAGCGCACAGAGCTTGTCTCCCTTGATACTATCACAGTCCGCTCCTCTGACAGAAGGAATGTTCCCCTTGAAGGTATATGAGTTTCCATGAAGGTACAAGCTCTCTCTCTCTCGAGACATACGCACATTTTTCACTACAACTGTTTTTCTTCTTCTTCTCGCCCTCTTCATCATTGGAGACTGACTTGAGCGTCGGAGTGGCCTGCCGGGAATCCCCGGCACCCGCTAATCCTTGCATTCATCTGTGATCTTTCAGGTCTTGCTAGCGCGGGGTCCACAGTGTCCTAGGTGGCGGTTCGTTGACTGTTGGCGTGACCGTCGGCGACATTTGGTCGGAACAATTACTAATCAAAACTTTTCAAATACCTTTATTCGGTATAGATTCTATCATATCGATCCACTTTTAGACCCATTCGATATTGTTTAATTAGTGATTCATCCGCGACTCGAAACTTATTTTTTTTATTATTTATAGTAATTTTTTATTTTTAAGGAGTTTAGATATTTTTGATTTTTTTCAAATTAGGATTTGGTTTACAGTCTATTTACATGCATGTTTAGTAATTTTCAGCTATCGCAATTTTCTCTTCGTTTTTCTCAATTTCTCCTACTTGTTTTCTCTCTAATTCTCCTCTAATCTTTCGTCCCAGAATATTTGCTATTTTATCCGACATCAAATATACACCATCAGTACCATAAGAGGATCAAAAATATCTTAAAATTGACTTTTGAATGTGTATAAATTGTACTTCAAATTTACTGGACGAGTAAACAAAGACGCAAGTTGTATATTTACAAGATTAGTTGAGTGAAAGTGAATAAATCTCTATGCTCCTCATCAGTGAAGAGATTCTGATATGGTCAACCTAATTCTTTCAGAAGACCAACCTCCTTGTGTGCTTCTTCTTCTTCCGCAGAATTTGGACTTCGTAGACGATGTTCACATAAAAATGATGACTATTTTGCTGCAATCAAGTCTATCGTCTTGTCTTCTATATTTAATTTTACCGTATAAAATGATGTGATTAGATTCTTGTGCTGAATTTATTTTTTTGTTTCGAGTTCTCATGCTTTTGAATTTATACGGTTAGAAAATTATAATTCCCAACATTTCATTATTTTCTCATGGAGATCAGCACTTTGTCGGTTCTCCCATCTTCTTCATTTTAGCAAAAGGTAGAATCCACTACCCCAACGGCCCTAGACAGTTGACCCCACGATCATCTATAAGGAGGTAAATCGGGAAGCTATAGTTGACCACTACGGGGGAGGGCATTACCTCGGCTTCGTCGATATTCGACCCTTGTCCACTTTAACAAGTCTGCCCCATAATAACCAACTCAATAATGCCCCAGGGCGTCGGTTCTCCCATCTTCAATTTAGGGTATGTTTGCTTGGATGTAGGAAAATTATTTTATTGATGGGGAGGAGATAAGGAACAAAGGTGGGATGAGAACTTCAAAAGTGTTTACTTAGGTGTTAAGTAGGGGAAGAGGGGGAGGGAGATGCGAAGAAGGAAAATGATGCAGGAGATTTGAGTTTTGAAAGGTCATAATTTTTTATTCAGGTTGAACCATGAGACTTTTAATATATCAAATCGAAATTTTCATTATAAAGGTATAATCTGTAATGACCAGTACTCTTAGGTTAAAAAATATCATTTAAAGTCTTTTTGGAAGCTCTGAATAATTTTTATTATTGTATTAGGATTATTTTTGTCTTTTACATCATTAAGATTTTGAAACTATTTAAACCTTTGTTTAGTTATTGTTATTACATTATCTTTTATCTTAAATCAATTTTTATCATTTGTTTGTCAACACTGGTCAACACTTATTGAACTTTCTACTTGTCAATACTTGTCAACATCTTTTTAGATTTTTTTTTCATTTACCAATATTATTTCAACTTTCATCATTGTCAAGTCTTTGGTCAATCTTAAGTCACTTGGACTTCATTCAATATCAAGTATTCAGTAACTCTTGACCTACTTAACATATCAACCTAACTTAAACTCAATCAAACACATTGCCCAAACATCAAGACACAACATATTATCCAAATATGATGGCGCCAATATATTGTCTAAACATCAAAATGCCAACCCTTTATTAATATTCTTTTGTACTTATTATTTCGTTGTAAGAGTTTTTCCGTCTCCGAAAAAGTTTCGAAAAGGAGATCAAACTGGACTCACGTTTGAGTGCGTAGACTTTGGATATTATATTCTTCTACTACGATTAACTTTGATGGAAACGACGAATGAAAAAGAAAAATAAATGATTAAGATTCACCCCCCTCTCTCAACCGCATAGATCCTACACAAGGAACATAACTATGGTCCATTCATATTTGAGGTTTAGGCAAGAAAGACATTGTATAAGTTCAAAAGGTCTAAGCAATCATAAAGTAATTGCTATACCATGTTAAAATAAATTATATTTTTAATTTAATTTTATCAAAAATATTATGCATAAAATATTTTTATATAAAAAATTATTTATTAACTTGGTCAAAGATGCTTAAATTTAAGTATCACTTTAAAAAGGTTAAAATTATTATAAGATTGTTATAGTAGCTATTTAAATGGCTACTCCAATAGCATATAGTTGTTCACAATAATATAACAACCATTAAACAACTTTGTAGTAGGAATTTAATGACTACTATAATTGTTGCAGCAACCATATTAATTGATTGTGGTATAATAACCACTTAATTATTGTAATAGTAGTCGAAGTGACTTATCTAACTGGTAAGTATTAAAATATGTGTTGTTTGAGATTTCAAATTCGAGTCCTCTTAATAATAAATATATTTCCCTTTGAGGAGTTTGTTGACTGATGTTGTTTCGACAGTGGAACTTTTTGTCAACATAGAGGTACAGCTGTGCCTCTAAAAAATTTCTTAGGAGGTTTCTGACTATGGGGTTGTTTTGGTGGTAGGGCCGATCACTATAAAAACTTTACCCATACTGTTTTTAGCTCCCGAGACATAGTTGAGTTGGTTACTGCGGGACAGTCTTATTGAAGTGGATAAGGGTCGAATCTCGGTGAAGTCGAGGTAATGCTCTCCTCCGTAATGGCCAACTGTAGCTTTTTGATTTACCTCCTTACAAATGATCGTAGAATCGATCATGTGAGACCACTGGATGGCGGATTCTACCTAAGTAATAGTAGTATTAAACATCTAGCCATATGCTATATTGTTATAATAGTTAGTTACTATAATAATTTTAAGATGCTTTTAAATATGTTTAAATAATTTTAATTAAATTGATAAAGAATTTTTTTAATATAAAAGTATTTCATATATAATAGATTTATCAAATTAAATCAATTTATTTTAATATAATATAGCGACTGCTATGGTATACTGAAAAATATCAAAATGATGATCCTTTTTCAAAAACAAATAAATCAAATGGGCATCTTATCAGTCATTTTATCTCAAAAATATCCCCTGACGTAGTATTATTGTAGTAACTACTTGTAGTTGCTACAACGTATAAAGCTATCCAATAGCTATTACAACAAATTTAAGATGAGTTTAAGATTTACATCGCTTAGAAGTTATTGAATATTTGCTACAACGTGTAGAAGCTACACAGTAGTTGCTATAATGTATTTATAATGAGTTTAGGATTTATGATTGTAACAACTATATAATAGCTTCTATAATTATTTTAAAATGATTTTGATGAAATTTAAATAATTTTAATCAAATTGATAAATATTATTTTGATAATATTATTTAGAGATTCTAAACCTTAAATCCTAAACTCACCATAAATACATTATAATAGCTACTGGGTAGTTTCTAAATGATGTAAATCATAAATCCTAAACTCACTCTGAACACGTTATAGTAACTATTGAGTAACTTTTATATATTGTAACAACTACTAGTAGTTTCTACACAATATAATCCTAAATTTTAAATTCTAAATTTATCCTAAATACGTTATGCAGCTACTAGTTAGCTTTTATACAGTGTAAATTCTAAATTTTAAACACTAAAGTCACTCTAAATATATTGTAGTAGTCATGGGTAGCTTTTACACGTTGGATTGGAGTAGTTACTCGATAACTTCTACAATAATACTAGGTCAAGAGGTATTTTTAAAATAAAATTATTAAAGGGGCATCTATTTGATTTTAATTAGAAATGAAATATCCATCTAACATTAACAAAAAGTGGAATCCGCCACCCAGCTGCCCCACCATTGTAACCAACTCAACTATGGAGATATCCATCTAAGTTCATCAAAAGGTGGAATCCGCCATTCCAGCGATTCTATACGGTCAGTCCCACGACCATCTATGAAGAGGTAATCAGGAAGCTACAGTTGACAACTACGGATGGAGATATTCATCTAACTACAATAAAAGGTGAATCTGCCACTCCAGCAGCCTCACATGATCGATCTCACGACCATCTATGAAAAGGTAAATTAAAAAGTTATAGTTGACCACTACGGGAGAAAGATATCCATGTAACTTCAACGTGTAACTTCAGCAAAACTTGGAATCCACCACCCCAGCGGCTTTACACGGTCGCCTCCACGACCATCTGTGAGGAGGTAAATCGAGAAGCTGCAATTAACTACTACAGGGAAGGACATTGCCTCGGCTTTGTCGAGATTCGACTTCAGCATGTAACTTCAGTAATAAGGTGGAATCCGCTACCCCAACGGCCCCACACGGTCGCCCCCGTGATCATCTGTGAGGAGGTAAATCGGGAAGTTGCAATTGACCACTACGAGGGAGGGCATTGCCTCAACTTTGTCGAGATTCAACCCTTGTTCATTTCAGTAAGTCTATCCCGTAGTAACCAACTCAATCATGCCCCGGGGATAACTTCAACATGTAACTTCAGCAACAAGGTGAAATCCGCCACCCCAGCAGTCCCACATAATCGATTCCATGACCATTCGTGAGAAAATAAATCGAGAAGTTACAATTTATTTCGACTTCATTGAAATTCGATCCTTGCTCCAGCACGTAACGATTTTATAAAAGACGGATGACTATTTGATTTTTGTCCTAATTATTATATGTTCTATTAGTTAATGTTAGTAGCACTGAAATAAAAATATTATCAATATTATCAAAGAAAAGTAAAGCGTGTCCGTTTTTACGATTATGATAATTAAAAGTGCCTTTTAAAAAAGAATTGGATGACACGCTTTGATAATAATAAATTGCCCCAACACTGTACCCTAACCCACCGGCAACGCGCAACAAGGCGATGACGACGGAACCCATCCGATCGCCGCTCCGCCAGGAGGACGCCTCCGCCTTCCCCTTCCCCCCGCCACCGCCTCACAACACTCCGATAGGCACTGCCCCACTTACGGAACCCACCGCGGTGGCTAGCCGGCACGATCTCTCGACGCTTGCGGCGAAAGTGGAGGCCAACGCTGCTCCTCCTCATGATTGGTACCCGTGGAACGGTCAGAGGGAGGCGGCTCCGCCGGATTCAGGCTCCAGATCGCGTGTAGTCACTGGTATCGTCAGTCGGGGCCGCCTCGAGAAGGGCATCCATCGTGCGGCGGTGGCCGCGCGACTTGCAGCGGCGGTTTTATGCCTCGTATCCTTTTCCGTTCTCTCCTCTGACAGAGACAAGGGATGGGCCCTCGACTCCTATCACCGCTACAAGCAATACCGGTAGGTTCGGCCCCTTTTTTTTCTCCTTCTAATTATAACCTAGAAATTTTAGCTTTGATGATGATCCTCCCTGCGAGCGTGCAGTTATTGCGTGTCAGTGAACGTGATTGGATGCCTCTACTCTGGTTTCCAGTTGTATTCGCAAGTCCACAACAAGGTTATGGAGAAACACATCATACGCCGTCCTCTGGGTGACTACTTTGACTTCGCCATGGATCAGGTATACCAACTTAAAGTGTTCTTTCTGCCTATGTTAGTTTAGATAATTAGTTTGTAAGAAGCTTTTGTTATCTTTTGATTCATTGCTTTAAGCATTTTGATATACTTCCACTGAATTCTGAGATGATTTAATGAGTAACTAATAGTTCTTCTCTTTTGAAATATACAAATTGTCTTAACCTCTAGAAGAAGTCATCTCTTCTCAGTAGTTGTTTGCTAAGTAAGAATTTTTTTTACCTATGTAAGCAACTTATTTTTTATTTATGGACTAACCATAGGGCTATAAATGAGCCAAGATGAGTCCAGCTTTGTGTTTTTCAAATTGATATGGTAACCGACCCAAGCCAAGCCGAGCTTCAAATGAACGTCGTTGAAAAAGTTGTTCCAGCTTATTTGGTTTCTTTTTTACAAGCTTGAGTTTCGTTCGTTTAGATGTTATCAAGTTCTCAATTTGAGTGGTTTGATTGTTTGAAACTTTTAGATTTTAAAACTTATTTGGTTGGTTAGTGAGAGCTTTTTTGTTATTTGCAACTATGATAAGAGCTTTGCTGATGAAGATGGATCATAAACTTTGTTCGAGGACATTGTGAATATTGTTCATGAACAGTTAACTAGTTGAACATAATATGTGTTCAAGTTTTTTATTTAGTTTAATAAGTTGTTTAAGCTTGTTCATTTAATTGATCTTGTGTACATTGAACGATTATAAATAAGCTCTTACCAAGTCGAACACCAAGTTTGCGCACAAATAAATAATCATTTAGGGCAAAGTTAATAATAGCATAAGACATCTACTTGTTTAGAAAAAACCCATGATGAAGTTGTACAGAACTATTCTTGGTGCAATCTTTTACGTACGGAATGTATCTGTGACAACTTGTATTAATTAATAGAAAGCAATGTATAATTGCTTTTTCCTTCAATAAAGGATTCTCAGACATAGATATATATAATACAGGACAAATTGCTTTTTCATGACTCTCCCCTAAATAATGACCAGATAAGCAAGTATGAATGCACTAAATTTACAAGTAGATAGAAGCAAAACACTGATTATGGTCAAAATGTCACTATCTTGGCATGATTAAAATTACAGTGTAATTCGTAATTGCACAAGTGTAGCGACGCTTGCCTCCACTTATGTGGACTGGCAGTGTGCCTTTCCTCATCCATGGTACTTATGTGGACTGGTGGTGTTGCCTCTCCACCTTATTAACCCATGGAGTAACCAATGTGAAACTAAAGAAATCATCTGCCTGCCCATTGTGGTCTCTTAGCATTAGTCATCCTGTAAGATTTCTTTGGGTCCGTTATCTAAGGATGTGGTATTCAAAAATTAAAGTTCTATCCCTCCACCCTATCAACCTGTGGATCAACCGCTGTGTGACTAAAGATATAATGTCGCCTACATTCTGGACATCTGGAATTTTTTCATCCTATGACATTTCATTCAGTTACATCTTCTGAAGACTTGATATTTAGTAAACAATGGTCCACTTATCCTTTTCTTTTACACAAATGGATATTTTGTATGCAAATATGAAATCAGTTGACTATAATTGAAATTGTAGGTCATTTGAGACCAGTTTGGGAATTTCTTTCAGTTGCTAAGAAATAGTAGATCATTGAAATTACTTATAATAAAGTAGTGTTGTTTGATTTATGAAAAGAGCAAGACAAACTTTTTTCCTGTTTCAGTGAAAGGTATTGATTCCTTGTAGGTATGTAATGCAGATGCTTTTGGAGATTTATTGATCATCTACATATATGTAGATAAATCAGTTAAAAATCGATACTAGTAAGGAATATGATAAAGTGTGTGATTCAAGTCCATTCTGTTTTGTTGGTATAGTGATGATATGTTGCCAGATATCGGGATCAAGCTCTATGCATGGTGTATGCTTCCTCTAAATGAAACTATTCTGAGATAAGAAAGAACAAGGAAAAGGTAAGTCGTAAGCCTAGTACTAATATCAGGAGTGTAAATTTTGCAAATGCATTGAATTGGAAAACATTTGCAACTAAACTATAAGATAGGATATTATTTTGTAAATAGGTATCATGATTTCTGTGTGTTCGACAAGAATGGGAAATTGCAGAATGTATTCTTATCAAAGTAAGAGTACTGACAACATGGTTAGAAACAAGGATGCGAGCATTGACAACGTGTTCTCATGCTTGGTAGGGGTTAGGATTAGAAATTAAGCATCAAACATCTTAAACATAGGATTCATTGTTATGACTTTCTATATTTCTTTCTATCCCAAAAATATGTCAACCATTGCTAACATCTAATTGAATTACAAAAGACCTACCCACTTGATCAGACCTAATATACTGTTAGAGTTAGCGATTGGTATTTGTGTAGTTTAGCTTGCTTGTAGGAGTAGTAATACTTGTTTATTAGATCATGGAGTTTTCATGGAAATCGACATTGAGTAATTTTGCTCATTCTTTTGTAACCAAATTCAGAGGAAATAGAAAAAATATATTTGTGAAACAACAGAGTATTAGTTTATAGCTCAAGTAGTTTTAACCAGGGATTGAAATTTCGAGCCGTATCGTGCGATACGAGCGAAAATTTTCGTTTCGCCGACGGACCGGCATAGCGGTTCTGGCCGGGAGACGCCTCCCGAGGCGTTGCCCGAGCGCGGTGACGCCTCCAGAGGCATCGCCCGAGCGCGGTGACACCTCCAGAGACGTCGCCCGGGCCCGGCGACGCCATTGGAGGCGCCGCTCGAGCCCGGCGACGCCACCGGAGGCGCCTCTCGAGCCCGGCGATGCCACCGGAGGCGCCGCTCGAGCCCGACGACGCCTCCACGCGCGACCGGGGGCACAAGCAGTCGGGATTTTGGATTTTTTTGGGGTTTTTAACTTAGGTTTAATTGAGATTTTAATAATCAATTCCTAACTATAGTTTGGGATAATTTAAATAGACTTTATTAAAATCCATAAAATTATCTTATTATTTTTTAAAAATATTTTATTTTTATTTTTAAATATTTAGATTAAATTTTTTATTTTAATTAATATATTTTATATTTTAAAAATATTAAAATTATACTGACACGGTACGATACGGTATCGAAATTGAATCATTCCGGTCTGGAATTGAAATCTCGATACGGTTTGATATTTTAAATCTTGGTTTTAACTACTACTGTGCCCTTTCCAATGTTTTTTCCTCAAAGTTGAAATCTGATGAATGGGATGATTATAAATGAGGTGATGGATGGATGCATGAATTGTTGTATTGCTGATTACAGATACTGGCATATCTTTTGATTTCCTCATCGTCCTCGGCCACTGCTCGAACTGATGACTGGGTGTCCAACTGGGGAAGAGATGCATTTCCCAACATTGCTACTGGTTCTGTTGCCGTTTCGTTCCTGGCTTTCCTTGTGTCTTTTTCATTTATTATTAAAATAACATCTCATTCGGCTTCTGCACAATTTTTTCTCTCCAAATTATTTTTATTTTTGATATTATTGTAATAATTATAAGATCATAATTATTATATAATTATAGTTTTAATTTAGTAGCAATTACACTTTCATAATTACTATGATATAATATTGATTAATACTAATTAAAAATAAATGTCTATAATATTGATCAATATTAATTAGAGATGAAATGTATATATTATAATAATTATGAATTATAATTATTACAATATAATATTATTAGTATTGATTAAAATTAAAATGTCCATATTATAAGTTGAAATGGAAGGAAAGTTTATTCCGTTCAATTTCAGATGGATTAAAAAAATACTTGAAAAATAATGCTTATTTTTTTTAATCTGTGAGTTCATTATGTTTTAATTTGTGAATTTTGAAGAAATTGACGTTTCTTACAAATAATAGTAGAGCCGATTTGATAGAGTCTCTTAAGGACGGATTTCATTTTTTGTTCAAGTGAACGGATAAAAGATATTCAATCCATTCTTTTTCTCGTCGGCACCTCCAAGTAAACAGCTAAATCTATCCAACTTCGTCGGCTCGGCGGCTTACGAGATGCCACGCCCATGCCTGAAGTCGGCCACACAGATCCCCTTTCTCCTCCTCCATGTCTGCTTTCCTCGCCGCCACGTTCCCGGCGTCCCGGCGTCTTCCGTGGGGGATTTCTCCAAGTTTAGCGCCTTCGACAGGAGCATTCGTACGAACGGTTGGTCACGCTTCCTCTTTCAGTGCGATTTTTCTCGGATCCTCGAACTCTGATTCCTTATTTCAGGGAACAAATGCGGAGTGTCGAGAAGAGCTTTCGTTTCTGGAGGAATCGCCTTCTCAGTTTGCTGTTCCTTGCTGACTGCGGATACTGTTCAAGGTTCGCTCTCTTTTCCTATTCTTTAACATTGGCCTAAACAATCCTTAAGTTTCTTGTTTGTTAAATTGACCATAAGTAATTTATGAAAAACAATCCGCAAATAAAGATGAAAACTGATGTTTTAGAACATATCACACTCTAGTTCAACAACATCCACGAGCTGAGTCGGCCCTTGTTATGACAAATGTGATAGGAACATCCAGAATCAGATATCGAAGAGCTTGAAAATTGATCAGCCCCATGAGACACTGAAAGATGTTACCTTCTTGGATTTGATCAGAACTTTTGGCCATGCTAATAGTCTTGGTCTTCTGCAGTTTGCTCACCTTTGCTTTCAGATGTCAACAATCCTTCTTAACATGCACTTGTTTCTTGTAGTAGTAGCACTTGGCATTCTTTACAATTCTAAAAATCGATCTGGATCAACCTCGATTGTCAGGTTCTCGCTTAATTTTGCGCCCTCTCACAAATAAACCGTTAGCTTGACTCTTCCCATATTGTGATTTCCTATTTTGTTCTTCTGACAACAAAGCTGAAGAGACAACATCCAAATCTATGGTCTCTTTGCCATAGGTTAGTGCGGTAATTATAAGAGGGAGGCAAAGATCTCGATCACAACAATGCTTTGTCTCCATCTTCAGTTTTGACATTAATATCGAGAAGCTAGCTTAATAGTTTTTTATAGTTATTCAATGCTAATAAACAGAAGTAGCTTCCTTCATCTCCAAGGTGTACAATTTTCTCTTTAAATAGAGCCGGTTGCTAAGAGATTTTGTAGTGTAAAGACCATTTAGTTTGTCCAAAGTTAAGCAACAGACTTCTCCTTAGCAACATTATAAAGAACTTAATCAGCAAGGCAAAGTTGAATGCTACTTACAGCACGGAGATCTAGGTTCTTCCAATGTTATTTGATAAAATGGGGTTTGCTTCTCTTCCTTTTAAAACTTGGTGCAAGACTTGTTGAACAAGTAGGTCATTCATATTGATTTTCCAAAGGCTAAAATTCTTCTTCCCATCAAACTTTTCCACCTTGAACTTGGAATTAGAAATCTTGGACGCCGTGTTGGAGAATCTAAAAATCTTGGTTCTGATACCATTTTTCATGTAGAAGATAGGGTTAGGGAAGAAAGTAATAACAAAAGAACACAAAGAAAGAGGCACAATACATTATTTACTCTCAAGATGAGAGCTACATCCATGGGGTAATGACAATGGCTTCACTGGTCACGAGGTGTACAACCAAGAGTACAAGATCACATTCTAAACTTTGTACTCATACCTCCAAGGTTCTTATTCTATAACCCCTTCACAATGTTCACTACAATGTTCACTACCTAATAATTCAAGGTGCTCTGCGGCATCCATTGATATAGCCATGTCAGAGCCACACAAAAGGTTAAATCATTTAATGTGATTACACCATCCAAGAAGCCATCAGTGCCTCCATTTCTGTTAGATGTGTATATCCGAGACACCATCACTAATTCTAAGAAGTCCCAAAGAAATCAAAGCACCATATCAAAAACCAATATAGAAAGCATGAAGTGTCTCATGATTCCCGTCACCTGAAATATGTATGCACTGAAATCTTATAAATTGTACTTTTCTTTAACATATGGAGTTTTGTTGTCATCACAAATCTTCTGGTATATTACTTAGGATTTCATTATATTTTAGACATTATATATCATGTCTATGTAGTTCATCCTTCATCTTATATCGGACACATTGAAAAGTTCAAATTAGAACATTGGCTGTTTTGTCCATTAAAAAACTAATCAATGTTCGTTTTTGTATTCCAGGAATAGACAGATTACCATTTAGAGCAGAGGGCTATAACTTTTGGACATGGAAGGGATGCAAGATCCATTATGTAGAACAAGGAATGGGGCAACCTGTCATCCTCATTCATGGATTTGGTGCTTCTGCCTTTCATTGGAGGTAATTGTTTTCAAGCTATTAGTGCTACGAAATCTTGTTTCTATATATAATGCAGCTATATGACATTAACATTCAAATTTCTAATTGCACACTTAATGAAAATTTATAATTGTAATAATCAGATTTAACATTAATGAACGAGTTGCATATTGAAATGAAAAATTATGCTTTCTTTTTTGTTATTCCACAAATCTTAAATGTCATATGCTACAGAAAGCTTGTTTAGCGACAAACCATAGTAAAGTGGCTTGTCATTAATGTTTGAATAATTTCTTTCAACTTCTAATCTAATTCAACAGTCAGAGAACGTTTCTGTATTTAAATCCACCATACCATTTGCGCTCAAGGTTTATGCCCTGGATTTGCTAGGCTTTGGATGGAGTGAGAAGGCTATCATTGACTACGATGCAACAATTTGGAGGGACCAAGTGTCTGATTTCTTAAAAGAAATTGTGAAAGAACCTGCAATCTTAGTTGGAAATAGGTAATGCAATTAAGAATACTAAAGGATTTATATTTTGTTTAAGTTTTGACTGCATTTTGCAATAAAAAAGTTATTAGGGTAAGGCACTAGGTAGTATCTTTATTTATGTTTATTATTCAATGTAGAACTATAAGTTCCTAGTGATATATGATATTTATGCACGAGTACTTAGAACTGTAGGATAAACTAGTCACCATGTTCTGAAGATTAGGAAGATGCAACTCTTAAGATGGGATAAAACTAATCTTCTAATTTCTAAAGATTAGAAAGATTCAGAAAACCTAAGTTATTGTGGATATATTAAGGAAATTTAAAGGGATCGGCTACAAGAGCAGATGGAGGTGGTATAGATAGTTGATACAAACCTTGAGACTTATTCCCAACACTAATCTAATCTCTGTCCTTGTCTGTGAATTTTAAATAGAAATCAATCTACCAATAAATGCCATTGAACATTTTAAAGATTTGGTAAGTTTATTGACAGATGATAACATATTCCAAAGGAATTCATAAACAAAAATAGAAAAAAGGATAAAGCAATAGAAACTTGTCCAATGTCTTTTGTCAATGTGAAAGAACCATTGGCATATATGATATTGGGTGGTGAACTAAGTGAGTAGAGAATAAGTGGATATTATCAGACGTGTTCAAAGGTTCCCAAGCAATGATTTAAGTAGAATGCTTAGTGGTATGTATCATAAATGCAGTAGAAGTACCTTCATGAGATAAAACAACATTTGATTGAGAAGAGACATCGCTGAAGAAGACTGGTATACTCTATAGGAATTGTAGTGGAGTTAGAGTCAAAGAAGATAGTTGACTATACAACATTGGCGGTGTATAGAGGATGTCCTAGTAGATAGCGAGGGAGTAGCAGACATCTTGTATGTGCCAATATTTTTACAGTGGGGTGCATTGGATCTTATTCTGTTTACCAAAGTGACCTTCATAGCATTGTTGACATCCATGATTTATCTACAGCTGTGACTCACTAGATGACAACTGAGCAGCCATGGTTGGTGGAGGAAGAATGTAGCTTTTCAAGTTTCTCATCCTGGATAGCTACTGATTAACCCTGCAGGAAGGGTCTAATTAAGATATTATAAGGATTCAGGGAACTCAGCTTCGACAAACTTTTGGGCAACCAATGTGTATAATATTTCTTCCAGAGCCCTTTCCTCTTATTAGCATTGACCTTAACAATTCTCTTGCACAAAACAATATCAGTCCTTGAAGGAGCAGGTTCCTCGTTCATCTCAGCTGTATGATCTGTCTGGAGTTGCTCAAGTTTTTGATTATGAGCAGCAGGTAAGCGATGAAGACGGTTGACAAGGATATGAAATAGAAATTGGCCAAACAGCTATTCAAGCTTGAGAGGAGTAATCCACATTTGAATCCTTCATAGAAGAAGATGATGATGGCATAACAATGCTCCTCTATGCACCTAGTTATCATTGTCTGTGCTTTGGCAGATGGAAAGTAAAATAATCCTTGAGGCTGGTATCAGGCTTGAATTTGAAAGAGAGGAAGCTGAGCCCATGAGCTGCCAAGATGTAGGACTTCAGGCCAAATTATAGAGGATCAAAGGAGATCGAAAGCCTGTTACCTCTACCATCATCTGAA
>NC_133872.1:8909343-8934832 GCF_044706935.1 Curcuma longa | reverse complement strand
TCTTGTAGTAGTAGCACTTGGCATTCTTTACAATTCTAAAAATCGATCTGGATCAACCTCGATTGTCAGGTTCTCGCTTAATTTTGCGCCCTCTCACAAATAAACCGTTAGCTTGACTCTTCCCATATTGTGATTTCCTATTTTGTTCTTCTGACAACAAAGCTGAAGAGACAACATCCAAATCTATGGTCTCTTTGCCATAGGTTAGTGCGGTAATTATAAGAGGGAGGCAAAGATCTCGATCACAACAATGCTTTGTCTCCATCTTCAGTTTTGACATTAATATCGAGAAGCTAGCTTAATAGTTTTTTATAGTTATTCAATGCTAATAAACAGAAGTAGCTTCCTTCATCTCCAAGGTGTACAATTTTCTCTTTAAATAGAGCCGGTTGCTAAGAGATTTTGTAGTGTAAAGACCATTTAGTTTGTCCAAAGTTAAGCAACAGACTTCTCCTTAGCGACATTATAAAGAACTTAATCAGCAAGGCAAAGTTGAATGCTACTTACAGCACGGAGATCTAGATTCTTCCAAGTTATTTGATAAAATGGGGTCTGCTTCTCTTCCTTTTAAAATTTTGTACAAGACTTGTTGAGCAAGTAGGTCATTCATGTTGATTTTCCAAAAGGCTAAAATTCTTCTTAATCAAACTTTTCCACCTTGAACTTGGCATTAGATATCTTGGAAGCCATGTTGGAGAATCTAAAAATCTTGGTTCTGATACCATTTTTCATGTAGAAGATAGGGTTAGGGAAGAAAGTAATAACAAAAGCACACAAAGAAAGAGACACAATACATTATTTACTCTCAAGATGAGAGCTACATCCATGGGGTAATACAATGGCTTCACTGGTCACGAGGTGTACAACCAAGAGTACAAGATCACATTCTAAACTTTGTACTCATGCCTCCAAGGTTCTTATTCTATAACCCCTTCACAATGTTCACTACAATGTTCACTACCTAATAATTCAAGGTGCTCTGCGGCATCCATTGATATAGCCATGTCAGAGCCACACAAAAGGTTAAATCATTTAATGTGATTACACCATCCAAGAAGCCATCAGTGCCTCCATTTCTGTTAGATGTGTATATCCAAGACACCATCACTAATTCTAAGAAGTCCCAAGGAAATCAAAGCACCATATCAAAAACCAATATAGAAAACATGAAGAGTCTCATGATTCCCGTCACCTGAAATATGTATGCACTGAAATCTTATAAATTGTACTTTTCTTTAACATATGGAGTTTTGTTGTCATCACAAATCTTCTGGTATATTACTTAGGATTTCATTATATTTTAGACATTATATATCATGTCTATGTAGTTCATCCTTCATCTTATATCAGACACATTGAAAAGTTCAAATTAGAACATAGGCTGTTTTGGCCATCTAATCAATGTTCGTTTTTGTATTCCAGGAATAGACAGATTACCATTTAGAGCAGAGGGCTATAACTTTTGGACATGGAAGGGATGCAAGATCCATTATGTAGAACAAGGAATGGGGCAACCTGTCATCCTCATTCATGGATTTGGTGCTTCTGCCTTTCATTGGAGGTAATTGTTTTCAAGCTATTAGCAATGCTACATACTATTATTAGTGCTACGAAATCTTGTTTCTATATATAATGCAGCTATATGACATTAACATTCAAATTTCTCATTGCACACTTAATGAAAATTTATAATTGTAATAATCAGATTTAACATTAATGAACGAGTTGCATATTGAAATGAAAAATTATGCTTTCTTTTTTGTTATTCCACAAATCTTAAATGTCATATGCTACAGAAAGCTTGTTTAGCGACAAACCATAGTAAAGTGGCTTGTCATTAATGTTTGAATAATTTCTTTCAACTTCTAATCTAATTCAACAGTCAGAACGTTTCTGTATTTAAATCCACCATACTATTTGCACTCAGTCAGAGAATCAAGGTGCATTGCTGGTTTCTTGAATGTTAAATCCACCATTTTTACCATTGCTGTTAGTTATTGATTCCAACAATTGCAGATATAATATACCAGAGTTAGCAAAAAAATTTTATGCCCTGGATTTGCTAGGCTTTGGATGGAGTGAGAAGGCTATCATTGACTACGATGCAACAATTTGGAGGGACCAAGTGTCTGATTTCTTAAAAGAAATTGTGAAAGAACCTGCAATCTTAGTTGGAAATAGGTAATGCAATTAAGAATACTAAAGGATTTATATTTTGTTTAAGTTTTGACTGCATTTTGCAATAAAAAAGTTATTAGGGTAAGGCACTAGGTAGTATCTTTATTTATGTTTATTATTCAATGTAGAACTATAAGTTCCTAGTGATATATGATATTTATGCACGAGTACTTAGAACTGTAGGATAAACTAGTCACCATGTTCTGAAGATTAGGAAGATGCAACTCTTAAGATGGGATAAAACTAATCTTCTAATTTCTAAAGATTAGAAAGATTCAGAAAACCTAAGCTATTGTGGATATATTAAGGAAATTTAAAGGGATCGGCTACAAGAGCAGATGGAGGTGGTATAGATAGTTGATACAAACCTTGAGACTTATGCCCAACACTAATCTAATCTCTGTCCTTGTCTGTGAATTTTAAATAGAAATCAATCTACCAATAAATGCCATTGAGCATTTTAAAGATTTGGTAAGTTTATTGACAGATGATAACAAATTCCAAAGGAATTCATAAACAAAAATAGAAAAAAGGATAAAGCAATAAAAACTTGTCCAATGTCTTTTGTCAATGTGAAAGAACCATTGGGAGATATGAAATTGGGTGGTGAACTAAGTGAGTAGAGAATAAGTGGATATTATCAGACGTGTTCAAAGGTTCCCAAGCAATGACTTGAGTAGAATGCTTAGTGGTATGTATCATAAACGCAGTAGAAGTACCTTCATGAGATAAAACAACATTTGATTGAGAAGAGACATCACTGAAGAAGACTGGTATACTCTATAGGAATTGTAGTGGAGTTAGAGTCAAAGAAGATAGTTGACTATACAACATTGGCGGTGTATAGAGGATGTCCTGGTGGATAGCGAGGGAGTAGTAGACATCTTGTATATGCCAATATTTTTACAGTGGGGTGCATTGGATCTTATTCTGTTTACCAAAGTGACCTTCACAGCATTGTTGACATCCATGATTCATCTACAGCTGTGACTCACTAGTTGACAACTGAGCAGCCATGGTTGGTGGAGGAAGAATGTAGCTTTTCAAGTTTCTCATCCTGGATAGCTACTGATTAACCCTGCAGGAAGGGTCTAATTGAGATATTATAAGGATTCAGGGAACTCAGCTTCGACAAACTTTTGGGCAACCAATGTGTATAATATTTCCTTCAGAGCCCTTTTCCTCTTATTAGCATTGACCTTAACAATTCTCTTGTACAAAACAATATCAGTCCTTGAAGGAGCAGGTTCCTCGTTCATCGCAGCTGTATGATCAGTCTGGAGTTGCTCAAGTTTTTTATTATGAGCAGCAAGTAAGCGATGAAGATCGCTGACGAGGATATGAAATAGAAATTGGCCAAACAACTATTTGAGCCTTGAGAGGAGTAATCCGCATTTGAATCCTTCATAGAGGAAGATGATGATGGCATAACAATACTCCTCTGTGCACCTAGTTATCATCGTCCGTGCTTTGGCAGATGGAAAGAAAAATAATCCTTGAGGCTGGTATCAGGCTTGAATTTGAAAGAGAGGAAGCTGAGCCCATCAGCTGCCAAGATGTAGGCTTCAGGCCAAATTATAGAGGATCTAAGGAGATTGAAAGCCTGTTGCCTCTACCATCATCTGAAATTGGTTGTGGAATGATCTTGGACGACTACTAGATTGGTTCAAAGCAGGAGCAGTGCTTGTGGCACAAGGTTGAATCTTGAGAGGAAGCAGTGCACAGCAGGAATTAGGACGTCAGCAGGTGTTCAATGTTCAGTCCCCATAACAAAATAGGTATTGGGTATCATACAACGAGAGGCTCTGATATCATGTTATAATGTGTAAAGTCATCAGGATTAGATATCCTAGGTTCCTCTTTATCTAACTTTATTATTTGTCAATACATAATTACAGTTAAGTCGATCATCAGTACCATATGGTATGTACAGTTAGGTCCTTAACAACACTAAAGTTAGTTGCTTTTTAAATGCTATCAACCTCCTAGTTCTTATTCATAATTGCTAAAGTCACTGCTTATTGACTATATCGTGTTGCAGTTTGGGAGGGTTTGCCGCTTTAATAACAGCTGCTGAATCAGCTCAGCTTGTTCGTGGAATTGTCTTGCTCAATTCTGCTGGTCAGTTTTCGAATGCAAACAATAAACAGTCCAAGGAAAATGGAAGTGAAACAGCCTTACAGAAGTTCCTGGTCAATCCGGCGAAGGAAGTCCTGCAAAGAATATTCCTGGGTTTTTTGTTTTGGCAAGCAAAGCAACCTGCTCGCGTCGAAAAAGTCCTGAAAAGTGTAAAGCATTTACAATGACTTGTTGCTTGCTTTCTGGCTCATGTTCTTGATAGATTGACCTGGCAGTGATTGTTCTTTCTTCTACCGTCAACGCAGGTTTACATAAACACTTCCAATGTGGACAATTATCTGGTGGAATCAATCACCAGGCCGGCCGGGGACCCAAATGCAGGAGAAGTTTATTACAGGTATCCAAGTTATTTAGTTCAATGGCAAACTGGAAATGCATCACTTGTGTAGTCTTAAGAATAAAACTGTTGCCCCTGGGACAGACTTGCTGAAGTGGACAAGGTTTGAATCTCAACGAAGTTGAGACAATGTACTTCCCGTAGTGGTCAATTGCAATTTTTCGATTTACCTCCTTACAGATGGTCGTGGGACTGTCCGTGTGGAGCCGCTGGAGTGGCGGATTCCATCTTTTACTGAAGAATAAAACTTTCACTGAGAACAATCTGGCATTAATTCCTTCAGGTTGATGACAAGATTTATGTCGAACCAAAGCAAGTACACACTGGACAGCGTTCTTAGCGAACTGTCTTGCCCGCTGCTGTTGATTTGGGGGGACTTGGATCCTTGGGTTGGACCTGCAAAAGCTGTGCGAATCAAGGATTTCTACCCAAACACAACCATTGTGAATTTAAAGGCGGGGCATTGCCCTCACGACGAGGTGCCTGAACTCGTGAACACTGCTCTTCTGGATTGGTTAGCTTCGCTAGAGCTGGTGGCCAGCCCCCAAGCTCCGGTGTGAAGTTTAGTTTACTTTTGTAGGTCACTGATATTCTTTGTCATGGGGTGTAATTTATAATGCCTCAGTTCTTGGGTGTTGATTCACTTTTATACATAGTTTTTTTTTTTTAAACTTGAACCTAAGTTAAATGAGAGTCTAATATCTTAAATAATTTCTTTCAACTATGTAGTTTGTTTATGTTAGAGGGAAGGATTAAAAAAAAATTTGATATGAGAGAAAGGGTTTTTTTTTATTTTTAAAGGTTGAGATTATTTGATCAATAATAAAATTTAATGTTCATTATTCTTTAAACTCTATAAATCACTCTATCTTCTCTATTATTATCTTTCAATTTTGAAATCTTAATCGTTTTATATTTCAAATTTTTAGTAATAATGGAAGGAGGTTTATCATCTTGATTTTGGAATGATAAAGAAATAGTCAATCCGAATGAGGATCATGATATTAAATTTATCGATAATAAATTCAGAGATACGTAGTCAACTTAATGAATGCAAGTCCTTTTATATTTATATATATTTATAAATTTATAATTTTAAAATATTAATAATTTTGAATCGTGAATTGAACTGTGCATCAATAATTTCAAATTGTGAATCATAATCGTCTTGGACGGTTAAGATTAAGGATCAACCTATAAAGAATCATCAAATCAATGATTCCAAACATAGCATAAAGGAAAGAGACAGGCATGCTACAGTTCATCTGAGTATTATTAGATTTGCATAAAGGCACGTTTGAATCTAAGCTCATAAAGTGAAATTTATTAAGAGGACATCGAGGTACAATCAAATGTAAGAAGTCGCATCAGCCATTAAGATAAATTAAAAAATATTCACAACGGACGCCCATCAACCTAATATTTTTAGGTCAATCACTTATTAAAAGAAATTTATTCATTAATTTGTTGAAGTTGTGATTCAATTCTTAGATGTCTAAGAAACTGAAAAGGCATTATGTCACTGCACCATTGTCCCGGGGGATATGATGATATAAATGCATGGTCGATAAAAAGAGATCATCAATGAATTAATAACAATGATGAATCAATTATCGATCGAGACTAAGACTTGAATGCCTTCCTCGAATGGTTTTCCAAGAGCGCGCCTATATGGTTAATGCCTACTCCATGTCTAAGATCTTGTCGAGACTTCACCTGAACATAAATTTATTATCATAGATCAGCTACATGAAGCTAAGTATGTTGATTAGAAGGAAACAAAGAAAGAAATTACTTTCATACAAGGGCAGAGTCAAGTACAAACGTATTTGTGCTTCAGCCCAGGGTTCGATTTATTATGATTTTGATGGAAGATTATTATAATTATTACAGTATGGAGTTAATCTTTGTTGTTTTTTATTGAAAAAAATTTATAAATCTTGGTTCAGTCATTGCTTTGGTAGATGAAGAGAAAAGCTTAATTAGTCACCAAAGAAAGGAAAAACACTCTAGATGAGTTAAGTTTGTCCCTAATTGAGGTAAGTTCGTCTAGTTTTTCTAAAAATTCAACTAATGATGAGTATAGTCGACAGACATTAAGAAAATACTATAAACTCATAAAAAAGAAGGAAAAGAAGAATGAGGGCTTAGACTTCACTAAAGAAGGCAAGACTACAACATGTCATGTAGACTTATATGATTAAATTAGGTTGTTTGTTTGTACTTGTATGCTTATCTTGTAAAAACTTGAAATTGAAAGCAAGACTGAGAAAGCAGACAAACGCAAATCGAACACAGCCATATCATGCTTGGAGTGAATTGGATTTGACTTGGGTCTAATTAGATCCAAGCCGATTCGGTCAATCGATCCCAAGGATCGGTAGATCGGTTGGGTTCGGTTGACTAAGTTTCAGTCCGGACTCGGATCGATGATGTGGCAAGGATTGGTAGACAGATAAACTTGATAAAGATGAGATTGCAGATTGCGATGAACTCGTTCGTAGGGATCAAGTTTGTCCAAGATTGGTAGACCGGAAAAGTCATATAAAAGAAACCTTGGGAACAGAGCCCAGAACAACAACTTTGTACTGCTCAATACTATGACTCTATGCTAGAAAAAAAGACTCTATTCGTACGACTGAGAAAGCGTCTGGAGGAGTGTGAGACGCTCATGGCTTCTGGATTGATCAACACAAGAGTTTGTTTGTAGTTTATTATAAGCATTGTTCTTATATTCTTTATCGTTTGTGCTTGTAATTATAACTTGTAAGAAATGTTTCTCTGCCTCTGAAAAGGAGAACACTAGTGTATGGGCGTCTCACGTACACAGGCCTTGGAGTACTAACCCTGAGAGGTTGAGAATCAAGTAAATACGATGTGTTCGCTTATTTTTGTTCTTTAAGTTAATTATATATTTCCACTGTGACTAACTCTGTAGAAAGTACAACGAAATCGAGTAAAAGAGAGAATTGATATTCACCCTCTCTATCGATCCCATCGTGATTCTACAATTCGAAGCTTTCGAAAAGACTTTAAATGATATTTTTTGAGCATAATACTCAACCGTTAGGGTTGCATCGGTAATAAATATAGATATCTAAATGAGTTTCAATTTAATATATATATAGATCCCGTGATTCTATCCAAATAAAAAATTATTACTAATGTCCTTCCATCACATTACCAATGAAAAAACATAAAGAAACACATACAAGCGACAAGGATGTTTCACCAAAAACAAAGGGCAAATAAGGTAAGCCCTCCTATGATGAATTGCTAGAATTTATTAGCCATTTCTTTAGAATTATTGCTAAAGTAGTCAAATTTCACCTAACTGATTTCCTTAACCATTTAAGATAAAAACTAAGATTCGTCTCAAGTTGAAAAGCTTAAGAACCAAATAACAATTTGAAATCTCAACTTCAAGAGATCAAAATTACTCTAGAAGAATTTTCAAATGATACAAAGTATTTAAATAGGATTCTTGGAATTCAAAAAATATTTTTAAACAAAAGGCTAGTGTGGGATAAACCCCCAAAAAAAAAGGATAAAAGACACACCTCTTTATTTAGTATCAAGAAACACACCATCCTCGGGTGCTATGCAAAGATAAGGTATTTTAATAGTTAATCAGATATTTATGAGTCAATCAATTACGACACATTGTAGATTAATTTTCTCTAGTGAAAAGATAACCTTGAAGCATTGACTACAGAGCGATGTCATTTGTGCTTCTAAATTTACCTTAGTGATCATTGTAGAGCGACGAATCAGAGAGAAGTTTAGAGGGAATTGTAAAAGAAACAAATATGAGAAATTGAAAACGAAGAAAAACCTCCACTGTCTCTAATTTTTATTAAAAAAAGAAAAATTTATTCAATAATTAAAAACCATCCAAAAATAACTAAATATGTATTTAAATAGATCCAAAATAAAATTCTAATTTATAAAAGACAAAAATACTCTTAAACTTTAAAAATAAAATTATCAAAAATAAAAAAATATTTAGAACCTCCAAATGATGTCTGATAGACCCAAAATTGAGTTGGTACATGTTTTAATCTATATTGAATAGAAGTCTCTGAAAGAATTTTAATAAGCAACTGATTGCACCTCGTTATAATACGCAAATTAAAAGTTATGATTCCTTAAAGTTCAGTTCCTTTTGCATCAATTATGTATCACTGTGCATTTAATATTCACGAATAAATCTATCAATTATTCATTAATAAATTTTTAATTAAAATTATAAATAAATAAAATTTTCTAAAAATGAATAAATAATTTTATAATATTAAATTCATTAACAAATTTTCAAATTTTAAAACAATCAAATAAATTCAAATAGAAATAGAAAGTTCATAACATATAAACAAATCAAAAAAGCTTAAAAAAAATATTTAATTTTTTAAAATTATTATTTGATTCATTTACATCTAGTTTTATTAATTATTATATAATTTAAATATTTAATTTTTTGAATAGATTAATTCATGATTAATTTAATTTTATAAAAATTCTATTATAAAAATAATTTTTTTAAATATAAAATGAGTACAAAATGATATGACATTTACTGTCAATAAATATCTTTATTAAAAATTAATCCTAAATATTGTTATTTGTACTCCTACTCTCTCCTCATACTCTATCACTTTTCTTTTCTATAAAAGATAAAATTCATCATCTTAGCGATTCCAATATGATCAATCTCACGATCATAAGAGGTAAATCAAAAAATTGTAGTTAATGAAACTATATTAGATAAATTTTTTATAGTGAACGATTTCATCGTCACAATCTCATATCAAAAAATCCTCTAAAAACTTGAATTGAAATAACACCTCAATTAATAAAGATATGTTGCTAAAAAGACTCGAATTTGAAATCTCAAATAACACATATCTTCATATTTACCATTTGAGATAAATCATTTCAACTCCTACCCTATCACTTACACTGTATCTCGAGGGCTACATCTTCGACTTAAAGTCAATGACCTTGCTAGATACGCAAAGTCGTTGAATTTCTTCCCCACGCTAGTTGACCAATGGTGGCCCAATGGAAGACTTTGACTAACGAGACAAAAACTAAAAATAAAAACAAAAAAAAAATACCGACTTCTTTAAGAAGCCATTAATGCTGATGATCGAGTTAGGTGTGCGATCTTTCCCTTTCCTCCTTCCAGCAATCGAAGCCTTCACTACTGAGCTTCTCGATTCTCTTATTTCCTTCTGATTCGTCTGTGTTTTTTTTTTCTCTAGACATTTAGACAATCCTTAGGTTTTTCTTTGCTTCAGATGCATCGAGAAATTCTGGTTTTGCTAGCTTTCAGGAGTTCTTGATCTCTCACTTTGAAGATCTTGAAGGTCTGCCAGGAGCAAGAACATTGCACAAGTAAGTCTGTCTTCTTGGAAAATAGTCCTATTTCCTTACTATTTGTATCCTTAGCATTGATATGTGTCCTATATATATATATATATATGAAAAGAGTACTATCTTGAAAGATTCTATACATCTGTCTTTTTCAACGCATTTCTTTAGAGAAAGATTTCATTTTTTTTCCATATTTGAATTGAAACTGAGATACTCATGCAAGTTCTTCCCTTCTGAATCAAATTAAGATCTGAAACATGCACTCCATTGATGGATTTTGTATCCTTAATATGCCATGTTTGTGGCAAGAACTTTGTTGATTTTTTAAAAATAAATAAAGAGAAGAAAATCAAATGATGTTTTCTTGGAAAATAGTCTTATTTCCTTACTATTTGTATCCTTAGTATCGATAATGATTCTAGAAAAATCTCTAAAAGGGGATGAAATTTAGATATTTTCACTCTGTTGAAGTGAGGAACCATATGTATGTGTGTGTGTGTGTGTTGGAAGAGATTTAGATTGAAAAGAGCACTATCTTTCTATACGATTCTATTGACTAAGATACTCATGCCTTTTTTCAGATTAATCTGAAACATGAACTCCATTGATGGATTTTGGATTTTGTATCCTAATATGCCATGTTTGTTAGAACATGTTTGTGGCAAGAACTTTGTTGAATTTTTTTTTTTTAAAAAAAAATAAAGAGAAGACAAATCAAATGATGTTTTCTTGGAAAATAGGCTTATTTCCTTACTATTTGTATCCTTAATATCAATAATGGTTCTAGAAAAATCTTTAAAAGGATGATGAAATTTAGATATATATGTTCGGAAGAGATTCCATTTTGGAGATTGAAAAGAGCACTGACTCTCTTCTCTCCCTTTTTCATGGGAAATCCTTCTTAGAACATGGAGTGTGAATCGTTCACGTTTGAATTGGAACTGAGATACTCATGCAAGTTCTTCCCTTTCGAATCAGATTATGACCTGAAACATGCACTCCATTGATGGATTTTGTATCCTTAATATGCCATGTTTGTTAGAACATGTTTCTTAGCAAGAACTTGTTGAAAAAAATTTAAAAAAATAAAGAGAACAACGATGTCTTCTTGGAAAATAGTCTTATTTCCTTACTATTTGTATCCTTAGTATCGACAATGGTTTTGAAAAAATCTCTAAAATGGTGGTGAAATTTAGATGTTTCCACCCTGTCGAAGTAAGGAACCAACCATGGCATATATATATATATAGAAGAGGTTTCATTTGAGAGATTGAAAAGAGCACTGTCTTGTTGAAAGATTCTATACATTTGTCCTTTTTCAACACATTTCTTTAGAGAAAGGTTCCATTTTGTTCATGTTTGAATTGAAACTGAGATACTCATGCAAGTTCTTCCCTTCCGAATCAGATTATGATCTGAAACATGCACTCCATTGATGGACTTTGTACACTGAAGTTATGGTTTTACTTGTGTGATCTGTAGGAGCTGGATAAAACATTGTATGCTGAAGCTTACAACCTATTCAATGGGTGGAATTGTGTCAATTGTCCATCTATCGCTCCTCCTTCTCCTCTGTGGGCATGCCAAAGGGGATCCAAGATCTCAAACAGTGGAAGTCACTTGTTCGAGGCAATTGGAACACAATTCAATGGCATATGTTCCGAACTTCCTTGCTACAATGGATAGCATTGCCAGCCAGATCCGAACAGATGGTTTTGGCAAGGCGACTGTGGGCTCAGGGCCAGATGCAAACTATGGACTAAGCCAATGCTATGGTGACCTCTCCTCTCTGGACTGTGTTTTATGTTATGCCGAGGCTCGAACTGTTCTTCCCAAGTGCTTTCCCAATACTGGTGGGCGCATCTATCTCGATGGTTGCTTTATGAGGGCAGAGAATTATAGCTTCTTTTCCGAGTATATCGGTCCCGAAGACAGAACAATATGTGGAAACAAAACTAGTAATGGTAGAGCTTTTGAACAGGCAGCCCAGCAAGGTTTGCTGAAGGCAGTAAATAAAGCTCCTGGAAATGGTGGCTATGCGAAAATTTCAGTTCCTGAAACTGAGGGCTCGAATCGCTCAGCTTATGTTTTGGCTAATTGTTGGAGGACACTGAATGAGACCACTTGCAAGGCCTGTCTAGAGAATGCATCAGCTTCAGCAGTTCAATGCTTACCTTGGTCGGAAGGCCGTGTGCTCAACACAGGCTGTTTCTTGAGATATTCCGACACAAATTTCCTTAATCCAGATGCGAGCAGAAGCCATCAAAGTATGCTACATGAGTTCTTGAATCTATTGAAATTTTTGTTCAGCTGGTTTCTTGATGTCTTATGTGTCATTGCTATGTGCTATCGTGTGGTATTTGGCAGGGAGCATCATAGCTATGGTTGTTGCCGTTGGTAGTGCTCTCATAGTTGTTGTCGTCGGGATTACGGTTGCGGTAAGGGTGTGGAAGCAAAGGAAACTAAAGAAGAAGAGAGGTAAATGATGCTACTTCTATATTCATATAATGCACACCCAATTACTTGCTTATTGTTGTTCCATTTCGTATCGTAAAGCCAACCAGATCATCTGAACAACTAGAAGTCTTGTAAACTCATCATAAAATCTCTATAATAGAATGCTTATTGCTTTTCGTCTTCTCTTTTTCGCATCTAAGGTCTCTGTTGTGTACGAATTCGTATTCTCAGGTTTGAATAATTCAGTAAGCATCGAACCAGGCTTATACAATCATAGTTTGAACTTCAAGTATTCGACACTTGAGAAAGCTACAGGAGGCTTTTCTGATTCCAACAAACTCGGGCAAGGAGGTTTCGGAACAGTCTACAAGGTGAGAAACCATTTCTGTTTTTCATATTTTGGATCGACAAGCCTCTCATGCCAATGCAACTTACAGAATTGTGCAAATATGTAAGACCAAAGCATTAGGTTGTGGTTCTAATGTTTGATGAACTTGCAACTTGCTGATAGGGAACTTTGGTTGACGGACGAGAAATTGCTGTGAAGAGGCTGTTCTTCAACAATAAGCACCGCGTCGCAGATTTCTTCAATGAAGTCAACATAATTAACAGTGTGGAGCATAAGAACCTTGCTAGGTTGTTGGGTTGCAGTTGCTCGGGACCTGAAAGCCTTCTTGTTTATGAGTTCCTCCCAAACAAGAGTCTCGACGGTTTCTTATTTGGTATAAGATCAGTTCGATATATTGAAGGTTATTGTACTAAATCTTTTCTATGTCGTAAAGGTTTTGTATTCTGCATAACTTTATCAGATCCTGAGAGGGGCAAGGAATTAAATTGGCAAACGAGGTTGGGCATCATTACCGGCACGGCTGAAGGTCTTTCTTATCTGCATCAGAACTCGAAGATGAAAATAATCCATAGGGATATCAAAGCAAGCAACATCCTACTAGACATAAAATTTCGACCGAAAATTGCTGATTTTGGACTAGCAAGAACATTCCAAGACGACAAGAGTCATATAAGCACTGCAGTAGCAGGAACACTGTGAGTAACCTTCTCTATTTCAAGTAGAAGTTCAGATGAGCAAAACAACTCATTGCGATTGTATTCGCCGATTTATTTACCCGTTTGATAAGAATTTACATCTTGACAGGCTACATGGCTCCAGAATACTTAGCTCGCGGACAACTGACAGAGAAGGCAGATGTCTTCAGTTTTGGAGTGCTTATGATTGAGCTAGTGATCGGCAAATCTAACAACCGGAGCAAGATTTATGAATGTTTTTCCGATTCATCAGAGAGTCTTCTTACTCAAGTAAGCACAGCTGCGAACAAATGAAGCTCGAATGAACATCATTTGTGTTACCATGTTCAGTTTATGCACTAAATATTTGGTCTTTTCGTTGCTCATCGAGTAGGCATGGAAGCATTTTCAATCGGGAACGATTGAGCAGATGATCGATCCGAATATTCGCCTCGACAATTATCAAGATGTTGACACAGTGAAGGAGGAAATAGTGAGGGTGTTCCATGTGGGACTTTTATGCACTCAAGAGAGTCCTTCACTTAGGCCATCAGTAGCATCTGCTTTGCGGATGTTGAGCACTGACAGTGAACTTCCTGCGCCAACCAAGCCACCTTTCACCGACGAGACGACAATGGAGCTCGACGAGACGAAAGATGTAGAATGCCATCCATCTCCATACTCCATTGCTAGTGTATCCACCAGCTCATTCTATCCGCGGTGATCCACACAGGTGTGTTTGATGGCAAGAAATGCTGGACTGGTACTTGTAAGATTGATGCCTTTGTTGAAGTAATTATATATGTTGTTAGTTAAAGAATTGGACCATTGAGATAGCAAGAAGCATGTTACATTTGCCACCATTGTCATCGCGATGTAGACTGTTCTGGTTAGATGTCGTGGATGGTGAAGTCATCAATCAATAAGTGATCCGACGAACGCGAACTCTTGCTCTAGTTGGTAGAGAGATCTGAAATATACTCAGACGAGAGGTTAGACTAGCGTCAGGAAGTTTTCATAGACCACTTTGATGCTCAAATTAGGATTTTTCAAATAAAGAGATGATTTTCTCCAAAAGGGACCCCCAACCAAACGCACCCTTAGGGTTTAGGGTCCTCCGATGGATCTCAGAAATCTTAGCTTCAAGACTCAGTTGTTGTATATTGTAGGGGTGATTTTCCTTCAATGAGTAGCAGATCAGGAAAAATGAGCTATTTGGATGGGCTACTACGAGCGCTTTCTGATTTACCTTGGTAGTCGAGCAAGTAAGCCTTAAGGCTAGACTTTCCTGCCCCTAAGGTGTAACGCAATGGACGCATGATATTTCTGATTACAGTTAGGGGCGGAATCTCACAGGAACTCACAATTTGGAATTCACCCCTACCATGCGCCTTCTGTATGTATACCAAAATTTACCTCCCTTTATATTTGTAGGGCCAATTCTAGGAGATCGCTGAGGTGACGGATTCACATTTTTTTAAGGCTAGACTTTCTCGTGTTGAATCATTGCTCACTTTTCATGACCATCCTCGGTCATATTAGGCAAGCCCTCTTGTTGTTTGAGACTATATAGTAGATAATTTAAGATAATCCCATGTCTTTTTTTATTCTCTTTAGAAGCAATCAATCCCTTGTTAGGATCACTTTGATGATATGGCAATTTAGGAGGAGGGTGAATAGCACATTCAATCATGTAAATAAGAGTTTTCTTTTCTCTTGCATATTCTTGTAAGGCAATTTTTTTATTATTTATATACAAGGCATTCTTGTGTCAATGTTATGGAGATTATATAAATAAAAAGGCAAGCATAAAGAAAGAACAATGTTAATAAGTACCCCCTCTAGCGTCATAGTGATCCTACACTTCTATCGTTCTATTTGGACCTATAATTGGTATAAAAAATAGACAGACTCTTGATTGTACTAACCATCAAAGGAACATACTAGATAAAATGAAGAACGAAGAGAAGCTCGGTCGAAACATCTATGATCCTCCACCATACGAAATAGAGGGATTCAACCTTTGGAGGAAGGCAATGGGGAGTTTCGTGTTGATGGACAACTTCGACAATAAGGTGGTATTGAAGAAACCATCGGCTAAATCAGAGTCAAACTTAATGTTAGAAATTTTGCCTAATAATATTGTGTGTAGGTCAGGAAAATACAAAAGTGCACACGATCTATGGACTCAGCTAATCGAGTTCCACGAGGAACCTTCAAGACTAGAGGATAGACTTAGGGAGGATCAACTTGAAGACCAAACTGAACTAGAGTCAATTTTGCCAAGAGATTGAGGAGGACAATCTTAACGAAAACACAAAAAGTAAAAGTGTTAATTTTAATTTTAAATTTTATATAATATATCTTAAGTGTAAGAAAAGAGGACATTATAAAACTAGACGTGCTATTTATAAGACTCAATCTGCATAATTGATGACCAAGGAGGAATTGATGTTGGAAATCTGAAAAGGAAAAGAGCACATTATATGCTTCAAGTATCAAAAGATGGATCACTATAAAAATCATTGCCCACAGAGGAATGTAGGGATGAAACAAATGACCAATTCAAATAGAGATAAAAGATGAAAAGATCAATTATATTTCTGTAATTATATGATACATATAAGATTTGAAGATTAATTGATTGATGAATAATAAACAGTTAATTTGTTAATCAGTTAACTAATAGAAGATTCAAACTGAAAACTATTAAAACAAAGTAAGAATTTATTTAAAATTCACGCTCTCCTCAATTTTCTTTGATAATTAATTCTTTTGACGTGAGTTCTGTGCTTTGTTCTTTGGAAGAATAGCATCATTTTTTTTTACTAAGAAATTATTTGGATTAAGTGTATTAAAAGTGTACTGTTACTATCTTTATTATTACATTATTGATGTGGTGGAAATTTATTATCTCCACGTATTATACAAAACCATTTTTAATATTAAAAAAATATTTTAAAATATTTCTTAAACAAATCGTTTAGTTTGAAAAACATGAATAATTAAAATGTATATATCGAAACAAAATCTTATATCTCTAAATATTTTCTAAATAAACGTTAATATTTAAAAATTAATTTTATAAAAAATTATTCATATCCATATCTCTAAATATTTTGTAAACAAATATTAATATTTTAAAAATTAATTTTATAAAAGATTATTCATATAAAAGATTATTCATATTTTACAAACATCAATCTCAATTTTTTTTAATATTTAAATTTCTTTCTTAACGATTATTTTCGAACAACAACGTGAAAAGTTGCAAAAGATGTTTTGAATTATTCTTAAATAATCATTACATTAAAAAAAAGGATAGTAAGAGATCGTATATTCCTCTGGTAGATAGATGGCGCGAATCCTGATGCACAAAAGTCATATTTTTTATCACAAGAAACGCAAAATACAGGACATCACATCAAAACAAACATGATAGGACAGGAGAAGGATTAATCCTCGACGTGCATATAAACTTCCTTTCCATCCCCACCGTAGAAGTAAGGGGGACGACAAGGAAGACGCAAAATATATGACATCACAGCAAAACAGGACAGGACAGGAGAAGGATTAATCCTCGACGTGCATAGAAACTTTCAGGTCGATCTTTCCATCTGGACCGTAGAAGTAAGGGGGAACGACAAGGTAGGCTGTTGTCCAAAATAATCCGTCCCATTGTTCGACGGGAGCCCTAACCGAAATCTTCATTCCCTCGTCCAACATCGCTACCAGTTCCAGCTTACTGAATATCTTCCTGGAAGGGCGAGATTGGCTGCAACACACCACTGAGAAGCTGCAATGGTCTGAACAGTTTTCGAAAGGCTCAAACAGCACGAAGTCGACACCGTCGTCGCTCGCTCTGAGCACTAGCAATGGCTCCTCCGGGTCGATGGAGACTTGCAGCGGAATCTCATAGCTGATGTTGTAGATCTTGATGCGGTGCTCAGCCGTGAGGTGCTGTACCATGGCTCCATTCGGTGCTTGGAACGAGCATTCCTTGACTAAGCAAGGGCGAGGCGCATAGTTGCATTCCTTCTCGTGGTTTGCAATGGAAGATCCGAGGTAAGGAAGGTACTGGTTGCATCCGTGGGCGGAATGAGAACAGGGGATGAATAAAGACTCTATCACCTTTTCTAGAGAGCGGTTTCGGATATATCCCGGCGTTAAAGAGGGGCTCGGTGTGAGTGTATTTTGGCAGTTATGGCAGACAGCGAATGTATCCATTATCAACTACACAAAGAAGGAGGAGGTTATGACAACGACGATTGAACTGATCGGGAAGAAGGGCGAGTAATTATAAACTAAATAACCTGGTAGACAGGTACGGCGAGACGGCCGTTGCACAGACCGCACCGGAGGGTATGGAGTTTTAAACTCACCATCGTCCACTCTGCTGATCCTTCTGCTTCCATCTTCTCAGTTGGGACGCTGGAGAGAAAGAATGCCGCCGCAGTGTTTGATTCGCAGGGTGGGTCGGATCATTTACGGCATTTATATTGAGTTTCCGAACCCTAATAAATTCATTGTATTTATAATAAATATCTCTTTTATTATTTTTTAAATATTAATCTTCATTATTTATTATTTATAAATTTCACCATCTATTCAATTATTTTAAAATTATATCATATTAAATAAATATATTTTAAAATTATTTTAAAATATTAAAATTATTATTATTATTTTTAATAGACGATGCATGCAGTGAGTAGCAAATCATTTTTAAAATATAATTTTAAAATAAATTAAAATTATAATGGAAATAATAAGGATTAGAAACACACAATGGTACAAATCAATTTTATTTGGTTCATAGTCTTTTAAATTACTGCTTCAATTGTTGTATATTGTAGGGGTGATTTTCCTTCAGTGAGTAGCAGATCAGAGAAAATAGGCTATTTGGATGGGCCACTACGAGCGCTTTCTGATTTACTTTGGTAGTCGAGCAAGTAAGCCTTAAGGCTAGACTTTCCTTACCCCCAAGGTGTAGTGCGGTGGACGCATGATATTTTTGGCTATAGTTAGGGGTGGAATCTCACAGGAACTCACAATTTGAAATTCACTCTACCATGCGCCTTCTGTATGTATACCTAAATTTACCTCCCTCTATATTCGTAGGGCCGACTCTAGGAGGTCGTTGAGGTGACAGATTCATATTTTTTTAAGGCTAGACTTTCTCGTGTTGAATCTTTGCTTACTTTTCATGACCATCTTCGGTCATATTAGGCAAGCCCTCTTGTTGTTTGAGAATATCTAGTAGATAATTTAAGATAATCTCATTTCTTTTTTATTCCCTTTAAAATTGATATGATTATTTTCTTAAAAACTATTTTCAAAATAGTGATTGACATATTAATGTTTAATGGATTTAATATTTGATTGAGTGTAAGTATATATATTGTTTTAAAATTTATACATTTTTTAAAATTATTGATCAACATCTAGCTTATAGTATCCTTAGGTCAATCATAAACTCTTGAATCTCTAGCTACTTAGGTATTTCTTCTTTGTGATGAATAAGAATGCCCTAAGAAAGAATCGATTACGGGAAAGTCTTATTGAAAGACCAAGTTTTAAAAAATGAGAGTTTCTAAAATTAAATTTGATATAAGTTTTTACAATTTATTTTGATTTTTTCTAAAGAGAGAATTTACTTTGAAAATGTCTTTTAGAAAATATTTTCAACAAGTATATTTTAGACAATATTTTTCAAAATTATTTTAAAAATTTTGGAAATAATTTCAACAAATGTTTCAAATCATGTTTATGTTTAGAATAGTTTCAAAATATATTCAAAAAGGGAAATTATTTTGAAAGGTTCTTCAAAATATTTTTAAAAAAGATTAAAAAGTTATGTGGTGATTTTCAAAGAAAGAGATATTTTAAAAATTAAGAGATTGCCATAAAATCTTGGAAAACATTTTTGAAACAAATTATGCCTTGGAAAATATTTTCTTCTTTGAAAATAATTTGAAAAATTAAATGTCTTTGTAAAAATCTTGAAAATATTTTGACAAAGTACGAAAGATATTTCAAGTTTTCGAAAAAATTATCAACATAGCACAGCATATTCGCAGCAAGGTTTCCTGCAAAAGAATCAAGGAATGTTCCATGAGTCGGACTAAATAAGTCGACATGCAGGTGGAAATGAAGAATCAATTTCCTCCTACTTGTGGGCCTTCTGGATCACTTAGAAGAACATCCCAGATATGGAGACACTCAGTAAGGTTGAACTCGCGCATCAATAGTAGTGAAATCCATCTAAAAGCATAGAACTGAGGATTTACCTGAGATAGATTTTCATCTGAAATCAGTAACTTGTCATGTAAAAGAGAATAATTATAAAATCTCAGCTACCATGCAAAGAAAGCTAGATATATAAAGTGATGTTAATCGTTTCAGAATACCGTACGCTAGCACATTTTGAAGCTCACTGCATTAATTGGGATTTGTGAAATTTCCTATGCTTCCTTCCATGACCAAGCATCGATCATTGACTCGAAAATCTTTTATGCAATGTTTCAGTGGCTAGCTTGAGTACAACCCTTTCATTGGTTTGTAGGCCTTTTCAAACCCACTGAACCATCCTTGTACACCCTCAATTCTTTCATTGGTGTGTAGGCCTTTTGAAAAAAAGGTCATCTTTGTCTACTACTAACTCAATGATTTACTCACTTCATCCAACTAAGAATAAGTTGGTTCTTTAAAATTAAAATATCCATGACATAATAGTTGAATTTCCCTCAACTACAGGTCCTCCAAAGTTGTAATAAGAAATTTATACCGGCATAAAAAACAGTGGCTGTTTCATGCTAAGAAATGTCCTAAATATGTAATGTCATCTCTAACCAGTAAGAAAGGACCACCCCCACCCCCAAAACACACACACACACGCACAAAAGCCCCTTCAATCACCTCCATCTAGATCTCTATGGCATGTGAGTCTGTCAATGGGCTATCAATTATGCCTACCAGCATGTCTACGATCACTAGCTATCTCAACCAACTACGACCAATCATCACCATCAGCCAACCTCGTCGGCAATCCCTGCAGTCATTCCTGTAGGCCATGGAATGAAATAAAAGGGAAGCGAAGAAAGGGGCAATATTTACTCATATCACAGCCATTTAAGGAAATACTCAATTTCCTCTATGAAATTTATTATTTTCTACAAAACAAACAATACATTTTCATGAATCCTTGTATTGTTTCTTCATCACTAAAGCTCTCAACAAAGAAATCAAAGGTAGTCGCTCTAAGTCATAAAAAGACAACAGTGGACTAACCCTAGCTACCAAAGCTAATCAATCTAGCAGCAACACATAAAGAGTGGCTTGTATGTTTGCTATGCGAGAACGGACTCAACATGGAGGGGGAGGGAGGGGAGAGGAGAGAAAGAAGTAATGTTTACTTAGTGAACAATTGGAGGGGAGGGAAAGGGAATAATAGTATGAGACCATTATATGCCTTTCTTCAACAAACATTGTTACGTTATAAGCTGATCGAGGTTTATTTATGGGTGATTAGGTGATTCAAGAGTTAAATGGTGCAATTAGGAGTACTTATGGCTGAACTTATCAGTGTTTCGATTGATTTTTATGCAAGGCAATTGAGCATTGTATCAACTGGAGATCATTTTGGGATTACTTTGGGCTCAAATCAGAAAGAGTTGGACAATGTCGTAATTAAATATATATAAGCTTGATTATCAGTGTTACCATAAACTCCGCCCATGGTGAATCAACTCCCTATAACAGGTCCCAAACCTGGAAAATCATGAGGGTCGTATTAAGTTGTCAGCCAACGTAAAACAGACAAATGTTATCTATGGGATCTATCAAACTATTATGTTAATGCTAGGTTGTTTTACAAAGCAAGAACACGTTGGATAAGGATAGACATTATAAGAATACTAATTATCTTAAATTTAAAACATGAAATGTCAAAATGCTCACCCTAAAGCAATAGGGTAGTAGATACGACGATTAAGAAAGAATTAATATTTTGCATTTACAAGAGACAAAATAGATAGGGAAGAAGGCAAGGATGATAAAGAATTCAAATTTTGAATTATGGTATACAAGAAAGAGTAAAATAAAAAAAAAAAGGATAAACAATATTATAATAATTTGTCAAAGGACGAAGTAATAAGAGTAGTTAGGAAGAGAGATAGGATTATAACTCTCAAAATAGTGATGGCAAAAGAAACTATTAGTATAATCAACCATATATGCATCACAAGTATGATTAAATGGAAATAGTTTTAGGAAGACAGCTGAGATAGTATAAAAAAATTCTAATAATTGAGATAATTTTAATAAGAGGAGATCTAAATGGATATAAGTATGATTAAATGGAAATAGTTTTAGGAAGACAGCTGAGATAGTATAAAAAAATCCAATAATTGAGATAATTTTAATAGGAGGAGATCTCAATGGGTATATAGGAGAAAAATAGAGTGCATAGGGGCTATGATTTTGAAATAAGAAATTAAGAAGGAAAAACTATATTGAATTTCGCAATAGCATATAAATTTATAATAGCTAATACATTCTTTAAGAAAAGAGAAAAACACCTGTTACATTCAAAAGTGGAACATTAAGTCGTTAATTAACTTTTTTATGATTAGGAAGAGGAATAGAAAAATTTGCAAAAATTACAAGGTCATCCCTAATGAAATCTTAACTCCCCAACCACCTAACATAAGTTAACAGTGTTAAATATGTATCTTAAGCATAATATTAATAGAAGCAAAGCATGTATAACTTGTTGGACCAAGTGATTAAAGTTAAAGGATGAAAAGCAAAATATCTTAAAGAAAGGTAGAAGCACAAGTATTAGGAGAAATTCATGATGATTAGAATACAACATAAGATAAAATGACATTAAATTTGAAAACGATAAGCAAGAGCGTACTCAGTAAATCAAGAGAACAAACATCACCAAATAAAAAATCTTAGTAGTGGAGTAAGAAAGTGCAAAAGAAAGTAATGAAAAATGAATAGCCTACAAGTTACTATACACTTATAAGAACAAAGGCAACTTTAAAAAATATATAAAGGCTAAGAAAGCAATAAATGAAGCCAAGAATGAAGCTTATGAAAGCTTATATTGACAGCTTGATACAAAAAACGGGAAAAGGAACATCTATAAAATAGCTAAAGTGAGGCAGAGAATAATAAGAGATCTTACTAAAAAAAGATACATTATAAATGAATCCAATAGGATACTAATAAAGAATGAGGAAATAAAAGAACAATGGAAGAAGTATTTCCATTCATTCACCTTTCAATGAAAATTTAGATACCAACTTAAGAAATTTAATAGATCAGGAGAATAACAATTTAAATTTTTTATCAAAAATTCAAATTTAAAAAATAGAACAAATATTAAACGGGATGCAAAATAAAAAAGTGATGGACAGAATGATATTCCAATAAAGGTTATGAAGTGTCTAAGAAAATAATGTATTGAGTAGCTTACGAAGTTATTCAACCTAATATTGAAAACAAAGAAAATATTTGATCAATTGAGGGTAAGTAATCTAGTCCCCTGTATAAAAATACAAGAGATATACAAAATTATGCGAATTATAGAGGCATTAAGAAAATGGTTCATATTATGAAACTTTAAAAAACTGATAGAAAAAATATTAAGGAGGCCAAGTGACCAAAAATAATTTATATTCATGCTTGAAATGTCGACTATAAAAGTTATACATTTTCTCAAACAATTGATCAAAAGAACAAGAAAAGAAGCAAGACTTATTCACGATATTCATTGACCTAGAAAAGCTTTTGACAGGGTCCCAAGGAAAATTATGTGAAGAATTCTAGAAAAAAATATTAACATATCGCATATTGAAACAATTAAAGATATATATGAGGATGTAATAACAAGAGTAAAAATTCTAAGCAAATTAACCGAAATATTTTCTATAAAGATAGGATTACATCAAGGATCAACTTTAAATCTATATTTTTTACACTAATTATGAATGAACTCATTAGACACATCCAAGACCAGTTACCATGGTGCATATTGTTTGCAAATAACATTATTTTGGTCGATGAAATGCCTAAAGGAGTAAATGTTAATCTCAAATCTTAGAGGGAAATGTTGGAAGTAAAAGTTTTAGGCTTAATAGAGTAATGATGGAATATATGAAATTTAATTTAATAGTAGTAGACGTAGTAAGATAGTTGTTTAGATAAAAGATGACGAGTTACCTATAATTGAGCATTATGTATCTAGGAACATTTTTACAAAAGGGTAAAGAAGTTGATATAAATGTTTTATATAGGATACAAGTCAAATAGTTGAAATGAAGGAGGATGTCAGTTGTTCTTTATTATGGTAAGGTACCTTTAAAGGGTAATTTTATAAAACAATTAGACCTTATATATTATATAGAAATGTTGGATTATGAATCGAGCACACGAGCAGAAGATGAAAACCGCAGAGATGATGTTAAGGTGATGTGCAGACATAGAGAATGACCAAGATAAAAAATGACTACATTAAAGAGAAAGTCGAGGTTGCATATATTGAGAGAAAACTTCAAGGGACACATTTAAAATGATATGAACATGTACTTAGGCAACGAATAAATATTCCAATTAAACAATATAAGATTATGATAAATACACACATTAATCGAGAAAGAGGAAGACCGAGAAAGCTAGTTAAAAAAAATAGAATAAAATTCATTAAATATAGATGAGGGTATAGAATCCAACTCTACTGAGTGATAAAGGCTTAGTTGTTGTATTATTGTTACTCTAACCGTCTTCACTACATGATTGATAATAGTTGCTGCATTGTTAAATATATTTTTCATCCATAATCAGGACCATCTTGACTAAATGCTAATTCCCAACAAATGATTCTCCATAAATAAATACCTGATAAATATATTGTTCTTATTTGGCTAGGTAATCCATCTGAAAAGATAAAAACTAAAAGGCTTATCAACCCTAAAAGTATTCATTTTTCTTCCAATAGTCTTGGTACAACTGATTATGTTAACTCTGTTTCTTTCATTATCCAATACAAATATTTAACACTTCTCTTTGTAGGGGAGAAAATCCAAGTTAATTGTTTGGGACTCAATCCAAGGCTTAATTTAATAAAATCCGCTGGATGTCTTTACTCCACATATTTTTCAATTAATTATCATAATAATAAGCATAATGTATACTTAAGTTTAGAGAAACTGAAACAGTTCCAAATTCAATTTGTAGCAAGACAAAATGTACTAGATGAGGATAAACAACATTGAAGGGGGCATATTTATTGAGTGTAAAAGCAGCTAGACTATGCAGGTAACAATCATTATTTTCAAGTTACTATGCTAGCCTCTACAGTTTGTTGGTCACTGCATAACTTGGTAGAATAAAAACAGTTCATATTCCAAACTACAGAACTAAAGTTTGGCCAAATGCAGAATAGAGAAGTGGAAAGCAAAGCATGTAAATAACAATACCCAATAGATACTATCGACAATCTTAGAAAACTTCAAAATATGTTACTTTTGTTGTGACTTCCAAATGTCTCCGAAGCTCTTCATCGTGTCTTTTCAGAAGCTGCGATAATTTCTCAATTTTAGACTGGATGCCAACAACACTTTTGTCGAGTTGTTTGCAGAAGTTATCCCTGAAAATACTGAGTAGTTCGGCAAAACAGAAAAATGTGCCTGCCTCTGCAAAGGTCTGCATACATCATGATTATATATATTATTCAGACGTGTCTCGAAATAATGGTCAAATAAAAAAGAAGACAAAAAAACATATTCTCACAAGTCAGAATTAAGTTGGAAGGTAGAGGTATCAATATCACAATTAAACAGTCAATATCTAAGTATTAGTTATATTGGACCAATAAAATCAATATAGACAGGAAAAATAGAAAAAAAAAAATTTAAAAATTGAAATTATTTCACATAGAATTTGGCAGAATGTTTTGTAATACCTCAT
>NC_133872.1:8801363-8909243 GCF_044706935.1 Curcuma longa | reverse complement strand
GAAGCTTACAACCTATTCAATGGGTGGAATTGTGTCAATTGTCCATCTATCGCTCCTTTCCCTCTCTGTGGGCATGCCAAAGGGAATCCAAGATCTCAAACAGTGGAAGTCACTTGTTCGAGCCAATTGGAACACAATTCAATGGCATATGTTCCGAACTTCCTTGCTGTAATGATAGCATTGCCAGCCAGATCCGAACAGACGGTTTGGCAAGGCGACGGTGGGTTTCTCAGTGAGATGCAAACTATGGACTAAGCCAATGCTATGGTGACCTCTCCTCTCTGGACTGTGTTTTATGTTATGCCGAGGCTCGAACTGTTCTTCCCAAGTGCTTTCCCAATACTGGCGGACGCATCTATCTCAATGGTTGCTTTATGAGGTCTGAGAATTATAGCTTCTTTTCGGAGTATATCGGTCCCGAAGACAGAACAATATGTGGAAATAAAACTAGTAAATGGGTAGAGCTTTTGACAGGCAACCCAGCAAGGTTTGCTGAAGGCAGTAAATAAAGCTCCTGGAAATGGTGGCTATGCGAAAATTTCAGTTCCTGAAACTGAGGGCTCAATCGCTCAGCGTATGTTTTGGCTAATTGTTGGAGGACACTGAATGAGTCCACTTGCAAGGCCTGTCTAGAGAATGCATCAGCTTCAGCAGTTCAATGCTTACCTTGGTCGGAAGGCCGTGTGCTCAACACAGGCTGTTTCTTGAGATATTCCGACACAAATTTCCTTAATCCAGATGCGAGCAGAAGCCATCAAAGTATGCTACATGAGTTCTTGAATCTATTGAAATTTTTGTTCAGCTGGTTTCTTGATGTCTTATGTGTCATTGCTATGTGCTATCGTGTGGTATTTGGCAGGGAGCATCATAGCTATGGTTGTTGCCGTTGGTAGTGCTCTCATAGTTGTTGTCGTCGGGATTACGGTTGCGGTAAGGGTGTGGAAGCAAAGGAAACTAAAGAAGAAGAGAGGTAAATGATGCTACTTCTATATTCATATAATGCACACCCAATTACTTGCTTATTGTTGTTCCATTTCGTATCGTAAAGCCAACCAGATCATCTGAACAACTAGAAGTCTTGTAAACTCATCATAAAATCTCTATAATAGAATGCTTATTGCTTTTCGTCTTCTCTTTTTCGCATCTAAGGTCTCTGTTGTGTACGAATTCGTATTCTCAGGTTTGAATAATTCAGTAAGCATCGAACCAGGCTTATACAATCATAGTTTGAACTTCAAGTATTCGACACTTGAGAAAGCTACAGGAGGCTTTTCTGATTCCAACAAACTCGGGCAAGGAGGTTTCGGAACAGTCTACAAGGTGAGAAACCATTTCTGTTTTTCATATTTTGGATCGACAAGCCTCTCATGCCAATGCAACTTACAGAATTGTGCAAATATGTAAGACCAAAGCATTAGGTTGTGGTTCTAATGTTTGATGAACTTGCAACTTGCTGATAGGGAACTTTGGTTGACGGACGAGAAATTGCTGTGAAGAGGCTGTTCTTCAACAATAAGCACCGCGTCGCAGATTTCTTCAATGAAGTCAACATAATTAACAGTGTGGAGCATAAGAACCTTGCTAGGTTGTTGGGTTGCAGTTGCTCGGGACCTGAAAGCCTTCTTGTTTATGAGTTCCTCCCAAACAAGAGTCTCGACGGTTTCTTATTTGGTATAAGATCAATTCGATATATTGAAGGTTATTGTACTAAATCTTTTCTATGTCGTAAAGGTTTTGTATTCTGCATAACTTTATCAGATCCTGAGAGGGGCAAGGAATTAAATTGGCAAACGAGGTTGGGCATCATTACCGGCACGGCTGAAGGTCTTTCTTATCTGCATCAGAACTCGAAGATGAAAATAATCCATAGGGATATCAAAGCAAGCAACATCCTACTAGACATAAAATTTCGACCGAAAATTGCTGATTTTGGACTAGCAAGAACATTCCAAGACGACAAGAGTCATATAAGCACTGCAGTAGCAGGAACACTGTGAGTAACCTTCTCTATTTCAAGTAGAAGTTCAGATGAGCAAAACAACTCATTGCGATTGTATTCGCCGATTTATTTACCCGTTTGATAAGAATTTACATCTTGACAGGCTACATGGCTCCAGAATACTTAGCTCGCGGACAACTGACAGAGAAGGCAGATGTCTTCAGTTTTGGAGTGCTTATGATTGAGCTAGTGATCGGCAAATCTAACAACCGGAGCAAGATTTATGAATGTTTTTCCGATTCATCAGAGAGTCTTCTTACTCAAGTAAGCACAGCTGCGAACAAATGAAGCTCGAATGAACATCATTTGTGTTACCATGTTCAGTTTATGCACTAAATATTTGGTCTTTTCGTTGCTCATCGAGTAGGCATGGAAGCATTTTCAATCGGGAACGATTGAGCAGATGATCGATCCGAATATTCGCCTCGACAATTATCAAGATGTTGACACAGTGAAGGAGGAAATAGTGAGGGTGTTCCATGTGGGACTTTTATGCACTCAAGAGAGTCCTTCACTTAGGCCATCAGTAGCATCTGCTTTGCGGATGTTGAGCACTGACAGTGAACTTCCTGCGCCAACCAAGCCACCTTTCACCGACGAGACGACAATGGAGCTCGACGAGACGAAAGATGTAGAATGCCATCCATCTCCATACTCCATTGCTAGTGTATCCACCAGCTCATTCTATCCGCGGTGATCCACACAGGTGTGTTTGATGGCAAGAAATGCTGGACTGGTACTTGTAAGATTGATGCCTTTGTTGAAGTAATTATATATGTTGTTAGTTAAAGAATTGGACCATTGAGATAGCAAGAAGCATGTTACATTTGCCACCATTGTCATCGCGATGTAGACTGTTCTGGTTAGATGTCGTGGATGGTGAAGTCATCAATCAATAAGTGATCCGACGAACGCGAACTCTTGCTCTAGTTGGTAGAGAGATCTGAAATATACTCAGACGAGAGGTTAGACTAGCGTCAGGAAGTTTTCATAGACCACTTTGATGCTCAAATTAGGATTTTTCAAATAAAGAGATGATTTTCTCCAAAAGGGACCCCCAACCAAACGCACCCTTAGGGTTTAGGGTCCTCCGATGGATCTCAGAAATCTTAGCTTCAAGACTCAGTTGTTGTATATTGTAGGGGTGATTTTCCTTCAATGAGTAGCAGATCAGGAAAAATGAGCTATTTGGATGGGCTACTACGAGCGCTTTCTGATTTACCTTGGTAGTCGAGCAAGTAAGCCTTAAGGCTAGACTTTCCTGCCCCTAAGGTGTAACGCAATGGACGCATGATATTTCTGATTACAGTTAGGGGCGGAATCTCACAGGAACTCACAATTTGGAATTCACCCCTACCATGCGCCTTCTGTATGTATACCAAAATTTACCTCCCTTTATATTTGTAGGGCCAATTCTAGGAGATCGCTGAGGTGACGGATTCACATTTTTTTAAGGCTAGACTTTCTCGTGTTGAATCATTGCTCACTTTTCATGACCATCCTCGGTCATATTAGGCAAGCCCTCTTGTTGTTTGAGACTATATAGTAGATAATTTAAGATAATCCCATGTCTTTTTTTATTCTCTTTAGAAGCAATCAATCCCTTGTTAGGATCACTTTGATGATATGGCAATTTAGGAGGAGGGTGAATAGCACATTCAATCATGTAAATAAGAGTTTTCTTTTCTCTTGCATATTCTTGTAAGGCAATTTTTTTATTATTTATATACAAGGCATTCTTGTGTCAATGTTATGGAGATTATATAAATAAAAAGGCAAGCATAAAGAAAGAACAATGTTAATAAGTACCCCCTCTAGCGTCATAGTGATCCTACACTTCTATCGTTCTATTTGGACCTATAATTGGTATAAAAAATAGACAGACTCTTGATTGTACTAACCATCAAAGGAACATACTAGATAAAATGAAGAACGAAGAGAAGCTCGGTCGAAACATCTATGATCCTCCACCATACGAAATAGAGGGATTCAACCTTTGGAGGAAGGCAATGGGGAGTTTCGTGTTGATGGACAACTTCGACAATAAGGTGGTATTGAAGAAACCATCGGCTAAATCAGAGTCAAACTTAATGTTAGAAATTTTGCCTAATAATATTGTGTGTAGGTCAGGAAAATACAAAAGTGCACACGATCTATGGACTCAGCTAATCGAGTTCCACGAGGAACCTTCAAGACTAGAGGATAGACTTAGGGAGGATCAACTTGAAGACCAAACTGAACTAGAGTCAATTTTGCCAAGAGATTGAGGAGGACAATCTTAACGAAAACACAAAAAGTAAAAGTGTTAATTTTAATTTTAAATTTTATATAATATATCTTAAGTGTAAGAAAAGAGGACATTATAAAAATAGACGTGCTATTTATAAGACTCAATCTGCATAATCGATGACCAAGGAGGAATTGATGTTGGAAATCTGAAAAGGAAAAGAGCACATTATATGCTTCAAGTATCAAAAGATGGATCACTATAAAAATCATTGCCCACAGAGGAATGTAGGGATGAAACAAATGACCAATTCAAATAGAGATAAAAGATGAAAAGATCAATTATATTTCTGTAATTATATGATACATATAAGATTTGAAGATTAATTGATTGATGAATAATAAACAGTTAATTTGTTAATCAGTTAACTAATAGAAGATTCAAACTGAAAACTATTAAAACAAAGTAAGAATTTATTTAAAATTCACGCTCTCCTCAATTTTCTTTGATAATTAATTCTTTTGACGTGAGTTCTGTGCTTTGTTCTTTGGAAGAATAGCATCATTTTTTTTTACTAAGAAATTATTTGGATTAAGTGTATTAAAAGTGTACTGTTACTATCTTTATTATTACATTATTGATGTGGTGGAAATTTATTATCTCCACGTATTATACAAAACCATTTTTAATATTAAAAAAATATTTTAAAATATTTCTTAAACAAATCGTTTAGTTTGAAAAACATGAATAATTAAAATGTATATATCGAAACAAAATCTTATATCTCTAAATATTTTCTAAATAAACGTTAATATTTAAAAATTAATTTTATAAAAAATTATTCATATCCATATCTCTAAATATTTTGTAAACAAATATTAATATTTTAAAAATTAATTTTATAAAAGATTATTCATATAAAAGATTATTCATATTTTACAAACATCAATCTCAATTTTTTTTAATATTTAAATTTCTTTCTTAACGATTATTTTCGAACAACAACGTGAAAAGTTGCAAAAGATGTTTTGAATTATTCTTAAATAATCATTACATTAAAAAAAAGGATAGTAAGAGATCGTATATTCCTCTGGTAGATAGATGGCGCGAATCCTGATGCACAAAAGTCATATTTTTTATCACAAGAAACGCAAAATACAGGACATCACATCAAAACAAACATGATAGGACAGGAGAAGGATTAATCCTCGACGTGCATATAAACTTCCTTTCCATCCCCACCGTAGAAGTAAGGGGGACGACAAGGAAGACGCAAAATATATGACATCACAGCAAAACAGGACAGGACAGGAGAAGGATTAATCCTCGACGTGCATAGAAACTTTCAGGTCGATCTTTCCATCTGGACCGTAGAAGTAAGGGGGAACGACAAGGTAGGCTGTTGTCCAAAATAATCCGTCCCATTGTTCGACGGGAGCCCTAACCGAAATCTCCATTCCCTCGTCCAACATCGCTACCAGTTCCAGCTTACTGAATATCTTCCTGGAAGGGCGAGATTGGCTGCAACACACCACTGAGAAGCTGCAATGGTCTGAACAGTTTTCGAAAGGCTCAAACAGCACGAAGTCGACACCGTCGTCGCTCGCTCTGAGCACTAGCAATGGCTCCTCCGGGTCGATGGAGACTTGCAGCGGAATCTCATAGCTGATGTTGTAGATCTTGATGCGGTGCTCAGCCGTGAGGTGCTGTACCATGGCTCCATTCGGTGCTTGGAACGAGCATTCCTTGACTAAGCAAGGGCGAGGCGCATAGTTGCATTCCTTCTCGTGGTTTGCAATGGAAGATCCGAGGTAAGGAAGGTACTGGTTGCATCCGTGGGCGGAATGAGAACAGGGGATGAATAAAGACTCTATCACCTTTTCTAGAGAGCGGTTTCGGATATATCCCGGCGTTAAAGAGGGGCTCGGTGTGAGTGTATTTTGGCAGTTATGGCAGACAGCGAATGTATCCATTATCAACTACACAAAGAAGGAGGAGGTTATGACAACGACGATTGAACTGATCGGGAAGAAGGGCGAGTAATTATAAACGGAATAACCTGGTAGACAGGTACGGCGAGACGGCCGTTGCACAGACCGCACCGGAGGGTATGGAGTTTTAAACTCACCATCGTCCACTCTGCTGATCCTTCTGCTTCCATCTTCTCAGTTGGGACGCTGGAGAGAAAGAATGCCGCCGCAGTGTTTGATTCGCAGGGTGGGTCGGATCATTTACGGCATTTATATTGAGTTTCCGAACCCTAATAAATTCATTGTATTTATAATAAATATCTCTTTTATTATTTTTTAAATATTAATCTTCATTATTTATTATTTATAAATTTCACCATCTATTCAATTATTTTAAAATTATATCATATTAAATAAATATATTTTAAAATTATTTTAAAATATTAAAATTATTATTATTATTTTTAATAGACGATGCATGCAGTGAGTAGCAAATCATTTTTAAAATATAATTTTAAAATAAATTAAAATTATAATGGAAATAATAAGGATTAGAAACACACAATGGTACAAATCAATTTTATTTGGTTCATAGTCTTTTAAATTACTGCTTCAATTGTTGTATATTGTAGGGGTGATTTTCCTTCAGTGAGTAGCAGATCAGAGAAAATAGGCTATTTGGATGGGCCACTACGAGCGCTTTCTGATTTACTTTGGTAGTCGAGCAAGTAAGCCTTAAGGCTAGACTTTCCTTACCCCCAAGGTGTAGTGCGGTGGACGCATGATATTTTTGGCTATAGTTAGGGGTGGAATCTCACAGGAACTCACAATTTGAAATTCACTCTACCATGCGCCTTCTGTATGTATACCTAAATTTACCTCCCTCTATATTCGTAGGGCCGACTCTAGGAGGTCGTTGAGGTGACAGATTCATATTTTTTTAAGGCTAGACTTTCTCGTGTTGAATCTTTGCTTACTTTTCATGACCATCTTCGGTCATATTAGGCAAGCCCTCTTGTTGTTTGAGAATATCTAGTAGATAATTTAAGATAATCTCATTTCTTTTTTATTCCCTTTAAAATTGATATGATTATTTTCTTAAAAACTATTTTCAAAATAGTGATTGACATATTAATGTTTAATGGATTTAATATTTGATTGAGTGTAAGTATATATATTGTTTTAAAATTTATACATTTTTTAAAATTATTGATCAACATCTAGCTTATAGTATCCTTAGGTCAATCATAAACTCTTGAATCTCTAGCTACTTAGGTATTTCTTCTTTGTGATGAATAAGAATGCCCTAAGAAAGAATCGATTACGGGAAAGTCTTATTGAAAGACCAAGTTTTAAAAAATGAGAGTTTCTAAAATTAAATTTGATATAAGTTTTTACAATTTATTTTGATTTTTTCTAAAGAGAGAATTTACTTTGAAAATGTCTTTTAGAAAATATTTTCAACAAGTATATTTTAGACAATATTTTTCAAAATTATTTTAAAAATTTTGGAAATAATTTCAACAAATGTTTCAAATCATGTTTATGTTTAGAATAGTTTCAAAATATATTCAAAAAGGGAAATTATTTTGAAAGGTTCTTCAAAATATTTTTAAAAAAGATTAAAAAGTTATGTGGTGATTTTCAAAGAAAGAGATATTTTAAAAATTAAGAGATTGCCATAAAATCTTGGAAAACATTTTTGAAACAAATTATGCCTTGGAAAATATTTTCTTCTTTGAAAATAATTTGAAAAATTAAATGTCTTTGTAAAAATCTTGAAAATATTTTGACAAAGTACGAAAGATATTTCAAGTTTTCGAAAAAATTATCAACATAGCACAGCATATTCGCAGCAAGGTTTCCTGCAAAAGAATCAAGGAATGTTCCATGAGTCGGACTAAATAAGTCGACATGCAGGTGGAAATGAAGAATCAATTTCCTCCTACTTGTGGGCCTTCTGGATCACTTAGAAGAACATCCCAGATATGGAGACACTCAGTAAGGTTGAACTCGCGCATCAATAGTAGTGAAATCCATCTAAAAGCATAGAACTGAGGATTTACCTGAGATAGATTTTCATCTGAAATCAGTAACTTGTCATGTAAAAGAGAATAATTATAAAATCTCAGCTACCATGCAAAGAAAGCTAGATATATAAAGTGATGTTAATCGTTTCAGAATACCGTACGCTAGCACATTTTGAAGCTCACTGCATTAATTGGGATTTGTGAAATTTCCTATGCTTCCTTCCATGACCAAGCATCGATCATTGACTCGAAAATCTTTTATGCAATGTTTCAGTGGCTAGCTTGAGTACAACCCTTTCATTGGTTTGTAGGCCTTTTCAAACCCACTGAACCATCCTTGTACACCCTCAATTCTTTCATTGGTGTGTAGGCCTTTTGAAAAAGGTCATCTTTGTCTACTACTAACTCAATGATTTACTCACTTCATCCAACTAAGAATAAGTTGGTTCTTTAAAATTAAAATATCCATGACATAATAGTTGAATTTCCCTCAACTACAGGTCCTCCAAAGTTGTAATAAGAAATTTATACCGGCATAAAAAACAGTGGCTGTTTCATGCTAAGAAATGTCCTAAATATGTAATGTCATCTCTAACCAGTAAGAAAGGACCACCCCCACCCCCAAAACACACACACACACGCACAAAAGCCCCTTCAATCACCTCCATCTAGATCTCTATGGCATGTGAGTCTGTCAATGGGCTATCAATTATGCCTACCAGCATGTCTACGATCACTAGCTATCTCAACCAACTACGACCAATCATCACCATCAGCCAACCTCGTCGGCAATCCCTGCAGTCATTCCTGTAGGCCATGGAATGAAATAAAAGGGAAGCGAAGAAAGGGGCAATATTTACTCATATCACAGCCATTTAAGGAAATACTCAATTTCCTCTATGAAATTTATTATTTTCTACAAAACAAACAATACATTTTCATGAATCCTTGTATTGTTTCTTCATCACTAAAGCTCTCAACAAAGAAATCAAAGGTAGTCGCTCTAAGTCATAAAAAGACAACAGTGGACTAACCCTAGCTACCAAAGCTAATCAATCTAGCAGCAACACATAAAGAGTGGCTTGTATGTTTGCTATGCGAGAACGGACTCAACATGGAGGGGGAGGGAGGGGAGAGGAGAGAAAGAAGTAATGTTTACTTAGTGAACAATTGGAGGGGAGGGAAAGGGAATAATAGTATGAGACCATTATATGCCTTTCTTCAACAAACATTGTTACGTTATAAGCTGATCGAGGTTTATTTATGGGTGATTAGGTGATTCAAGAGTTAAATGGTGCAATTAGGAGTACTTATGGCTGAACTTATCAGTGTTTCGATTGATTTTTATGCAAGGCAATTGAGCATTGTATCAACTGGAGATCATTTTGGGATTACTTTGGGCTCAAATCAGAAAGAGTTGGACAATGTCGTAATTAAATATATATAAGCTTGATTATCAGTGTTACCATAAACTCCGCCCATGGTGAATCAACTCCCTATAACAGGTCCCAAACCTGGAAAATCATGAGGGTCGTATTAAGTTGTCAGCCAACGTAAAACAGACAAATGTTATCTATGGGATCTATCAAACTATTATGTTAATGCTAGGTTGTTTTACAAAGCAAGAACACGTTGGATAAGGATAGACATTATAAGAATACTAATTATCTTAAATTTAAAACATGAAATGTCAAAATGCTCACCCTAAAGCAATAGGGTAGTAGATACGACGATTAAGAAAGAATTAATATTTTGCATTTACAAGAGACAAAATAGATAGGGAAGAAGGCAAGGATGATAAAGAATTCAAATTTTGAATTATGGTATACAAGAAAGAGTAAAATAAAAAAAAAAAAGGATAAACAATATTATAATAATTTGTCAAAGGACGAAGTAATAAGAGTAGTTAGGAAGAGAGATAGGATTATAACTCTCAAAATAGTGATGGCAAAAGAAACTATTAGTATAATCAACCATATATGCATCACAAGTATGATTAAATGGAAATAGTTTTAGGAAGACAGCTGAGATAGTATAAAAAAATTCTAATAATTGAGATAATTTTAATAAGAGGAGATCTAAATGGATATAAGTATGATTAAATGGAAATAGTTTTAGGAAGACAGCTGAGATAGTATAAAAAAATCCAATAATTGAGATAATTTTAATAGGAGGAGATCTCAATGGGTATATAGGAGAAAAATAGAGTGCATAGGGGCTATGATTTTGAAATAAGAAATTAAGAAGGAAAAACTATATTGAATTTCGCAATAGCATATAAATTTATAATAGCTAATACATTCTTTAAGAAAAGAGAAAAACACCTGTTACATTCAAAAGTGGAACATTAAGTCGTTAATTAACTTTTTTATGATTAGGAAGAGGAATAGAAAAATTTGCAAAAATTACAAGGTCATCCCTAATGAAATCTTAACTCCCCAACCACCTAACATAAGTTAACAGTGTTAAATATGTATCTTAAGCATAATATTAATAGAAGCAAAGCATGTATAACTTGTTGGACCAAGTGATTAAAGTTAAAGGATGAAAAGCAAAATATCTTAAAGAAAGGTAGAAGCACAAGTATTAGGAGAAATTCATGATGATTAGAATACAACATAAGATAAAATGACATTAAATTTGAAAACGATAAGCAAGAGCGTACTCAGTAAATCAAGAGAACAAACATCACCAAATAAAAAATCTTAGTAGTGGAGTAAGAAAGTGCAAAAGAAAGTAATGAAAAATGAATAGCCTACAAGTTACTATACACTTATAAGAACAAAGGCAACTTTAAAAAATATATAAAGGCTAAGAAAGCAATAAATGAAGCCAAGAATGAAGCTTATGAAAGCTTATATTGACAGCTTGATACAAAAAACGGGAAAAGGAACATCTATAAAATAGCTAAAGTGAGGCAGAGAATAATAAGAGATCTTACTAAAAAAAGATACATTATAAATGAATCCAATAGGATACTAATAAAGAATGAGGAAATAAAAGAACAATGGAAGAAGTATTTCCATTCATTCACCTTTCAATGAAAATTTAGATACCAACTTAAGAAATTTAATAGATCAGGAGAATAACAATTTAAATTTTTTATCAAAAATTCAAATTTAAAAAATAGAACAAATATTAAACGGGATGCAAAATAAAAAAGTGATGGACAGAATGATATTCCAATAAAGGTTATGAAGTGTCTAAGAAAATAATGTATTGAGTAGCTTACGAAGTTATTCAACCTAATATTGAAAACAAAGAAAATATTTGATCAATTGAGGGTAAGTAATCTAGTCCCCTGTATAAAAATACAAGAGATATACAAAATTATGCGAATTATAGAGGCATTAAGAAAATGGTTCATATTATGAAACTTTAAAAAACTGATAGAAAAAATATTAAGGAGGCCAAGTGACCAAAAATAATTTATATTCATGCTTGAAATGTCGACTATAAAAGTTATACATTTTCTCAAACAATTGATCAAAAGAACAAGAAAAGAAGCAAGACTTATTCACGATATTCATTGACCTAGAAAAGCTTTTGACAGGGTCCCAAGGAAAATTATGTGAAGAATTCTAGAAAAAAATATTAACATATCGCATATTGAAACAATTAAAGATATATATGAGGATGTAATAACAAGAGTAAAAATTCTAAGCAAATTAACCGAAATATTTTCTATAAAGATAGGATTACATCAAGGATCAACTTTAAATCTATATTTTTTACACTAATTATGAATGAACTCATTAGACACATCCAAGACCAGTTACCATGGTGCATATTGTTTGCAAATAACATTATTTTGGTCGATGAAATGCCTAAAGGAGTAAATGTTAATCTCAAATCTTAGAGGGAAATGTTGGAAGTAAAAGTTTTAGGCTTAATAGAGTAATGATGGAATATATGAAATTTAATTTAATAGTAGTAGACGTAGTAAGATAGTTGTTTAGATAAAAGATGACGAGTTACCTATAATTGAGCATTATGTATCTAGGAACATTTTTACAAAAGGGTAAAGAAGTTGATATAAATGTTTTATATAGGATACAAGTCAAATAGTTGAAATGAAGGAGGATGTCAGTTGTTCTTTATTATGGTAAGGTACCTTTAAAGGGTAATTTTATAAAACAATTAGACCTTATATATTATATAGAAATGTTGGATTATGAATCGAGCACACGAGCAGAAGATGAAAACCGCAGAGATGATGTTAAGGTGATGTGCAGACATAGAGAATGACCAAGATAAAAAATGACTACATTAAAGAGAAAGTCGAGGTTGCATATATTGAGAGAAAACTTCAAGGGACACATTTAAAATGATATGAACATGTACTTAGGCAACGAATAAATATTCCAATTAAACAATATAAGATTATGATAAATACACACATTAATCGAGAAAGAGGAAGACCGAGGAAGACTTAGTTAAAAAAAATAGAATAAAATTCATTAAATATAGATGAGGGTATAGAATCCAACTCTACTGAGTGATAAAGGCTTAGTTGTTGTATTAATGTTACTCTAACCGTCTTCACTACATGATTGATAGTAGTAGTTGCATTGTTAAATATATTTTTCATCCATAATCATGACCATCTTGACTAAATCCTAATTCCCAACAAATGATTCTCCATAAATATTTTGTTCTTATTTGGCTAGTGAATCCATCTGAAAAGATAAAAACTAAAAGGCTTATCAACCCTAAAAGTATTCATTTTTCTTCCAATAGTCTCGATACAACTGATTATGTTAACTCTGTTTCTTTCATTATCCAATACAAATATTTAACACTTCTCTTTGTAGGGGAGAAAATCCAAGTTAATTGCTCGGGACTCAATCAAAGGCTTAATTTAATAAAATCCGCTGGATGTCTTTACTCCACATATTTTTCAATTGATTATCATAATAATAAGCATAATGTATACTTAATTTTAGAGAAACTGAAACAGTTCCAAATTCAATTTGTAGCAAGACAAAATGTACTAGATGAGGATAAACAACATTGAAGGGGGCATATTTATTGAGTGTAAAAGCAGCTAGACTATGCAGGTAACAATCATTATTTTCAAGTTACTATGCTAGCCTCTACAGTTTGTTGGTCACTGCATAACTTGGTAGAATAAAAACAGTTCATATTCCAAACTACAGAACTAAAGTTTGGCCAAATGCAGAATAGAGAAGTGGAAAGCAAAGCATGTAAATAACAATACCCAATAGATACTATCGACAATCTTAGAAAACTTCAAAATATGTTACTTTTGTTGTGACTTCCAAATGTCTCCAAAGCTCTTCATCGTGTCTTTTCAGAAGCTGCGATAATTTCTCAATTTTAGACTGGATGCCAACAACACTTTTGTCGAGTTGTTTGCAGAAGTTATCCCTGAAAATACTGAGTAGTTCGGCAAAACAGAAAAATGTGCCTGCCTCTGCAAAGGTCTGCATACATCATGATTATATATATTATTCAGACGTGTCTCGAAATAATGGTCAAATAAAAAAGAAGACAAAAAAACATATTCTCACAAGTCAGAATTAAGTTGGAAGGTAGAGGTATCAATATCACAATTAAACAGTCAATATCTAAGTATTAGTTATATTGGACCAATAAAATCAATATAGACAGGAAAAATAGAAAAAAAAAATTTAAAAATTGAAATTATTTCACATAGAACATCGGTGGAATGTTTTGTAATACCTCATTTTATTTGGTGGAATGTTTTGTAATACACAGTCTTTTAGATTGCTACTTCAAAATCCACGATCCTTAATAATTTACTAATGAACAATCGATTAATATTCTCTTTCTGAAAAATTTTCGGAGAAAAAGAATGGTATGAATAATAAGATAGTAGTAAGACACTACTGTATCTTGAAATGCAAGTAATAAAGAAATACCGACAATGAAAAGATGGAGTTTTATTATTGATTATCAGAGAGCCTCTCAATATGTTAGCAATAATACTTGCACAGAACAGCACGGCAGATGAACAAGATGGATCGAGGAGAATTGTTATTATGAGCCTCAAATCCTGAGGCTCTTTTATAGCTTTTATCTGGTAGATTGAACACCTTATTCAGTCGACTAAACTCAATCAGATCTCGTCATATCCTTACTTGATTTTAAGGCTTTCCAATCGACTTAACGTCCAATTAGTGGATTGAATCTGTCAAGTCCCGAGAGGCCGTCCGAAAAATTTCGACAACATCTCCCCTGTAACAATGACTTTTCCCTGAATACATATATACAAATAGGCCAACACGGCCACAATAAGGACTACACATCCTTCAACACACAACACAGATAAGATATAAGGCCTACACGGCCACAACCACTGATCTAACACATGTAACTAAATCTAGAATGTAAAAACGTCGAATCCACACAAGTATAAGTTATAAAATCTTCACAACGGAAAATATAACCAATCCAAAAACATATATCCACGACAGAAACATAGCAAGTACAAATATAAACCACATCACAACGAGTATAAGTCTAAAACTCCAAGACTACCAGAAAATAGACCACCAAACCACAAAATTACAACCGTACTAGAAACCGTACAACTCAGACGATAAAAATGTCCTCTGATGTGAGATGGATTAGTCAGCCAACTCTCCAAGCTCCAAGTACTTCCCACCTATCTGCTACCTGGGGAGGAAACAAAGAAATCCCCAAGGTCTGGGTAGTGACCATCAGATGCTCAGTAGGTACAGAATAGAAGTGCATGTACATGTAAATCAAAAGGAATAACAAGAGTGCACAGACTAAAAGGAAACATGTATACGGGAAGGTAAATAAGTACTCAACAAATAAACAAGAATCAACTGAAGCAATAAAGAAGAAATAAGACTGAGCAACAGGTATAGAACTCATATGCATGTAATCATGTATGAAATATCACGCAGTGCAGCAATCATAGCAAACAAGTGCAACAATTATAAGCGTATGAATAAAAGAAACTATATAATATCCTACCAACAAATGCATGCAAATAAGCAGCAAGCATAGCAATCAAATGCAAGTCACTGTCTACGGGTCATCCCCAGTCACCCTCCTAGAGCAGTGAAGCTGAGGCACACAACAAGACATACTGCGTAGGCTCCAACAACAATCCATCACTAATCTAGTGGGGAGCAAGCAGTGTAGCAGGAGGGCAATATAGCCAGTCCTGGTCGCACCCAACATAGTGCAACATATGCTCTCGCCCCTGTCTCACCATAACACGGTGTCGGGTAAGAGCCAACAAAAACAGCCAACAATGTTGTCATCAACACTTACAACTAGTATGTGGATGGTATGATGATCATCCCAACATGTAATAACTACGATAAATCAGCATGTTCAACAGGAATCAAGATGAATCAATACAGGTCAATAATACAAAATGGAAAACTGTACTATCAATGGATCAAAGGTCAACTGGTATATATATCAATCAACGAACAACATGGTATCAACTAGGTAATTAACTAAATAACAAAAGTGACAACAGAATAGTATCAGATCATATCAAGGTCAACTGACAAGTGTCAAGCAACATGTGAAACAACAAGATAATAACACAAGCAACATGAATAACAAATGAGTAGATAATCAACAGTAGATCATGCACTAGGATTTGGAGCCTGTAGTGACCAAGTATAGGGTACCCATCTGAATCCGACGAAAGTAAAATAAGAACCCCTCAGAAAATATCACACTCCGTGTATAATAGAACCAATCCAATCAAGGTCCTGCAATAAACAATAATACAATACTTACTACGATGATACTGTATTAAATTTACAATAATTAACTCTATAATATAATCCAATAAATCCCCTTATTAACATTCATTCCAAATCAATTCGCCTTTAACACCCCATTAGACTAGTCAATATAATCTAGAATCCATACTTAACCCATGTTCGGTTACCATCAGATCAAATCAAGAACCCAAACCAAGAGCAATACTATGGAACAAATCCTACAAGTCTCGGTTCCAAGGATTTTACCATAGATTACAATTTAGAAAATTTCATAACATGATCCAACCTATTCTTCATGAACAGATTGATAAAATAGTTACCCTCTGATCAGAACTTAACCGGATAACATCACACCGATCCCTAAATCTCATTCTTACCGAAACCAACAGAGAACTTCAAGAACAGAGCAACGAGATCCTACAAGAATTGGTTTCAAAGGCTTACCTCAGATCTATGCCTTAGTTTAGCCTCCAATTCCACTTGATCCAATCTCGCCACCTAGCCGATCAAGAACAACTCACACCAATGAGCTATGGAAGACAAATCAATCTTCAAATCCAAAGGGATTCAAGCTATTCACAAAATCCAACTCAAAAACCAACCACACCCTGAAACCTAAATCAAAAATTCCTTACCGATCTTCCTCTTCTTCGGTTCTTCACTTGCTTGCAACCGATGCTTGCTCGGGCAGGGAGGTGGCACACGACGGTCGATAGTGCCAGTGGCTCCTTCGCGCGGAGGACCAGTAGAACAACGCAAGATGCTCGGACGAAGCGGAGAGTGGTGTCGGAAAACAGCTGGCTGACTGCACTCGCGGCGGTGCTGCTACACTCGGCGGACACCACGAATTTGGGAGGCGACGGCGGTGCGGTGAAGTTGGCTCCAAGCGGCGCCGGTGGCGTCAAGTAGAGGAATCTCGCAGGTGAAGGGCGGCGGCGATGAAGGCGCGGCAGGGGATCGGGGAAGAAGGAGACACGGGTCGGGCAGGGTTTTGCGATTCCGAGTAACAGTGATTTTAAACCGAGATTAGGGTCGACGCAATTTAACTAGGCTAAATCGGTCATTAAACCTAGGGTTTAATGGAGTGTTTGAACCGATACTGTAGCAAATCGAATTCAAACTTGATTCGCTGACCAAACGAACTCCGATTTGACCCAAACTAATTTTGTTAGATTCGTCTTTGCGAGACGAATCTTTTCATCTCTTTTATTTATTTATATATATATTTTAACCCATTAAGGATTTATCTTAATTAGCCCCTCAAATAGCTTCCTTAAACTTCACTAAATAATTGTAATTTATTTACAATTAACCCTTAAATTTTGGTATTTTACATTCTGCCCCACTAACAAAAATTTAGTCCCCAAATTTATTATCTTCATACTATGGTACAGAAATACCATAATAATTAAATCATACCTCAAACAAACAGATGAGGGTATCGAGCCCGGATAGTGTCCTCCAGCTCCCAAGTATGCTGACATCCGACTTTGACAAGTCGGATGATTTTGTTCTGCAACTGTCGCTTTTTTCGATCAAGAATCTGCACCAAAATCTCCTCATATGATGCATCTGGTTGGAGAGAAATAGGCACTTCCCTCAGAATATGTGAAGGATGAGGTACGTATTTCCGCAATATAGATACATGAAATACACTATGGACACCCGCAAGTGTCGAAGGCAATGTCAGGCGATATGCAACCTCGCGAATCCGCTCCAATATCTCGAACGATCTAATATACCGTGGAACTAGCTTCCCTCTCAAGCCAAACCTCTTCTAGCATATCAGAGACGCATATTAGAGACAGTTGAATTTTGTCCAAGTGCAAAATGAACTATCATCGGTATCAAATTAAAAATTAAACAATAATAGCATGGTGTAAGCGATTGAGACCATAATGTTACAGAAAGTTACAATGACAAGTGAAATAATTAACATAATTTGTCTTAGTATATTAACATTGTCCTTACCGCATTAGTGCCATCTGGATCATTCCTGAAGACATAGAAGAGAGGTGCCACAACTTCGTTCATTCCTTGTACATATTTTATACTAGGATTCAGTTTTGCGAATATAATAAGTATACGCCTTAAAGCTTCCTGAAAAAAAAAACAAAAAAAATGAGTAAGAAACTAAAGTTGATGCATCAAATTTATTGCAAAAAATGAGTGGTGTGTTTGGCACTTGTTCACCTGATTAGTCTTTGCAATAGAAGAGTCTCCACAAAAAAATTCCATCTCTGGATGAGTACGTTTTACATCTCGATCAATCTGTTCCAGAATCTCAGCCTCCTAAGTAGTTTAGATAGTTAAAATAATTCATTTATGTAATGCTAAGCAGCGAAGGTGTTCCGGGGATAATTCAAGGGGCGCACCATGGTCAGACTCGAGTCCAAGTCTGGTCCCACCACACAGGTTCAACTCGCTGAGTCTACGAACTTGATCGGCCAAGTCACCCTCTACCTCCGAGTAGTTCAGGCACGCACCCACGAAGTATATCCATTCGGCGGGAGCCTCGCCGAATCCCTCTATTTGACGGGAGCCTCGCCGAATCCCTCCATTCGGCAACTGCCTTGCCGAATCCCTCCATTTGGCAACTGCCTTGCCGAATCCCTACAGTCCGCCACCCACGCGCCGAATCCCTACAGTCGGCCACCCACGCGCCGAATCCCTCTATTCGGCAACTGCCTTGCCGAATCCCTCCATTCGGCAACTGCCTTGCCGAATCCCTCCATTCGGCAATTGCCTTGCCGAATCGCCCATTCGGCAACGGCCTTGCCGAATCGCCCATGCGGCTATCTACTAGCCAAATCGCCCATGCGGCTATCTATTAGCTGAATCCTCCCTTCGGCTAACTACTGGTCGAATCCTTCCATTCGGCCATCCACGCGCCAAATCCTTCCCTTCGGTCATCCGCTTGTCGAATCGCCGAAGCGGTCATGAACATCACTCGAACATTGGAAGCCCCACCTCGCGTGATTAGCAGCCTACTGGATGGACCCAATGACCTACCGTGCCCTGGTACGTCCCATCACCTCTGACACGCCCACACCCCCAATAGTTAATGTCATCTCTCTACGGCCTGCACGAATAGTGACAACATAGCACTTTACCGGCGATGGGACGGGGAACTCGATTGTTCCTGCCACCTCATTAACCGTGATGAGACATGACAGGTATGCACGCTCATCTCTCCTTAAATAGACCACTCTGCTCCGTAGGTATTCTCCCTGGCTCTCTCGCATTCTCTCAACTCTTACTCTCTTCTACTGTTCATCTTCTTCCTCCCACGGTCCTTGACTTGAGCGTCGGAGTGGTCGCGCCGGGGCACCCCCTGACCTTCCTACTGACGTTCCCTGTGTTCGCAGGTTGTTCTGGAAGCTTCTGCTGATCCTCATCGGCTCCGGCGAAGTCTCAGGCGACTTTGAAGATCTCATCGCCCTCAGCTCCACCCACTGTTTAACGCTTACAGCAAAGGGAGTCCGATGACGTGTCCAGAGGCAGTTCTCAACTGGAATAGAAGAAAATAATGAATGTAATTGCAGAAAGATATAAACAGGAGCGCAGATAATAACCAAAATAAGAGGATATGACTCATGGAGATTCAAGTTTCCTCTTATCAATATTCTGTTACTCTTTGGTTACAGATATTGATTAGGACTTGTGAATTTTACACTCACTTTGTAGATCCATTATGTGGTTTTACATTGACATGACTTGCCGCCGAATATTCCTGCATAGCAGAGTGTCATGGGAAAACACAAGTGCAATGTGCAGCAAAAAATCCCTGATGGCACACTAAACTCTGCTATCTCTTGAGTGGCCTAACTATAAGTCGTCTTCTCTTAATTTAGTACATGCAAAGGCAAACAACCACAAAAATAACCCTGATTTATGTGTCCCTTATGTTTTTTAAATTGCATCCATCAGCTGAAAGACTGGTTGATTCTCAGCCACGCAGTTGACCAATCAAACTACTTTAGTCAGTCATTATAATACATTACCATATTAATACAACAAACCCTTCTTACTACAGCAGCTGTCATTTACTCTGCCACTACTGCCATTTTGTTTTCACAACTTTTCATCCCCAAATGTTTTCTCTGTTCCTTTTTGTATGCTTTTCCACTCCAGCAAATTTCTCTCATCGGTAGCTTTGTTTCCTCTACCTTCTTTTCTATCAGGCTCCATGACTCTCAACCCCTTTATTTTTGTTAGAGGTATTAGAATAGTGGGTTTGGTCTCATATTAGTAGTTATACGTTTAGGGGGGATTTTATCATGAATCTACATCTACCTATGTAGTTATTATGTGACCATCATAAGATGATCCAATATTTCTGTCCTAAATTCTACATTTTATCACAGCCCCTTTCTAGGTTTAAGGTTTTTACAAAGACAATCCTCCTCCACAGGAAGTTCTTGACCTCCCCATCAAGGTCTTCTCCCTACCTCCTCTCTATTCTTCGTGGGGCTCAAAAAAATTTCACCCTGAATCTGACACTCATTGCCCACATGACCTGCACCATGTGATGCCTTTGCATAACTTGTGCTCCTCTAGATATATACTTCATCACTCAAGAAACACGTGCCCACTGCTCACACAACCCCTCCCCTAGTGTGCCAAGGCAGAGCCTTTCACGTTATTTGCAACCTGGCCACCATCAATGCCTCCACAACAACAAATATGGCTCATCCATTAATGAGTTCATGCTCATGCCACGACTCCAGCTGAGCCCAATCTTTCAGAGAAAATTGTCCTCCTCCCGTTTTGTTTTGCAAGCAACATGGCCCTCCTAAGCTATACAAGCCAAGCGCTATTATGATTGTTGTTGACAACCATATGTAAGCTTCCACTACTAGCTCAAGAGAAATGTCACTAGCAATTTGGACAATTTCACGGTCAAAATGCACATTAGACTTACATTAATCTCTTTCCATGTCATGAGAATACACTACTTCATGTTATCACTCAGTAGCTAGGTCTGCAATCGATAACTATATATCCAATACCAACACTAGGTCATTGAAACCTTAGGCTCCAGCACAAATTCGTGCCTCTGAACATCTTCTCCAAATTTATAGGTGAAGTTCCAATTTTTCAAAATCCTTTATTACATGAGCTGCTGCTTCATGTGCATTCCACGCCCTCTTTCACAATCCTTCTTGTAGAGTACTAGCTACCCTAATCCTGCTCCTTCCAACACCAAAGCTCACACATAACTGTTGCACCTGCCAATGGTATCCTCCTCTCCCGGCCCTTTGAAGATCTAAATTTGCAATGCCAGAACCATGCTGAGGGGAGCACTGATACCCCTAGCCTATGCTCATTACTCAAACACCTACCTCAGCTCACTGTAAGGACCTTTTAAGGTTGTTAGCACCACTACAAGCAACCTCTATCCGACACCAACAATTTGACGTATTATTTTGTGTTCCTGCTGCTTGGTATTTTTAATCCTCTCGTATATTTAAAGTCGTGTTTATATTATATTTCATAAGAAAGGATTTATTTTAAGCTTCATTTCAAATGCTTTCTAATTCATTGTATTATGTCTAAAATATTAATGTATCTTTTTTTGTAGGCGTCAAAGGAGGGCTCAAATGCATAAAACAGAAGACAACACGGCTTGGCCATGTCCCTAGTTGGAACCCAATCAAACGCACACCTCAGTGGCCAACACGACCTGGCTGTGCCCCTGGCATGGCTGTGGCACGTGGTGGCTGGTTCACTTGAAGAGAGGCTGATTCATCCTTGGAAAAAAGAGCAGCCATTAGGAATCATCTTCTTCCATCAAGAGCATGCATCATCTGCTCCACCACATGCCATCCACAGAGAAGGAGAGACGAAAAGGGATTCCCTCCATCATCTCCTCCATTCCGTTTCACCACCCGATCCATCTCCATCTCTATATCTCTGGCAACCATCTCCATCCATCGAAGAGAAGAATGAAAGGGGATTCCCTCCATCATCTCCATCTCCGATGGTCACCTCCATCATCCAACCTCACGAAGAGCAACAAGGATTCCCTCCCTCATCGACAGGGGCGGATCCAGAAATAATTTTTGGCGAGGGCTAATAAATTTTTTTTACAATGTACAGTATAGAGGAATCAATAATTTTTTTAAAAAAAGTAAATGTGCGGGAGGAAAAGATCCTGATCCGAAAATCCAAAAATACATATCACTCAAAATGCAGATCACTCAAAATGCAGATCACTTAGCCAACTATCTCTTATCCTCTCCTAATATCAAAACGGACAGAATCTCCCCAGTAAATTGGGGGTATAAGAGGTATACATAATGTCCCTGTCCAAATACACATCAAAACCCTTAGACATAGGGCTGATAAACCATCAATTTATATCAGAAATATAATAAAAAAACACATACACAGCTTACAAAGTCAAAAACATCATAACAGCAAATCAAACCACTAAAAAGGAATCCACATACCCAATATGTTGTGTAATTCCTTATTTCCGTTCTAGAATAGGTTAAGCGGCTACATATTGTGACCTAAACAAACACTTTTAAAACCATATGAAGTGCAAAAGAAAATATGGAGCCAAGTAGCCAACATATAAAATCTTAAAAGGCATACCTCTTTTAGTGAATTAATGTAGCTTCATTTCACATATTCTTCACCTTCACAAGGTATCAAAACTTCTCCTGGATATCCTCTAAAATGGACCTGTGAATATAATACACCATTTACATCTTATAGCAAAAGCAATCATACACAGAATAACAAAAGCAACCATATACAGAATAGCAAAAGCAACCATATACAGAATAGCAAAAGAACATACCAAGACAGCATATTAGTATTGGGTGTGGTCTATGGACCTTGTGGTATTCGGATAAGAAAGAGGAGGCAATTGCATCCTGCGACTTTTCATCTTTTGAAAACGTTGCAATATTTGCTCATTTTCAATTGTTGAAAAGATATCCTTCTCGATGTATACGACTAGACTGTCATTCATCCACTCGTCTCCCATTCTATTGCGTAAATCAATCTTTATCGTCTTCATTGCAGAAAATATTCTTTCAACGGAAGCAGTCGCAACTGGTAGAACTAATGTCATCTCAATCAGACGATAAACCAATGGATAAGTTTGATTTTTTAGAGTTTCAACCATTTTCTGAGCAAGACTTCCCAAATCTTTAATTTCAGAAAAATTTGAATCTCGTCGTATATTATGAATGAAATTCTGAAGTTGTTGTTCAATAACTATACAATCATTAGTTGAGAAATCCTCAGGATATAAATCACAAAGTCGAACTAGTTTCTGAACATTGAATTCAGAAAAAGAATTTCTTGGATGAAGACATGTCATACACCTAAGCAATTCTATGCCAACTTCGGAAAAGCGAGTATTCATCTCTTGTATAACTGAATCAACAACCTAACATTATAATTTGCAACAATAATAATTAATCAGTAAAGAAAATCTTATTAGCGAATATAATAATGTAAAATTTTTAGAAATAATACCTGATAGAAAATCTCCACACGATAATAATGCAAATTGGTGATAATTTGCTTTCTGCGCCTGCTACGACCACCAATCAAACAATTATCATTCATATCCAACACTGGGATCTCATTCAACTCACAAAATGTATTGACTTTATCCATAATTGTAGACCATCCTTCTTCCCTAAATATTTGATATTGATCTTTCACACTTTCAATTAAACTTATGGCTTGGACAATATTTTGATCTTTTTGTTGCAAGACAAGTGACAATTCATGTGTCATTCCCAATATCATCTTCATCAAGTGCAATATGAAAACAAACTCATAATTCTCCATTTTCTGAATCAAACTTTTGGCAACCCCTCTACTATCAAAAGAACTAGAATCATCACAAATATTCTCCATAACTTGTATCACTGAAGGCCACATAGATAATAGACGAACCAATGTCAAATAGTGAGATCCCCAACGAGTATCTCCTGGCCTTGCTAAATTAGTTTCTTGATTTTCACCACTGCCAGTACTAATCTCTCCACCCTCTAACATTGCAACAATTCTATCATGTTCAATTTGCCTAAGTTGATCTCTCCTTTTACATGATGCTCCAGTCGTATTCACAATCATAGAGACATAGTTAAAAAAATCACTCACATTGATATTACTCTTGACAACAGCAACAATAACTAATTGCAATTGGTGAGAAAAACAATGAATATATCTTGCATATGGATTTTCTTGCAAAATGAGAGATTTCAACCCATTGAATTCACCCCGCATATTTGAAGCTCCATCATATCCTTGACCTCTTAACCTGGATAATGATAATCCATGTTTCACAAATAAAGCATCAATAGCATCCTTCAAAGAACGAGAACTAGTGTCAGATACATGTACAATTGCAAGGAATCGCTCAATCACTTGTCCTCTTTTATTCACACATATCTCAAAACAACTCCCATTTGCTCCTTCACTGAAATGTCTCGAGACTCATCAACCATTAAGGAGAAAATATTATTTCCAATATCTTCAATTATGGAAACTGTGATCTCAGAGGCACAAGCGTGTGTAAGATCTTTTTGAATTGCTGGAGAAATCATTTGATTGTTTCCAGGAGCATTTTGATTAATACCCTTGGAAACTTCTTCATTTCGTTGACTGTACCATTGAAGCAATTTAAGAAAGTTTCCTCTATTTAAAGAACTACTTGACTCATCATGTCCACGGAAAGATAGCCCTTGCTTCAAAAGAAATCGCGTAACATCTAACATTGCTGTTAAACGGGTACGATAAGAAACCTTCATATCTCGCCCATGTGCTCGTAATATATTTGAAATACCATGTCTTTGATCTTGAAAAGATTCAAACTGTATTCTAGCATGATTATGACAACTATCCACAACACCAATATGCAAATTAAATCTTTCTAATGCATTTTTCCAATTCATGAATCCTGTTTTTATAAAGACATCCTCTTTATATCGACCTCCTTTATTTGTTAATTTAAAAAGATAACACCATAAGCAAAATGCTGCATCTTTTGATATGCTATATTCTAACCATGTATATATTTTATGCCAACTTTCTTGGAAACTTCTTTCTTGATTACCAAAAGTTCTTTTTGGATACACATGCCCAATTGGTTGACAAGGGCCCCTAGTTAAGTACTCTCTTCGGACTTGATCTCGAATAGAAATATCAAATTCTTCAATTGGCTTTCGTAATCCTGGATCACTAACAATATCATTTAAATCTAATTCGACATGAGATTGATTTTCCACAGCTTCACTAATATTAGGATCATTGGAAGAATCCTCGTTACGAAAACGTTTAGGTTTAAAAAACCTCTCCATAATCTATATAAAGAAATAATTAAGATGAAAGTAAGATTAGGTATTACTTTAATTGAAATCAACCTAATCTGAATCAATCAGTATTAAATTAAATCCCTCCTTATCAAGCTCAATGGCGCCGATGTCGGACGGAGGAGGATTGAGGAACCGCGAGGAAGGGAGGAGCGGCGGTGTCGGCGGCTGGTGAGGAAGACGGCGCGAGGAAAGCAAAAGAGAGGCGGCGGCGGCGGCGGGCGAAGATGAGGAGGAAGGAAACAGAGGTCGGCGAAGATCGCGGTTGAGGATGAGGAATACTGGAATAGGTTTCGGCGTTATAGGGTTTCTTAACGGGTTGTATCCATTAAACCATATAACCCAATATTCTTACCCGGTATTTTAATCGCCTACAGGCAACATGGGCGAGCGCTCCGCTTGACGAAGACGACGACGAGCACTCCAGCGGGGCGCTGTGCTCAGCCGCCACCGGCGCCACGAGGCGACGTTGGTGAAAACGCTAGTCACCGATCGCCTATCCCTGCTGCTCCAGACCTCCAGCCCCCTCCAGCCGGACCAGCCCCCTCCAGCCCTCTCCAGCCCCCTCCAGCCCTCGCCGGCGTTGGTGAAAATGCTGGTCGCGGCTGAGCCACGAGGCGACACTAGCGATCCTGGCGAGGGCTTCAGCCCCCTCCAGCCCTCGCCTGGATCCGCCCCTGCTCATCGAATGTCATCACCATCGCAACCTTCATCCACGGAGGAGAAGAGACGAAGGGGATTCCCATCGTCATCTCTATTCTTTGTCCACCTCATCTCCACCGCTGACGAGACATCTTCACTGGAGCTTTGGGATTCCTAGCTCTGTGTACGACTCCACTACGAGCTCTTGGAATTGCTGCACTTGTTTCACATCATCCACTTGTAGAGGAAAGGAAGGCGTGGGATTCCCTACTTTTCATCCGCAAGCATGGTTCTGCATCATCCACGTACCCCGATCGAAGAGAGAGCTCCATTATCTTTAGTGCTTAGCTTCATTTGTGCTTGCAACGTGTTTGGTTTAAATTTTTTTCACGCTCTTACATTACTTTCAATTCTGTTAATGCATTTCAATTCATTTAAATTCCTACAATATTTTATTTCATTTGAATGTTAGTAATGTTTGTTCTTCATGTGGATTGCAAGTAGGTTAGATTAGAATAGCATATCCTACTTTATGTTTCCGTCCCTTTGCAATCGTAGTTTAGCTAGGTTAGATTAGATTAGAATGTTTTTCATTTATTAGTCTTAGCATCAAATCCAACAACAACCCCCCATTTATAATATAAAAAAACTCAAACACACATTTACAAATAACTGAATCTTAAGATTATCATTCCCGCTGCATTCCTTGAGAAACGATCTGGATCAACCCTAAACTGCACTAGATAGGGGGTTTGTAATTTGAATTGTAACTGTAGTATGTCATACGATTGTCATCAATTTTGACGTTGTTGTCGGGGAGTATTATCGGTGCTTAATAATCTTAGAATTGTTCTTTGTTTTTCTATTCGGCAAAATTTTTAGTATCTTCAATTGCCCTCAAACTTTGCAGGTTGAAGAAATTAGATGTGTGGATCAATATTCACCGCTTCTCCATGAATAACAGCTTATTTTGACCAAATTCCAATGTTTCAACCACCTTTTCAATTTTTCAAAATTTTTCATTTTATTTTTCAGTTGTATTTTCACTTACTTTTACTCCTGTGGTGGTCTCAAAAATTTTAAAATTGTTAAGGTGCCTTAAGTCTCTTATATCCATATGTTTTGTCTTGTGTGTTTCCTGTGTCTTTTGATCTTGTTTTCTTTCAGTGTTTCAATGTAAGATTAGAAACTTTCTTTTGTAAGCAAACATGGATGCTTATTTTCAGCAATTTGACGGCATTAATGAGACCTATGATTCGGGTATTACGCAACATAGAATGGAGATGCAAGAAATGGGAACCTATGGTATTTGTGTCAGTCCATTCCATCCAACTAATGTATGCCACATCCTGCAACAAGATGATGTTTTCCCCTCGGAACCTCAATACTATCAACCCCAACAACAAGATATGTAGACCCATTGTACAATACTTATAATCTGAGTTAGAGCGATGATTCAAATTTCAAGTATGGAAACACACAATGGATTCCTGAGCAACCCCAGTACTACCAATCCCAACAACAAAATGTATATGATCCATTTGTTAGTACCTATATTCCTGATTGAAGAAATCATCCAACTGAGTACTATCAACCCCAACAGACTCTTGAGCAACCTGAGTATTACCAACACCAACAAGACATGTACGATTCAGTTGGCAATACTTGTATTCATGGTTGGGGAGATTATACAAATCTTATGTATGGAGACGCACAACATGTACGATCCAATTGATGCATCATTACAAAATTGTCAGATACATGTAGACCCAATTACGTCATCCATCAGCCAACTACAAGCACAAAACTCCAGTCAGTTTCTCTCAGAAACCATTTCTAATGGTATCGATGTGCTTGAGGAAATGGATTGTGGAGTTTGTGATAATCTTGTCTCTGATTCTGCTGCTCTACATGACTTCTCTAATTCTGTGTTGTGATGATGAGGATGATGCATGCAAATTTCTGATGAAGTTGCTAATGTTGCATGCAAAACTTTTGATGAAACAATTGATGTTGTAGAGATGGATGATGATGTTGGTGAATTGCCAACTGAGCCTGTCTGTGATCTTGTTATAGATGAAAGTACAGAGAATTGTGCAGCAGAGGCAATGCCCACAAAATTACTTCCTTCAGCTGTGCAGCCACCTAAACTAGAACTACAACTCTTTCCTGATCACTTGAGGTGTGCACATTGAGGAGAATGAACAATTGTCGACTATCATTGACCAGAATCCTCAATCTGACCGGGAGAAGAAATTGTTGTGTTGTGAGGCAGCACGAAAAAGCTATTGGATGGGTACTTGCAGACGTACTTAGGGTAGCAAGCAAAATGATGAATTAATTCCCACATGGGTGTAGAATAACTAGAAACCCCTGGACTAGACATTCATATTGGATATGATGTGTGACACCTCCTACTATGCAATAGGAGTGGTTATTTCTTCAAGGATTGGGATAGTACTTCGCATCATCTATTATGTCTCAGCTCCAAGATTCATGTTGAATGAGGCCCTAACTTCCACTGCAATAATCAAGCCCCCAAAGTGGATTCTTAAATTAAACCATCTTCAACCGCCAGGCACTAAGAAAAAAATAATGGAGGGAGTGGTCTTGACCTCATCTCGAACCATCCCACTCTTGGAATGGATACTCTAATTAAACCGCCTCCAACCTCCCGAAAGAACTTTCAAAGAGAAAATAATGAAAGGAACAGTGTTTACTTCAATCGCAATTATTCCACCTCTGGAGTGTATGCTACAACTGAACCATCTCCAATCACTTTCAAGGGGACAATGATGGAGGAAGTGGCCACATGAAGAAGATGCTCACCACGACTCATATCATTCCACTCCCGACCTGGCTACTACTATTGAATAGCCTTCAACCGCCAAGAACAAAGGGGAGTCCGTTCTTTTCCTTTCTATTTTTTATTTTTTTTTCTTTTTGTTTGTGTTTGTTTTGCTTTGTTTAATTTGTTTTCCAACCATGCAGTTTGTTTGGTCTTGTTTGTATCTCCCTACATGTTCCCTCATAATACTTTGAGAATCGTAACAACTTTTTAAGTTTGACCATCAAGTTTTGAGATTGTTTGACATGACTGAATACTTGATTGCATGTGATCACTAGTGTGGTAATGGATTCTACCTTGATAGATTAAGTTTGATAATTTATATTTACCTAATGAGGATCTTAATCATGCTTATTCTTTGTTCTCTTTTTATGTGAGTTACACTCATGATAGTTGACACTCTAGAACTTGCCTTGCTTCTCTTTGAAACTACAATATCATAAGCATGCATGAATGTGATGAAGGTTATCTTTCTGGTTTACTTTCTGGTTTCTTCTATTATTTAGTTAGTTACAAGCTGAATAATTCCCTTAGCACCTTCATTGTCCGTTACATTTTTCTTGTCATACCTTTGTTCATTTATCCCTTGCCCTATCTTTGAGAGTTTTGGGTGATGGCATGATGAGTTATATTGTCCGAGACAGGCAAATTATAAGGGTTATTGTTCTAGTGGGGCTTAGTCTCACATTAGTAATTTTATGTTTATGGTTTTATCAAGAGTTATATAATTATGATAATGTAATTAAATATTTCTTTCCTTAAATTATACGATTTTTCCCCATAAAGTGTAGCATCGTAATTTTTTCTTTCAATAAGTTACATGGTTAAGGCTAATATTCATCCCTACTGAGATTCGAACTCTGATCTTCTTATTTGTTTCCCTAAGTGTTTTACCATTACACCGTACCCGTGGGAGTTGTAACATGCTTAAACATGGTTAACTTAGAGGTGGTTTAGAAAAATGATTGATCAAAGACTTTATGATGATCTCACATAATGCGCATGCTCAAGAGATGGCGAGAAGCAAGTGATAGAACTAATAAAAGTAGTCAGGTGTGAGCGGCAAGTCAATGTATTTAGTAAAAGAGGTAAACAAATCTTGTAATCTAGGGTAGAAAGGTCTTAGTAGCAAAGGTAGACTACGAAGATCAGGAAACTCAAAAATGAGCAATGAGAGAAGAACAAAATAAAAGAAAAGGCAAGCAAGTATCCTTAATGCTTAAGAATGACTTTTCTTTATAAGAACCACAAATGAGGGGGAGCTTGCTGAATCCACTACTATTTCCAGTTGGCATAATTGAGATCCAACCTAAGAACGTGAAGAAGTCCAAAGGTTCCAATCATAAAATCAAAACATAAGATTGTAAGATCCTACAATTTAATTAAAATATTTTAGAACTCTATTTCAATTTTTATTATTCATATTGTTGGTGCCCCGGTTGATTTTGATGTGATCAACCAGGTTAAATTAGGCCTTGTGTTGTTCTAATCCCTATGCTAAGTATAGAGGAATTTAGGTACGGAAGAAGTCGAGCGTAAGACGTAGTAGACAAGAAGGATTGCACGGGAAAGTGAGCCGACGGGCTCGATGCAATCAGAGAGACGCGGAAGCTACGGAAGAGTACGACGGTGGAGCGAGAAGGACGTGGCGCGACGTCCGAGGGACGAGAAGCCGGGAGGAAGCACGCTCGAGGGGCGAAAGGCCAAAGTCGGGTTCGGATGAGCCTAACTCCGGTTGGCCAGAAATCACCCAACTGACAAATCTACAAAAAGTCAACAAAAGTCAAACTATTAACTTTGACCATTGACTTTGACCGTTGACTTTTGACCGTTGACTTTGATCAGAGTAGACTTGGACGTGGAAGAAAAAATAAGATTTACCTTTTATCATATAAAAGATAAATACTTAATTTTTATTAAGGATAATTCTTTGTATCTTTTATTAAAAGATAAAGTTTATCCTTATTTAATCAACGGCTATGATCAAAGCCTATCTCTAATTAACGGATAGGATTGCATCAACGGATCAACAGCCAAGAGAAAGTTCATCTACGATCAACGATCCAAATCCATTCTCTTAGGCTATAAATAAGGCTTAGAGTTTTAGAAGTTAGATATCAATTACTTTTGTAATCTTCTCTCTAAATCTCTGTGCTTCAATTGTAAAGGCTTCTCTGCCTAAAGGAGTTTTTGATTGAGCGCTAACTGCCTTGGAAGCAATGATCCAGTTGCAACCAAGTTTCTTTTTTTAAAGAGGCGAGTACTATTTTGCTCAACCGTCTATTCACCCTCCTCAAGCCGGTCCAACACATATTATGTATTAACTTTCAATATAGAATATTAATATGAACATTTTATTCACTATCATTACACTATCATGAAACATAAATAAAATTATTTAAACAAAAAGTAGGGTTGTAAATGAATCAAAAGTTCGTAAGCAAGCTTAATGTTTGGTTTGGTAAGAGTTTGTTTATGTTCGTTCAATATAGATGAAATCAATTAAATTAACAAATTTGAACAACTCATCAAACTAAATTAACAAGTTAAAACGCAAATGTTCATCTTGTTAACATTCATGAATAAGCATTTTTAATTATTTGTGAGCAATGTTCATGAACAATCCCCATGAACAAAACTTGTAAAGCATATGCATTAACAAACATCTTATTAAACTTGTAAATATATAAAGATTCTCTCAACATGAACAAACAAGCTTGCAATATTAAGCTCACTAACCAACCAAACAATCTTAAAAATGTATAAAAAAATTAAGAATCAACGAACTCAAATTAAGTGCACAATAACATCTTAACGAACCAAGCTCAAATCAAGCTCGAACCTAGCTCAAGCTCGGAAAAAAAAAATCAAGCTAAGCTTAAACACCCATTTAAATGACTTGGTTCAGTTTAGGTTCAACTTATCTTGGCTCAGTTATCTTATCATAGGATTGTAAGTGAATCAAACATTCATGAGCAAGCCTGGTGTTTAACTTGGTAAAAGCTTATTTATGTTCGTTCATTATACACAAGATCAATTAAATAACCAAGTTGGAACAACTTATTAAACTAAATGAAGAAGTTTGAACACGTGTTTAGCTCGTTAATGTTCATGAACAATGATTGTAAATTGTTCGTAAACAATATTCATGAACAATGTCCGCAAACAAAATTTGTGAACCATATTCATCAACAAAGTTCTAATCAAACTTGTAAATAGACAAGCAATTGCTCTCAAAACGAATAAATAAGCTCGCAATATCAAGCTCACTAAACAATCAAAAAAACTTTAAAATGTAAAATTTTCAAACGAGCTCATATTTAGAGCTCAATAACACCTAAACGAATCAAACCCAAGCTTGAACAATCATTTCAATGCTTGGTTCATTTTAGGCTTGTCTTGACTTTGCTCGGTTACTTTATCAAATAAGCTTGAACAACACAAAGCTTGCCTCAATTTGGCTCGTTTACAACCCTACCTTATCAAACAAGCTTGAACAACACAAAGCTTGGGTTGCTTTTCTCATTTACATCCCTAATAGAAAGTATATGAAAAATACAATAAAATGTTTATTGTTTCATATTTATTTAGCAAGTAGCAACTTCTATAGCATAAATGATATTAGACATTTGAATGATAGTGACAATAATTAAAAAAGATTCTTCGATTGAATTAAAATGAATATTATATAATTGATTTCTTCAAATTATAGCAAAAAATATTCCTATAGCAAATATCAATGTTTAGAATGTCTAAGCTATTTATTCTCTATCTTATCATGGTTATTGGGATGAGATCCTACAAAAAAAAGGCTAAGAAGGGATAGAATCAGATCATATGTTCATAAGATCCTAGCCCCACTCAGATTCTACTTGGGATTTGGCTCGATTAGGCCTACTTGGGATTTAGTGCATTTATGATGTTGGATTTGGCTCATTTAGGTCGGATTGGATCATAAGATCCTAAGTCTAGACTATAATCTTAACTATCATGCTATCATGAGTATAAGCTTGACAACTATCAATGAACTAATAAATACATACAAATTCATTATGTTATCTTCCATGACACCTAAGTGCATTTAATTCACCTAAGTGCATAATTTTCAATCAATTAATTAGAAAAAATAATTTTAAATGAACCAATAACATAAATAAGAATGATCAGTAAAATTGATATTAATTGACTTAAAAGGGCTGGTGTTTTACTGCATTTAGTTCACTTAATCAAACTACTTTTAAGATCAATTATTTGAGCTACTGTAGACTTTGAAGTTGATCCTATAGGAATAAAAATTGACATTTTATTTTTTTCCTATTTGAATTATTTTACCAATTTAAATTTCAATAATCCTACTGATCTCAATTGATGCCAAGGATTTTTAACCGCCCCAACCAGACATTGATTTTAATATCAATTTTGATAACCAAGGTTGATGGTTGTATAGTTAAATGCAAGAATTAACACTTGGTAAATTAACATATTTTTGGTTGCCTGGTTTTTGCAATATTTGTATGTGCCTTTATTTTTTTTCTTCCATCTTTCTTTGATTCTCCTTTATGGATTGTTATATGAATTGTTAAACATATCAGTTATTTGATGGTTATTTTGAAATTAACTGTTGCTATTTCTTAGTTGCTTTCTTTGATTTGTTTTTCCTTTGTTTGGCCCATTTTTAATAAATAGGATCAGAACACTAACAATTCCTGATTGAACTAGTTGAACCACCTGACCTGACCATTCTGAGTTTGAAAGCATTGGTTTAAGCACAATTCCAAAGCCAAAGAATACTAAAATAACTAGCAGATCGAAAATAATGGCATATGCACTAGATAGATAGGCAACATGGAAAGCTAAATGCCTCTTTGTTCGAAAAGTAAAAAAGTGCTCTTTTATATATTGGTTCAAGTGCAGTCCTTATATGCAAGAGGTTCCAGATCAAATAGAGATAAAACAACTGGATGAAAAATTTTGCAAAAAAACGACTTGATAAGATGGATAAATATTTCTCTTCCACATGGTTTCTTCATGGAAAGAAATTGAATGCAATAAAGAAAAACAGAATATTATTGGAAGAAACATGATAAGCATTCAATTTATAAAATCACACAAGAAAAATGCTCTAAAATAGCTTTTTGGTCAAACATTAAATTTCTCCAGCAAAAGTCAAACGAGAAAAAAAAAATAGTAATACCTGGAAGTATTATATTGATTCCATACACTAGCTAGTTTTACTAAGACACGCAAAATATATGACATCGAGGATAGGAAAGCACAAGAGGAGGATTAATCCTGGACGTACATATGAACTTCCAGGTCGAGCTTTCCTTCTTGACCGTAGAAGTAACCGGGGACGACGAGGAAGACTGGTGTGCCAAATAATCCCTTCCATTGTCCGACAGGAGCCTTGAACGATATCTCTATCCCCTTGTCCGACCTCGCTGCCAGCTTACTGAATATCTTCTTGGAAGGACGAGATTGACTGCAACACACCACTGAGAGTTTGTTATGTTCTGAACAGTTATCGAAAGAATCAAACAGCACGAAGTCGACGCCGTCGTCGCTAGCTCTGAGCCGTAGCAATGGCTCATCCGGGTCGATGGAGACTCGTAGCGGGACGTCATAGCTGAAGTTGTGGATCTTGATGCGGTGCTCCGCCGTGAGGTGCTGTACCAGGGCTCCAGTCGGTGCTTCGAACGCGCATTCCTTGACGAAGCAACGGCGAGGCGCATAGCTGCAATCCTTCTCGTGGTTTGCAATGGAAGATCCGAGGTAAGGAAGGTATTCGTTGCATCCGTGGGTGGAATGAGAACAGGGGATGGACAAAGACTCTATCACCTTTTCTAGAGAGTGGTTTCGGATATATACCGGCGTTGAAGAGTAGCTCGGTGTGAGTGCCTTTTGGCATTTATGGCAGGCAACGAATCCTTTTTCAAACTGAGATAGCAAAAAGTTAATGTCCGGAAGAAGGTTATGATAACGACGATTGAACTGATCGGGAAGAAGGGCGAGTAATCATAAACTAAATAACCTGGTAGACTGGTGGGATGAGACGGCCGTTGCACAGACCGCACCGGAGGATATGGAGTTTTAACCTCGCCGTCGTCCACTCTGCTGCTGCTTCTAGTTCCATCGTCTCAGTTGTGACGATGCTCTTCTTTCTCTTGTTGCCGCCGCAGCGTTTGATTCGCAGGGGTGCTGCTGCTTCTAGTTCCATCTTCGCTTCTAATTCCATCTTCTCAGTTTTAACATCGCTCTTCTTTCTCTTGTTGCCGCCGCAGCGTTTGATTCGCAGGGGTGCTGCTGCTTCTAGTTCCATCTTCGCTTCTAGTTCCATCTTCTCAGTTGGGACGCTGGATGGATCGCTTTTCTTTCTCTTGTTGCCGCCGCAGCTTTTGATTCGCAGGGCTGGATCGGTTCATTTAGCCCCACTAACTGCATTTATATTGAGTTTCCCTAAACCCTAAAGTCATTGTCGTTATAATAAATATCTCTTTTATTCATTTTTTTTAATATTAATTTTTATTATTTATTATTTATGAATTTCATCATCTATTTAATTATTTTAAAATTATATTATATTAAATAAATATATTTTAAAATATTAAAATTATTATTATTTTTTTAAAATTTTTTTTTAAATTTCATTTTAGATATTATTATTTTTAAATATCTCTTTTATTATTATTATTTTTAATAGACGATGCATGCATTCGTTTTAATGCTCAATTGCATTTGCATTAAATTTTAACATGGAGGATTCGCATGCGTGGATCGGATCAATTCGCCCCACTAATTGAATTTATATATATGCGCCATTCATAAATTTTTATTTCATGTTATATAAGTAGGATCCAAAAAACGATAAAGAAGAGTGAATATTGTTCGGAAAAAATATTCTTTGAAAAATAAATTAAAATTATAATGGAAATAAATTTTATTTGGTTCATAGTCTTTTAAATTGTTGTTTCAAAGTCCACGATCCTTAGTGAAAGACTAGTGCATGATTTTTCTCTTTTATTATTTATCTCATTATTTTATATAATTGAAAATTATAACAAAAGGTCTAATACTACTATTACTTTAGTGATGAATCAATTATGATGAACGAAGATGTTAAAGCAAGAAAGCTATTAGGGTTTAGGGTCCTCTTATGGATCTTAGAAATCTTAAGTTCAAGACTTAGTTGTTGTATATTGTAGGGGTGATTTTCCTCCAGTGAGTAGTAGATCAGAGAAAACAGGCTATTTGGATGGGCCACTACGAGTGCTTTTTGATTTACCTTGGTAGTCGAGCAAGTAAGCCTTAAGGCTAGACTTTCCTTACCCCCAAGGTGTAGTGCAGTGGACGCATGATATTTTTGGTTACAATTAGGGGTGGAATCTCACAGAAACTCACAATTTGAAATTCACCCTACCATGCGCCTTTTGTATGTATACCTAAATTTACCTCCCTCTATATTCGTAGGGCCGACTCTAGGAGGTCGCTGAGGTGACATATTCATATTTTTTTAAGGCTAGACTTTCTCGTGTTGAATCTCTGCTCACTTTTCATGACCATCCTCGGTCATATTAGGCAAGCCCTCTTGTTGTTTATGTTGGGGATAGTGCCCTCAAAGCATTGTGATTGGATTATATATATTTTAAATAAAAGCGACATTTATCATTGAACATATTCTTATTTTGAATATCATAGCAAAACCCCTAGTTTATTAGATGTAGCCATAATTTAGTATATATAAGAGTTATATATACAAGAGGATTAAATTATGGATAATAAACTTAAATTAAGTCTGTGATGAAATTAATTAAAGTATGGGATCTTTAATTAAAGCATCACTAATGCGGCTCATAAACATTTTAAATGTGACCGTCTTATCCGGACCGTCGATGTGGAGACATCTAGATGGGGGCATTTATATATAATGAGATTATGTAGGACTTGGACCGATTTAATTAGAAATTTCATAATAAATTCCGTTATACTATGAAATTTAAATTAAATCATAAAGATGATCATATATGGATAGATCTTAATCCACAAGTAATTATAGACTCCTATTTATTTCTATGTGATTCTTAATTTGCTTGTTTAAAGTTTGCAATTACGCATTCTCAACACTTGCATTTTAGATTTACATTTGAAATAAATGGCTGGGAATATAATTTACAGATATGGAATCCATTCCTTCTTGCGGGAAGCAGAAAGATAATTCCCTCATTTGTTAATTCTGGAACTGAGTGTTGGGCCCAATTGATTTATAATGGAATTATAAATCGAACCACTCACTAGTGGATTAATGGTAAATGAGGATTAAAAAATAATTGGAGAGGTAAAACAGAAAATTTCCTAGCTCCAATTATGAATTGTCTATGGAGGATTAATCCGTATGTAATGATTATATCAATGGACGACTCTTTTCGTAGAGTAAGATATTCTATAATAAAGAAGAGTACAATTCCATATTTTTAGTGGAGTAATAATGGAATTAATAAGTTGAATAAATTAATTAAAGAGTTTAATTATTTATCCAATTTATTGGAGCTTCTTATTATAGGTCCATGGTCCCCGGTACACCTTCTTTATCAACGACGGGCTAAAATGCAATTTAGAAATTAAATGGGAATATGGAAAATTGTTTCCATAATTCCAAAGGGCTTGGAGATAAATTAAATATGAGATTTAATTAAAATTATAATTATGAGATAATTATAGTTTTTGGATTATTATAGTAATATCCAAAATGGATATTAATAATATCTTTAATATATTTGGAATATATTAAAAGGCAAGTGGAGATCGATTTTGAGAAGAAAAATCATCAAGATTTTACCGTGAAAAACAAAAGAAAAAAAAAGGAAGGATTTTGGAAATCCTTGAAAAAAATCGGTAAAAATCTTTGATTGATAAATCTTTTTATAAATAAAGGATCTTACCTTAGTCAATAGGACTCTCTCTCCCTCGATGTTTTTCATGAGTTGAAAACAACGTAGAAAAATCAGTTTTCTGAGATTTGCATTTTGGAGTGCCCACACACTACCGTCAATAGGAGGATCGTACTGGAAGACTGTGGTTTCTGCGCACCCGGAATTTACGAGAAAGGAGAAAAACTACAAAGAGGTTAGTTTTATAGAAAAAGTTTTTTTTTATAAATTTAAATTATTCATTGATTTATATTCATATGTGTTGATTAATAATTTGTGAAATTATATAATCGTTTCCGCTATTTTTCGATCCGATCGAGAATTGATAATTTGTATCGCCGGAATCGTTTCGGAGGCTCAACGTTTTTCTATCAGTTTAAGACTATCTAGTAGATAATTTAAGATAATCCCATTTCTTTTTTATTCTCTTTAGAAGCAATCAATCCCTTGTTAGGATCACTTTGATGATATGGCAATTTAGGAGGAGGGTGAATAGCACATTCAATCATGTAAATAAGAGTTTTCTTTTCTCTTGCATATTCTTGTAAGGCAATTTTTTTATTATTTATATACAAGGCATTCTTGTGTCAATGTTATGGAGATTATATAAATAAAAAGGCAAGCATAAAGAAAGAACAATGTTAATAAGTACCCCCTCTAGCGTCATAGTGATCCTACACCTCTATCGTTCTATTCGGACCTATAATTGGTATAAAAAATAGACAGACTCTTGATTGTACTAACCATCAAAGGAACATACTAGATAAAATGAAGAACGAAGAGAAGCTCGGTCGAAACATCTATGATCCTCCACCATACGAAATAGAGGGATTCAACCTTTGGAGGAAGGCAATGGGGAGTTTCGTGTTGATGGACAACTTCGACAATAAGGTGGTATTGAAGAAACCATCGGCTAAATCAGAGTCAAACTTAATGTTAGAAATTTTGCCTAATAATATTGTGTGTAGGTCAGGAAAATACAAAAGTGCACACGATCTATGGACTCAGCTAATCGAGTTCCACGAGGAACCTTCAAGACTAGAGGATAGACTCAGGGAGGATTAGCTTGAAGACCAAACTGAACTAGAGTTGATTTTGCCAAGAGATTAAGGAGGACAATATTAACGAAAACACAAAAAGTAAAAGTGTTGATTTTAATTTTAAATTTTATATAATATATCTTAAGTGTAAGAAAAGAGGACATTATAAAAATAGACATGCTATTTATAAGACTCAATCTGCATAATCGATGACCAAGGAGGAATTGATGTCGGAAATCTGAAAAGGAAAGGAGCACATCATATGCTTCAAGTATCAAAAGATGGAATCCTGGCGAAGCCAGGCAATATAAACTGCAGTTTCTTGATTTACCTCCTCACAAATGGTCGTGGGGCCGATCGTGTGGGGCTGTTGGGGTGACGGATTTCATCTTTTTTTTGCAGAAAAAGTATCAAAAGATGGATCACTATAAAAATCATTGCCCACAGAAAAGGAGATCCAATGATCAAAGGGAGCGATTGAGGTTAATAAATTTAAGTTATATACATTTTTGCAATGCATACCAGTAGTAATACTAAACCTTTTTGACAAATTAAATGTTCATGATAACTCTAATAAATTGGTTAATTCAGATTTAACTAATAATTTATTTAATCAAAATCTTAATCTGTTCAATTAAGACTTTGATCGAGTCAATTAAGACTCTAATCAAGTCAATACAAATATTAATTAAATCAATCAGAACTTTGATTTGTTCAATCAAAATGATTATCTAATTCTTGATCAGATTGATCAAAAACTAGATTTGAATATTAATCAAAAGGACAATTCAATTAATTAAAATTTAATTAATCAAGATAATTCAGAATTAATTAATTCAAATCTAAAGAAAAATTTAAATTATTCAAATTTAATTAATAATAATTAAAATTTAATAAAAAATAATAGGAATAATCAGAATTTAAATTTTAAAAATAAAAAATCTTAATTTGAATTTTTAAAATTTTAAAAAATCAGATTTGAATTTTAAAAATCTTAAAAATCAATTTTCAAAAATTAGAAATTCGAAAAGTTAAGTTTTGAATTTTAAAAACACAAAACATAAGTTTTTAACTCTAAATACAAAAAATTCAAAATTAAGAAGTTTGAAAAATAAAAATAATATTTTAAAAATAAAATTGACAAATTAGAAAAGATGATCAATAATCTATTTCAGAATCAAAATCTAGACTTGCGTTACAAGTCTAAGTTTAATCAAAATCAAGAACTTAAAATACATAAATCATTACCTTTTTGATTATGTAACTAATTAATTAATCATATTCAATGAAACAACAAACTTAATAAAAATTAAAGTATATCAAAGTGGGTTGACACATTTGAGAGTTAATATAAATATATTAAATTAAATATTTGATACATTATTAGAAATAAATATTATGATTTATTTGACTTGATTGATTTACTTGATAATATTGCATATTTAAATTACCATGCTCATTGTATACTTTCAATTAATTGTAAATAATTCACATATCATATCATGCATACTATCCATGTATTAATTGTTTAACTTGGATGGATAGATAAGGCAAATATAGAGAAAAAGAGATTTTTAATCTTGATTAACAATATCAGAGAGGATTGATATGATAGTAGATTAAGAAACTCTGTCAATGCATGTCTAAGTTGAATGATGCATTATATTTGGTACTGTACCTCAATCTAATATAGACTAGTTAGATCAAGATTTAATATTATTCCTTGAATGAGATATTTTAGAAAAACTTTATCTAAGGCATATGATTATTTTAATGATGTCCCTTGTAACTTACCACAGCTTAGAAGTTTATTCTAAAAATATTTGTTTGGTGGACCGAAAACTAAATTTGAATCTAACACAAGATCAAACTATTTTAGACAAATTATTTTAATTACTCAATTAAAATTGAAAGATTCCTCTCATTGAAACATATAAGACACTGTGTATTGTATGTATTGAGATACATAAAATGGGTGAGGTGCTAAATTAATTAATTAAAAATATTTTTAAAAGATTTTTAAAATTGATATGATTATTTTCTTAAAAACTATTTTCAAAATAATGATTCACATATTAATGTTTAATGAATTTAATATTTGATTGAGTGTAAGTATATATATTGTTTTAAAATTTATACATTTTTGAAAATTATTGATCAACATCTAGCTTATAGTATCCTTAGGTCAACCATAAACTCCAGAATAGTTTCAAAATATATTCAAAAAGGGAAATTATTTTGAAAGGTTCTTCAAAATATTTTTAAAAAAGATTAAAAAGTTATGTGGTGATTTTCAAAGAAAGAGATATTTTAAAAATTAAGAGATTGTCATAAAATCTTGGAAAACATTTTTGAAACAAATTATGCCTTGGAAAATATTTTCTTCTTTGAAAATAATTTGAAAAATTAAACGTCTTTGTAAAAATCTTGAAAATATTTTGACAAAGTATGAAAGATATTTCAAGTTTTCAAAAAAAATTATTATGATGATCTCTATAAAATCAAGTACAGACATAGCGAAATCTGATTGATTTCAATCGACTGAACAGGGTGTTCAATCTACTGGATAAAAACTATATAAGAGTATCGAGATAAAAACTACAGGGTGCTAAATTAATCAATTAAAAATATTTTTAAAAGATTTTTAAAATTGATATGATTATTTTCTTAAAAACTATTTTCAAAATAATGATTCACATATTAATGTTTAATGAATTTAATATTTGATTGAGTGTAAGTATATATATTGTTTTAAAATTTATACATTTTTAAAAATTATTGATCAACATCTAGCTTATAGTATCCTTAGGTCAACCATAAACTCCTGAATCTCTAGCCATGTAGGTTTTTCTTCCTTGTAGTTAATAAGAATGTCCTAAAAAAATATCAGAGTAAAGGAAAGTTTTATTGAAAGACCAAGTTTTAAAAAAATGAGAGTTTCTGAAATTAAATTTGGTATAAGTTTTTACAATTTATTTTGATTTTTTCTAAAGAGAGAATTTACTTTGAAAATGTCTTTTAGAAAATATTTTCAACAAGTATATTTTAGACAATATTTTTCAAAATTATTTTAAAAAATCTTGAAAATAATTTCAACAAATGTTTGAAATCATGTTTATGTTTAGAATAGTTTCAAAATATATTCAAAAAGGGAAATTATTTTGAAAGGTTCTTCAAAATATTTTTAAAAAAGATTAAAAAGTTATGTGGTGATTTACAAAGAAAAAGATATTTTAAAAATTAAGAGATTGCCATAAAATCTTGGAAAACATTTTTGAAACAAATTATGCCTTGGAAAATATTTTCTTCTTTGAAAATAATTTGAAAAATTAAACGTCTTTGTAAAAATCTTAAAAATATTTTGACAAAGTATGAAAGATATTTCAAGTTTTCAAAAAAAATTATTATGATGATCTCTATAAAATCAAGTACAGACATAGCGAAATCTGATTGATTTCAATTGACTGAACAGGGTGTTCAATCTACTGGATAAAAACTATATAAGAGTATCGAGATCCGAGACTCAAACTAACAATTCTCCTCGATCCATCATGTTCATCTGCTGTGTTGTACTATGCAAGTATTGCTGCTAACGTGCTGAGAGACTCTTCGATAATCATCAATAATAAAACTTCATCCTTTTGTTGTCAATATTTCTTTATTACTTGCATTTCAAGATATATATAGTATATATTATGTTACTATTATTTGATTATCCGTACGATTCTTCTCCTCCTTTGAAAATTTTTCAGAAAGAGAATATTAGTTGATTGTCCATTGTAAACGATTAAAGATCGCGAGTCTTAGAGTAGCAGTCTAGAAGATTGTGAACCAAGTAAAATTGATTTGTATCTTTGTATGTTTTTTGTCATTATTATTACTATTACAATTTTGATTTATTTTCAAAAGAATAATTTTTACAAACGATATTCAACCCTCTTTTATCACTTTTTTTTAATCCTACCTATATAACATGAAATAAAAATTGATGAAGGACGCACCTTTATATAAATCCAGTTAGTGGGGATAACTGATCCGATCTACCCATGCGAATCGAGCGTTAAAAATTAATTTTAAGAATTAATGCATATTGAGAATTAAAACGAATGCATGCATTGTCTGGTTTCAAGAACTTAATAAACGATGAAGGGCTCATGCATCTATAAAAGGGCTGAACATTAACAACTGATGGATGACCCAACAAGAGAAAGAAGAGCGATCCATCCTTATCCGAGAAGAATCACTGCATTTTCTTTTGAAACATGCCGAGAGGCTCTCCAATAATCAATAATGAAACTTCATCCTTTTGTTGTTAGTATTTCTTTATTACTTGCATTTCAAGATATCGTATATATTGTGTTACTATTATTTAATTATCCGTATGATTCTTCTCCTCTGTTCCGGCCAATACACCGTGGATGGTTCAAACTCCGGTTCAGAACTGCTGACGTGCATGTTCCTCGAAAAGAATCGCCTGAAGATATGAGAGAACCTGAAAAGCACTCAAAAAAAGGGGGTTAGAATGGCACCGGGAGGGGATTCCCGGCAAGCCACTCCGACGCCCAAGTTAGGGTTCGACGTAAGGGAGGAGTTTCGGGAAATTAGGGTTAATGTGTGCATACCTCTGCCCTTAAGCATGGGCTACCTTTTATAGCGGTTAATCCCCGAAGTTTTAACAACTGCCTGTGAAATATTCTGCCTCGTCTATTCCATTAAGAAATATTCTCTCTGTTTATTCATTTACATATTTAAGAAGATGTTCCTATCTCTTCGGAGGAATTGGTCTTATGCCTCTCCTCTTATGCGGAGCGACCAAGTCTCTAATAAATACTATATTTAATCCTGATATGCCAAGACCAAGTCATGAGGTCGGCAGGTATGCCGGAACCAAGTCATGAGGTCGGCAAATATGCCGAGACCAAGTCATGAGGTCGGTAGGTATGCCGGGACCAAGTCATGAGGTCGGCAGGTATGCCGGGACCAAGTCATGATGTTGGCAGGTATGTCGGGACCAAGTCATGAGGTCGGCAAGTATGCCAGGACCAAGTCATGAGGTCGGTAGGTATGCCGGGATCAAGTCTGGATGAGATTGATGAGCTCTGTACTGACAACTGAGATGAAGTCAGTGAGACCTGTGTGAAGCACTTAGAAGAGATCGATGAGCTCTACATTGATACTGGTGAGCTCTTCATCAACATCTGAATGAGATGTCTGAATGAGATGGATGAGCTCTACATTGATACTGGTGAGCTCTGCATCAACATCTGAATGAGACCGATGAGCTCTTCATTGATACTGGTGAGCTCTGCATGCACATCTGAATGAGATCGATGAGCTCTACATTGATACCGATGAGCTCTGCATCAACATCTGAATGAGACCGATGAGCTCTTCATTGATATTGGTTAGCTCTGCATGAACATCTGAATGAGATCGATGAGCTTTACATTGATACCGATAAGCTCTGCATCAACATCTGAATGAGACTGATGAGCTCTTCATTGATACTGGTGAGCTCTGCATCAACATCTGAATGAGATCGATGAGCTCTACATTGATACCGATGAGCTCTGCATCAACATCTGAATGAGACTGATGAGCTCTTCATTGATACGGATGAGCTTTGCATCAACATCTGAATGAGACCGATGAGCTCTTCATTGATACTGGTTAGCTCTGCATGAACATCTGAATGAGATCGATGAGCTCTACATTGATACCGATGAGCTCTGCATCAACATCTGAATGAGATCGATGAGCTCTTCATTGATATTGGTGAGCTCTGCATGAACATCTGAATGAGATCGATGAGCTTTACATTGATACCGATGAGCTCTGCATCAACATCTGAATGAGACCGATGAGCTCTTCATTGATACTGATGAGCTCTGCATGAACATCTGAATGAGATCGATGAGCTCTACATTGATACCGATAAGCTCTGCATCAACATCTGAATGAGACCGATGAGCTCTACATTGGGGGAGGTATTAGAATTTCCTTTACGAGGGAAGGTTACAGATCTTCCCATTTCACATTTATTGCTTATATCCACGTCATATCCTACCCACCGTTCATATTATCTTCCTTCCTGCCTATCATCCTTGTCACATTATACCCACCATCCACGTCATCATTAGATATTTCTACCGGATCACAAGCCTCCCGACTTAGTTTAGTCGAAGGAGGCGAAGTCCGACTGACTGAATTTAGGTCTAGCCGAAAAAGGCGTAGTCTGACTGACTGGACTGTGCTAAGTCGTTATCGAGATACCTTGATGAGGTGTCATTATCCGGCCAAAGTGACCTGACCTGAATATGTCTGGCTGACCTGACCTGAATATGTGTGGCCGACCTGATCTGAAGGTGTGGCCGACCTGATCTGAAGGTGTGGCCGACCTGATCTGAATGTGTGGCCGACCTGATCTGAAGGTGTGGCCGACCTGATCTGAATGTGTGGCTGAGCTGACCTGAAGGTGTGGCCGAGCTGCCCTGAATGTGTGGCCGAGCTAAGTGACTAAGGCCGGGCTGACAGAGTAGCCGAGTTGACCGAGGTTCGCACATGTAGGTCTTCAAATAAGTTCTATTTGCTCTTGACTTTTGACTCAACAGATCAGATTAATTTTTGATTATATATGCCACGTAGGAGCAATATAATTCTGCCACATCACAAGCCTCCCCTTTAAGTCTAGTCGAAGGAGGCGTAGTCCGACTGACTGGACTATGTTTAATGATCTAACCGTCTCGCTCGCCATATTGGTGCTGAGATGTTGAGCTGTTGAGATGGTTGAGATGTTGGGGTCCTGAGATGCCAAGTGAGGCTGAGGCTGACTGAGGACAAGGCCGAGTTGAGTGAGGCCAAGTAAAGGTGAGGCCGAGGCCGAGTGGCCGAGAAACTAGGCTACCAAGTATGTTGATTGGCCGAAAGGCCGGTATGCTGACCTGTTGAGTTTGCTGAGCTACTGCTGAACTGCATAAATGCTGGATTGCTGAGCTGCCGGGCTGCTAAGCTACCAAGATGCCGAGCTGCTGAATGAAGTTGAGAGGGCCATTAAGTGACTGAGTGCTCGGGAGGACAGAGGAGTAGCAAAGTCATCGAGCACGGAGGTAGGAGGAGCACGGAGCTCATAAGTCATCGAGCACGGAGCTCGGAGATATCCTCGAGTGCGAAACTCGGAGGAGCGCGGAGCCATCGAGCACGGAGCTCAGAGTTGTCCTCGAGTGCGGAATCTCGAAGGAGCTAGAAGTCATCGAGCACGGAGCTCGGAGTTGCCCTCGAGTGCGGAATCTCGGAGGGGCTTGAGGTCATCGAGCGCTGAGCTCGGAGTTGCCCTCAAGTGCGGAATCTCGGAGGAGCCCATCGAGCACGGAGCTCGGAGTTGCCCTCGAGTGCGGAATCTCGGAGGGGCTTGAGGTCATCGAGTGCTAAGCTCAGAGTTGCCCTCGAGTGCGGAATCTCGGAGGGGCTTGAGGTCATCGAGCGCTGAGCTCAGAGATTTGTGACTGATGATTCGAAGAGACTATAACAGAATGTCCAGCTCAATATATGATGAATCAGCCTGATGGATAAAGCAAAGATATGAAGAACCGATGCCTTGCTAGGAGTTATAAAATCCGGACACTATTGTTGAAGAAATGTTATCTGAACCATATTTGAGAGAAAGAAATTTATGCCTAGAAGAAATAGCAATGAGCTTTCTGTAATATCCACTGATTTTTTGTGCTTTGTCCGCGATTATGTCTGAATATAGGAAGACTGAATTCCGAGATAGGTAATTGCTGATAGACACTGCTGATCCAAGAGCGAGAAGGTTTTTGAAAACACCTATGCTCAATGTTGAGGCTCTACTTTAATAATAAAAGGAATGATTCCTTGTTGGACTGTCGATTTCCATGAACAATTAGTCTCCTCCTTTAATAATATATCAATAGTAAGTAAGGTCGGCTTTCAATGAAAAAAAAAACTCATCTTCTACCAATTTACCGGTGAATTCAGAGCCATGCAGGGAGCTAATACGATAAGCAACTAACCATGCTGTATGTATAAGGATATGTTTTGCCAAGAAATAAAATCACGAAAATTTTAACATGCAACTCTCCGGATATATGCATCTAATAGCTTGGTAAAATCATGCTAGATATGGTTTATACTGACTGAGCATAAACAGGAAAAATATTTCATGCATTAAATATATCAACTATCAGGCGAGTGATGATGTTGCAAAACATAAATTAGATGATGAGACGTAAATGACTTATCTTGCTAGTGAGAAACTTGAGCTCAACATCGCTTGTCTTGATGATGTCGGCCCAATCCTATATGCTTAGGATCTGCTTCGCTACCTCCGTCTCCTTCAAACGAGCCAATCTTCTTTAGTAGATAATCCTCATAGATAGTAATCTTCCTCTCCAAAACTGATGCCTCCACTAAGATTGAGAAATTTCCTGATGTTGTTGAAGTGATTGAGCAGAATGATGGTGAGATCTTAGAGAGCACTAACAGATCATCGGCCATGATTGACAGTGAAGTTGCCAAAGAAAAGTGCGAAGACTCAGCAAACAAGAATATAATACTGATGAAACAGCTAAAGCAGCTTGTGAAGAGGGTGATGCGCGCGCACTTGACGAAAGCTTGTCTTCGAAATCTGATGATTTTGTAAAGGTAGAAGAAGAGGCTACTAAAGAGACTGCTCCAGCTAGGTCCTCTCCATGTCGTTCAAACAATATAATATCCAAGATCAAGCACCAAATTGTTAAAGCAAAGAAGGCAATCATGGGGAAATCACAACGTCCAAAAGACATGGCACCGAAGAGCAAAGAACTCAAATAGATCATATAGCATAAGACTTCAATTATTCGTGTGGTCTATTTGTTTGTTGAATCCATGTAAATAATTATAGGTCCTAGAGGAGTGTTTGAGATCCTTACTTCAAGCATGCATGCATAATTTAGTATCTTCAGCAGCATTCAGTTTATTGTATACTAACATGTTTTTCTAGTTTTTGTTGTTATTGTTGGAGTAAGACTAATATTCTTTGCCAAGTGCTGATACTGATTTGGTTAGCATTGTTTTGAATTTGCCAAAAACACGTTAGTGCTGAATAAATCATTCCTCTAAGCTTGAAGTCACATGGTTCAAGGAAAGACCCTCATACCACTTAAGTCTCTCATATTCCGATTTCAAATTTTAAATCTATATTACTTCAGAAATTGGAATTATAGCTGTGGGATTTTATTATAAGATCTAAGCATCTCAAGAAGAGAAGAAAGATGTAGGTTGAAGAGATAAGTAAAAATTGATTTAGTTGTGTGCCAAGATCAATTAGAATGCTAACTCCACAAACGATTTCTGTCAGTTAGAATTTAGGCCCCTATTAGCCTAGTATTGACTGATGTTTTCTTTCAAGCCTACGCTCCTAGTGAGCTGAACTAAAGTACATGAATTTGACATCAAAAATTATTGAAACCGAAATGCAACTCCATTGACGATGAGGTGGTTACTGCATACATGAAGAAATAGAACAAGAACAGAAAGAGAAAAACTCTGAAACTAAAATCATGTTAAAAAAAAAAATAAAAAATAGTAAGTTAGATCTGATCAAGTTGGATCACTTGGTATGCTAAACCATTGCAAAGGGAATGTTGAAAATTAGAATGCAGTAATAGAAGTGAGATTGGTACCAAATTTCATATCAGGGGAATTCGATTGAGTTTGATGGCTATGACAATACTAAACCTATCCCAATTCTAAGATTGGAATTTCTAAAATGAGAAAGTAAAGAAACAGGAAGTACCTCCTTGTGCTCAACAAGGCTGTGCCAAACCTTTATGCAACTTTTGATAAGTAAAGCATCTAATTTCCTTCGTTGTTGTGTTCCTTTTTCCAAGTCTTTGTGATTCACAACTTGGAAATTTTTGAGCAACCAATTTCTCTCTTTGATGAACCTGCAAGAAATCTCCTGCATGAATTGTGCCCATCTCCATGGATTGTCTCATCCCAACTGATGAGCTCCTTAGTGCGTCCTATTCCCTTCTTTGTAGCTCCATTGGCAACAGAAAAAATTTCCTTAACAGTGGCTCCATGGTTTGTTCTCTTGCCGACAAGCAATATTGCGTCTTGATTTCGTCCTCTAACAGACTTTAGGTCTTCAAGTTTCTTAAAGATCTCATTGGCACGATTCTTTATAGTGGCCACCAGATTCAACCTGTCAGCCATGGATGCGATGCCCTTGAAAGCGTTGATGAGGTTCCGACCGGGGTCCGACACCCATTGCTCTTGGTGCTACCACCGTTCTAGTGAGGAGGAGAGGAACTCGCCCTTGATGCCGTTGGGCTTGGAGATGATGGTGTAGAGATTGAAGGAGATGATCAGCATGGCTACCAATCGATCCCCTTCTCCGACTCCAAAATCGACTCCTGATCTTCTGAGAGATGGATCTCCTTAGCCGGGAGAAGTTCCCGAAGAACCTAGCACGACACTCCTCGTTGGTGAGGTAGGCAAATTGGTTCATATCAAGGCGGAAGGCGTGACTGTCGCTGTCGGCCGCCATATTGTGCTCTTCCACCAAACAGAGGTTCTCCTTGAAGACCTCGAACCTGTCTTCCACCAAACAGGTGCTCTTCCACGACCAAAGCGTTGGAGTCTTCTGGTTTGATTATCCCTCACTCGACGGCGATGGCCCTGGCCATGAACACGTTGTCCCCGCCGATCATCTTCACAGCAACTCCGGCAATTCTGCAGGCATCGATGGCGCGCGCCACCTCCGGGCGACACGGATCTTTTAGACCAACGAGCCCCAACAAAGTGAGCTCAATGTCGTCGAGTCTTAGCGCCTCGCCGTGGTTGACCTCAGAGTCTTCTGCTCTGGCGATGTTCTTGTAGGCGAAGGCGATGCAGTGGAGACTGGAGGCGGCCATGTCAAGGACGATCACTTCAAGCTCGGATTTTGCCTCTGAATCTATATGCTTAACGCTCTCGTTCCCGTCGGCGTAATGAGAGCATCGAACTAGAAGCATCTCGGCGGCTCCTTTCCAGTGCATGATCGTCACTTCGCCGGCTTTCTCTTCGACCAAAATTCCACTCCGCTTCTTCTCCGAATTGAAGGCCTCGACACGGATGACGGCGCACTTCTTCTTCATTTCGTTGACACACATTTCGAGATCCGAAATTGACCACGAAAGCAGAGCCTTCTCTGTGGGGCTACCGGTGATCTCTGCCTCCATCGCCGCGTCAGGCCGGTAGACGCTACCGGTGGTGTTCAATCCGACGGCTTGGTGTAGCAATGTCAGAATTCCTGGCGCAATCGAGGTCGCCGGTGGGCATTGCTCGTTTACGATCCAGAATTGGGTGACCTTCATCTGGTTTAGCGTCAAGGTCCCTATTTTATCGGTGCAGATGGTGGTCACTGAGCCCATAGTCTCGCAAGCCGAGAGTCGCCGGACCATGGCGTTGTCCTTCATTATTCTCTTCATGGGGAAGGCCAGCGTCAGCGTGACGGCGAGCGGCAAGCCTTCGGGGATGGCAACGACGATGATGGTTACGACGTCCTGGAAAATGTTGACGAGGCAGCTGATGACGTCGGAGGCGCTGGCGTTGTGCTTGTCGAACTTGGGCCGTTCGTCGTCGCCCTTGGTGCTTCCGGTGAAGTAGCGGACCACGAGCACGGCGAAGACCAGAGTGGCGACCACGATGCCGATCTTCCCGATGCTTGACGTCAACCCCTGAAGCCGCTCCTGAAGCGGCGTCAGCTCCACCGTGTCACGGGTGATGGAGCCCATCATCTCGCCCCACCTCGTGTCGGTGCCGACAGCCATGACGAGCATCGAGGCATAGCCGTCGATGACCTTCACGCCAGAAGCGAGGAAAGGGCTCTTGACGGCATCGACGTCAATCGGGTAGCTCTCACCTGTCATGCTCAATTCGTCCACCTGCAGAGAGTGCCCCTGAAGGAAGACCCCATCGGCCGGGACTTGGTCGCCGATGTTCAGCAGGACTACGTCGCCGACCACGATGTCGAATATGGAAACAGATTGCCGACAGTCGTTGCGAAAGATGCTGGCGCAGATGTTATCGCACTCTGCCGACGACTTGTCGAAGCGCTTCATCTAGAGGAAGTTGCTGACGGTCGAGACGAGGAAGACAGCAAGGAAGATGCTGGCGCTGTCGTACCACCCCTCTTTGATCCTGTGCTCTTTGATTCCGAAGACGAGGGAGACGGCGGCGCGGGCCATGAGGATAATGATGAACAAGTCGTTGATCGCCTCGAACACGAAGTGGAAGAAGCCCTTGGGCTTCGGCCTGGGGTAAGTGTTGGATCCGAACACACGTACGAGACCGGCCGACCCGCCGAGGTGCGCGAGGTCCTCGAGTCTCCGTTCCTTGACGAGCTCCCTGAGAATTCCATCATCCGTGACTTTCGAAAAAGCCAACGGCGCCGAGTCGCCGCCGCCGACATCGATGGCGACGTACGAGCTGCTGCGGTGGATGACGGCGAACTTCTTGGCGATGAGGGAGCACATTGTTAAAAGAAAGGAAACCGAAAGAAAAGAAAAAGTGGAAAAAAATAAAATTTCCTCATTGATAATCTTCTCATAAGAGATACAATTTATAGGAATATTAAAATGCTTGGTCAATTGACAGATTAATAAATAAACTGTCAATTGACAAATTATAAAAGAAAGGTTCTAATCTTAATAATAAATTTTTGTCGACTAATTCTCTTTTAGAACTAGTTCCCTTTTACCCCCCGACAAATTCAACGGGAGATCCTTGACGTTGAGTTTGCTTGCTAGTTTGGTGAAACGTTGTCTGGACAATGGCTTAGTAAAGATATCAGCAAGTTGATCTTCTGTAGAAATATAAGAGACACATAACTGTCGAGTTGCCACACGTTCTCGAACAAAATGAAAATCAATTTCCACATGTTTTGTACGAGCATGAAAGACTGGATTTGCTGTAAGATATGTCGCTCCAATATTATCACACCAAAGTTTTGGTGGGACATTTGATGCAAGATGAAGTTCTGAAAGAAGCGATTGAAGCCAAATAATTTCAGATGTTGTGTTGGCTATAGCTTTATATTCAGCCTCAGTGCTTGAACGAGATACTGTAGGTTGCTTTTTCAAATTCCATGAGATAAGATTTCGTCCAAGAAATATTGCATACCCACTAGTAGAACGTCTATCTTCAGGAGAGCTTGCCCAATCCGCATCGCTATAAGCATGTAAATCTCTAGAAGAATGACGATATAAAAGAAGATCATGTAAAATAGTACCTTTGAGATAACGAAGTATTCTTTTCACATTATCCCAATTTTGTTCAGTTGGAGCATGCATAAATTGACAAGCGCGATTTCCTGCAAAAGTAATATCAGGTCGTGTGATAGTGACATATTGTAAGGCTCCAACAATACTTCGATACATTTGAGGATCAGACATAGCTGGAGATGATGTATTTGCAGAAAAATTATTTATAGCAATCGGTGTGGAGACCGGGCGTGCACCATCCATTTTAGCTCTTTGAAGAAGTCTAGTAATGTATTTTCTTTGAGAGAGGAGACAACCCTCATCATGTGTGATAAGTTCAATACCAAGAAAAAAATGAGCATTACCCAATTCTCGAATAGGAAAATCTTGATTGAGAAGACCAAATATAGATGTGATGCCCTTTTGATCATTGCCGGTTATTAAAATATCATCCACATAAATAAGAAAAAATATCATAGATCCTTCATTATATTTGTAGAAGAGAGAAGAGTCTGTTTTTGATCCAGAAAATCCTTGAGCTTGTAACCAATTAGATAATCGATGAAACCATGCACGAGGAGCTTGTCGAAGACCATATATGGATTTCTTGAGCTGACAAACATGAGATGGAAACTGTGGATGGATAAACCCAGGTGGTTGCTCCATAAATATTGTTTGCTCAAGATGACCATGAAGAAAAGCATTAGAAATATCCAATTATCGTACAGGCCAATTAGAACTGACAGCTACCGATAATAATAATCTGATAGATGTAATTTTGATGACGGGGCTAAAGGTGTCATGAAAGTCAATACCTGGCTGTTGATTAAATCCTTTGGCTACAAGACGAGCTTTGTACCTTTCAAGAGAACCATCAGCTCGATGCTTAAGGCGGAATACCCATTTAGAGTCCACAACATTCATGGAGGGAGTGCGCGGAACTAGAGTCCATGTTCCATTGCGAAGAAGTGCATCAAATTATGTAGACATTGCACGACGCCAATTTGGATCCTTGTTTGCTTGTGAAAAACAAGTCGGTTCAATAGATTTCGAAGAGACCACCAAAGCATGTGGAAGGGGATATCGAGTTGCCATTGGTGGACAACGTGCATAGATGTCACTTAAAGGAAGCATACGATGAGAATCACTTGTTGATGGCGATGAGGAAGTGGGCTGACAAGGTGAATTCGATGATGGACCTGTATTATTTGAGGAATCAGAGTTAGGAAGCATATTATCCATTGTTGGTGAGGCTTCCAAGATTGGACACGGAATAGGATCCAATATATTATCCCCTCTGCTAGTGTGTCTAGTTCTTGTTGTAGCAGCAACTTGAGGTGATTCGGATGATATAACATTGTTATTGGAGAGTCCCGGAGCAGGACCTAGGATGCCATCACCTCCGGCAATATTAGGTGTCATCAAGAAAGTGCCACCTGTATCTGGAGGGGAGACTGAAGAAACTATCGAAAAAGGAAATAAAGACTCATCAAAAGTAACATGTCATGAAGTATATATCCGTCCTGTAGGTATATGCAAGCAACGATACCCATGATGCAAATTACTATAACCAATGAAAACACATTGTAGTGAACGAGAATCAAGTTTGTGTTTAGAATAGGGGCGTAACCATGGATAACATGCGCAACCAAAAATTCGAAGAAAAGTGTAGTCAGGAGTTTGATTATAAAGTTTTTCTAAAGGACACTTTTGATTGAGCAATGGAGTAGGAAGTCGATTAATGAGATATGTCGCAGTACAGACAGCTTCATCCCAAAATTTACGTGGAACTGATGCATGATGGAGAAGAGTTAAGGCGGTTTCAACAATATGTCTGTGTTTTCTCTCAGCAAAGCCATTTTGTTCTGGAGTATGAGGGCAAGAGACTCGATGAACAATTCCACAAGTGACAAGATGACGATGGAGAGATTGATATTCGCCTCCCCAATCAGAATGAACAGAAAGAATTTTACGATTAAAATATCTTTCAACTTGTTTTTGAAAATTACAGAATATATCTAATAAATCAGATTTTCTTCTCATAGGAAAGAGCCAAGTATATTTACTAAAATGATCAATGAAGGTAACATAATAAAGAAAACCATGGTTTGATAAAATAGGTGCAGGACCCCAAACATCCGAATGAATTAATTCAAGTGGAAAATTAGAAACATGATCAGATGAAGAGAAAGGTAGTTTATGACTCTAGCTTAGATTCCATGCAGGCTCTACATGAATGAGATGGAGAGGAGGTAGAGGAAGTAGGTAAATCATGCCCATTGATGATTGACTGAACAATGAGAAGAGAAGGATGACCAAGTCGAGCATGCCAAGCTGGTTTATTTGTACGTTCACCAATGAAAGCCTTGATTGAAAAATTTTAAAGATAATAAAGACCATGTTTGATTCCTCCTGAAAATAAGATAGTATTTGTCCCACTAGATTTTATAAAATAATGATTACGATGAAATTCAAAAATGACATCGTTATCAAGATAAAATTGACGTACAGATAATAATTTTTTTTGTAATGGATGGGACGTGAAAGATGTTGCGCATGGAAAAAGTACGATTAGATAAATGAATATATGTGTTTCCAAGGTTAGTAATTTGCAAACCTGAGCCATTGCCTACCTGCACCGTGTCCGAGCCATAGTATGGTGTTACTTCTGTGAAGATATTATAATCTGATGTGACATGATGAGTTGCTCCGGTGTCAATGTACCATTCAGTAGAAGAAAACTCTGGTGGTTTATCAAGAGTAGGCACGGACGAGAGCGCTTTAGGATGCATAGGTGAGCGCTCTTTCAATTGTCTTAAACCTTTAGGACCTCCAATAAAATTTGTGTCATATCGTCTAGGACATTGAGTACCAATATGTCCAATTCTGAGACAAATTTGACATCTATTTCGAGTATTCGACATTAAATGAAGAAGAAGAGAGAGAAGGGGAAAAAAATTAGAAAGAAATCATCGCTCTGATACCATGTTAAAAGAAAGGAAACCGAAAGAAAAGAAAAAGTGGAAAGAAATAAAATTTCCTCATTGATAATCTTCTCATAAGAGATATAATTTATAGGAATATTAAAATGCTTGGTCAATTGACAGATTAATAAATAAACTGTCAATTGACAAATTATAAAAGAAAGGTTCTAATCTTAATAATAAATTTTTATCGACTAATTCTCTTTTAGAACTAGTTCCCTTTTACACATGGCGTGGCCTGAACAAATCGTGTGGTAGGTAATGCGCCAGCACCGGAGCGGCGACGAGGCGCCTAAACGCCGGTCGCGCCCGATGAGGAAATTGACAGCATTAATGCCCATACTATCGATCCGGACGGGGCTCTTCAACAGAATCAAATAGAGGTGCTTGATGGTCTTCAACCAAATCGAATGAACTGAATTGCAATGATCTTGAAAACCCCCGATGCATTGGATTTTTATAGTTTACGAATCCCTTGAACACGAAGCAAGCGGATAAGAAAACGCAGAAGAGACGAAGTTATGTGATTCTCCTCGTAATTTTTCTCTTCGACGGAGTTGTGATTGTCATTAGTTCTTCCCGTGTTAACCATCGCAGCGTCTCAGCTCAGTTTTCCCACAGACGGCACCAAAATGTTCCGACCGATACACCGTGGATGGTTCAAACTCCGGTTCAGAACTGCTGACGTGCATGCTCCTCGAAGAGAATCGCCTGAAGATATGAGAGAACCTGAAAAGCACTCAAAAAAAGGGGGTTAGAATGGCACCGAGAGGGGATTCCCGGCAAGCCACTCCGACGCCCAAGTTAGGGTTCGACGTAAGGGAGGAGTTTCATGACTTGGGAAAATTAGGGTTAATGTGTGCATACCTCTGCCCTTAAGCATGGGCTACCTTTTATAGCGGATAATCCCCGAAGTTTTAACAACTGCCTGTGAAATATTCTGCCCCGTCTGTTCCATTAAGAAATATCCTCTCTGTTTATTCATTTACATATTTAAGAAGATGTTCCTATCTCTTCGGAGGAATTGGTCTTATGCCTCCCCTCTTATGTGGAGCGACCAAGTCTCTAATAAATACTATATTTAATCCTGATATGTCAAGACCAAGTCATGAGGTCGACAGGTATGCCGGAACCAAGTCGTGAGGTCGGCAAGTATGCCGAGAGCAAGTCATGAGGTCGGTAGGTATGCCGGGACCAAGTCATGAGGTCGGCAGGTATGCCGGGACCAAGTCATGAGGTTGGTAGGTATGCCGGGACCAAGTCATGAGGTCGGCAAGTATGCCGGGACCAAGTCATGAGGTCGGTAGGTATGCCGTGATCAAGTCTGGATGAGATTGATGAGCTCTGTACTGACAACTGAGATGAAGTCGTGAGACCTGTGTGAAGCACTTAGATGAGATCGATGAGCTCTACATTGATACTGGTGAGCTCTTCATCAACATCTGAATGAGATCGATGAGCTCTACATTGATACCGATGAGCTCTGCATCAACATCTGAATGAGACCGATGAGCTCTTCATTGATACTGGTGAGTTCTGCATCAACATCTGAATGAGACCGATGAGCTCTTCATTGATACTGGTGAGCTCTGCATCAACATCTGAATGAGACCGATGAACTCTTCATTGATACTGGTGAGCTCTGCATGAACATCTGAATGAGATGGATGAGCTCTACATTGATACCGATGAGCTCTGCATCAACATCTGAATGAGATCGATGAGCTCTTCATTGATACTAGTGAGCTCTGCATGAACATCTGAATGAGATCGATGAGCTCTTCATTGATACTGGTGAGCTCTGCATGAACATCTGAATGAGATGAATGAGCTCTACATTGATACTGGTGAGCTCTGCATCAACATCTGAATGAGACCGATGAGCTCTTCATTGATACTGGTGAGCTCTGCATGAACATTTGAATGAGATCGATGAGCTCTACATTGATACCGATGAGCTCTGCATCAACATCTGAATGAGACCGATGAGCTCTTCATTGATACTGGTGAGCTCTGCATGAACATTTGAATGAGATGGATGAGCTCTACATTGATACTTAAGTGAGATCAGAGAGATCTGCCTGCGCCTAGATGAGATCGGTGAAGTACCGCAGGAATTCGATGTATATCTCACAAGACTAAGGGGAGCTCGATAAGTGTATTAAATGGTGGACCGATCTTCTAAAGAGGTCGATTTGTTTACAAGGTAGAATATCGTTCCCATTGGGGGAGGTATTAGAATTTCCTTTACGAGGGAAGGTTACAGATCTTCCCATTTCAAATTTCTTGCTTATATCCACGTCATATCCTACCCTCCGTTCATATTATCTTCCTTCCTGCCTATCATCCTTGTCACATTATACCCACCATCCACGTCATCATTAGATATTTCTACCGGATCACAAGCCTCCCGACTTAGTTTAGTCGAAGGAGGCGAAGTCCGACTGACTGAACTTAGGTCTAGTCGAAAAAGGCGTAGTCTGACTGACTGGACTGTGCTAAGTCGTTATCGAGATACCTTGATAAGGTGTCATTATCCGGCCAAAGTGACCTGACCTGAATATGTCTGCCTGACCTGACCTGAATATGTGTGGCCGACCTGATCTGAATGTGTGGCCGACCTGATCTGAATGTGTGGCCGACCTGATCTGAAGGTGTGGCCGACCTGATTTGAATGTGTGACCGACCTGATCTGAATGTGTGGCCGAGCTGACCTGAAGATGTGGCCGAGCTGTCCTGAATGTGTGGCCGAGCTAAGTGACTAAGGCCGGGCTGACAGAGTAGCCGAGTTGACCGAGCTAGGTTTGCACATGTAGGTCTTCGAATAAGTCTTGACTTTTGACTCAACAGATCAGCTTAATTTTTGATTATATATGCCACGTAGGAGCAATATAATTCTGCCACATCATCCTCCTTTAAAAATTTTTCAAAAAAAGAATATTAGTTGATTGTCCGTTGTAAACGATTAAAGATCGCGAACCTTGGAGTAACAGTCTTGAGTATTGTGAACCAAGTAAAATTGATTTGTGTCTTTGTGTGTTTTTTTTTGTCTTTATTATTACTATTACAATTTTGATTAATTTTCAAAAGAATTTTACAAACGATACTCAACTCTCTTTTATCACTTTTTTTTTAATCCTATCTATATAACATGAAATAAAAATGGATGAATGACGCGCCTTTATATAAATCCAGTTAGTGGGGATAACTGATCCGATCCACCCATGCGAATCGAGTGTTAAGAATTAATGCATATTGAGAATTAAAATGAATGCATGCATTGTCTAGTTTCAAGAACTTAATTAATAATGACGGGCTCATGCATCTATAAAGGCTGAACATTAACAACTGATGGATGACCCAACAAGAGAAAGAAGAGCGATCCATCCAGCGTCCCAACTGAGAAGATGGCAGCAAAAAAGCAGCAGCAGAGTGGACGACGGTGACGTTGAAACTCCATATCCTCCGGTGCGGTCTGTGCAACGGCCGTCTCACCCCACCTTTCTGCTATCCTCCAGTCAACTCTCGATTCAAATAATAATTTCATAAATTATTTGGGTGAATTTGCAATTTATAACTTCAGCTATGACGTCCCGCTACGAGTCTCCATCGACCCGAATGAGCCATTGCTAGTGCTCAGAGCGAGCGACGACGGCGTCGACTTCGTGCTGTTTGATTCTGTCGACAACTGTTCAGAACATTACAACTTCTCAGTGGTGTGTTGCAGCCAATCTCGTCCTTCGAGGAAGATATTCAGTAAGCTGGCAGCGAGGTCGGACGAGGGGATCGAGATTTCGCCTAAGGCTCCCGTCGAACAATGGAACAGATTATTTTGCACAACAGTCTTCCTCGTCGTTCCCCTCGTCGTTCCCCATTACTTCTACGATCGAGATGGAAAGCTCAACCTGGAAGTTCATATGTGCGTCGAGGACTAATCCTTTCTACTATCTGTCCTCTGTCCCCTCCCCTGTCTCCTGTCTCCTGTCCCCTGTCCCCATGTCCCTTGTCCCCTGTCCTGTCCTCTTTTGATGTGATGTCGTATATTTTGTCTTTTCTTGGGGTAAAAAACTATGAATTCTGTGTTGATAATTGATCCAAAATAATTATGGAGTTAATGGATTAATGATGTGGTAATTAATGAAGTGAGTGGTTAAAAAAAATTATCTAAGTTCAATATATCTTCATTAGTTGAGTTAGTAGGATATATATTATGTAATTCACTTGTCTATTGTCTATCTCCTATTATCTTCTTCCTTAATTTGTCTAACATTCTGTGCATCGGGATTCATGCTGTAAATATCTGGATTGTCTGACTGATTGACGTCTATCGACCAGAGGCATATGCGATCTCTTACTATCCTTGTTAATCGAACAATTTAAAACAACATATACGAGTCTATATGTAACGATGTATTAATAAAGAGAGAGAGAGAGAGAGTAACACTAAACTTTTAACACACTTGAAAGGGAAAACGAAGTTTCAACGTAGCGCAGATGGTGGACGCATGATATTATTGCGTAATAATTAAGGATCGATTTTCAAGAGATGATGATCTGGAATCATTTTCGTTATGCATCTAACGCTTGTGTACCTAAATGAACCTTCTGAATGAACCTTCCTCCATATTCATGGGATCAGTTCTAGAAGGGTCGTTGAGGTAACAGATCTATCAATTTTAAAAGGAGAAAAAGAACTTGCCAATTATTGAAGAAAATTGAGTGTGATTGTGATTTTTAAATAAATTTGGACTCTTTTTCTGTTTTTCTTCAGCAAATGGTGAAATTCGCCCCCTAACGGCTCTACACGGTCGATCCTATGATCATCTATGAAGAGGTTAATCGAGAAATTGTAATTAGCCACTACAGAAAAGGATATTACCCCAGCTTCGTCAAGATTAGACCCTCGTCCACTTCAACAAATCTGCCCCACAATAACCAACTCAACAATAGCCTGAGAGCCTTTTTCAACTTCTCAAGTCTTGATTACATAACTTTCAATTTGAATCGTTCCGTTGATTAATCATTAATTAATTATTTATTATACATCATATCAATTTTTTCATTTTTATCTTTATTTGAATATACTCTTTGATATCATGATCAATTATAGTTTTTCGATTTATTTTCTTATAGATGATCATAAACTTAATCGTATGGAATCGCTGAGATGACGATTTTCAAATTTTTTTCCAGAAGAATATACTCCTTGGTACTTAATTGAGTGTTCTAGTCAACTCTGGATATAAATAATAATTTCATAAATTATTTGGGCGAATTTATAATTTAAAGAGTCCTTAAATAAAATCCTCCTAAAATTCGCGAATTGGTGAGTAGGTTCGAAGATCGAAATGGGGCTAAACGCATCGAAGCGTTGTAGGATCGGAAATACGCTAGAGGGGGGGGGGGGGCAACCCATGAATAGCGTATTTTAACGCTTTTCGAAGTTCGATAAAATTCTGCGTGCGGAAGCGTAAGCGAAAATTCGATTTGCAAGTTAAGAAATTGTGCAGAAAGTAAAAGACTCGGTTATTTTTTACTTGGTTCACAGCGATGCGCTGCTACTCCAAGGCCCACGGTCTTTGACCGTTTACTTTGGGCAATCCACTAGTATACTTGCTCCTTGCGGTAGCAAGTATGTCGAAAAACCGATTACAGAAAGCTCGATTACAATAAAACAATTAAAATGACAATATGATCTTTGTATACCACTTTTTGCGCTTCCCGGAGTATGATTTCGGCGTCTCGGTGCTTGTTGAAGTAGCTTGATGTAGTCTCGGCACCAACGTCGAAGATCGGATGCTAAATGGACACAAGGAAGGCGTTTGGTCGATGAGAGAAGTGAATTCTCGAGAGCTGCTCGCGTCTGCCTTATATAGGCGTCCTGAGTCGACTCAGATAGGCATCTGGGTCGACTCCAGCTGACGTGGCGGATAAAAGTTTATCGGCTTCGCTGCTTATCCGTCCTGAGTCGACTCCAGTCTGGTTCTGAGTCGACTCCAGTCGCAGTGGCGGCGGAGACGATAAGGCCTTGACCTGAGTCGACTCAGATCGCCGTCTGAGTCGACTCCAGCTTCGCTGGCGGCGACTTTTGTCTCGCTGACTTCCGGTTCTGTGCTGATTGGGCTGGAGTCGACTCCAGAACTCATCTGAGTCGACTCCAGACCCGAAAACTTGAATTTTCGGCCGGAGTTTCACTTTTTCAAGCTCTTCTTTCCTGCAAATTAAGTTAGCTCGAAATACATAGTAATTTAACAAATCGGTCAGCTTACCGAACCGATTTCGAGTCTTAACTTCGGATCTCCGGTGAGATCCTGGGTTAGACCGGCGCCTACTGTCCCTCGTAGGAACGCGTTCTCACCCACTCCCCTCGGGAGAATTTACCTGATGCCAACTCAGTCCTCCTGACCTGTTGGACTTTTGCTCGGCTCTGTCGTTGCCCCCCAGGACTTTGAACGCAACTGATCCTCCTGATCAGTCCATTCTTCTCTGCAACTTGGTCCTCCTGACCCAAGTCCATTTCATCCGCAACTACCCAAGTCCGGATCTTGCCTGGTGCACGTTGACTCTGCCAAGTCTTCTTGCCTAGACTTACTAGGACTTAACCTGTTGCCTAGACTTACTAGGACTTAACCTGTTTCTCTGCAATCTCATTTCAACGTAGTTAGTCAAACTTCATACTTAACTTGATCCTAGTTCCATAATCAAAACACAGGTTTGACCTGCTAGTGCTTCCTGCACTAACAATCTCCCCCTTTTTGATTATGGCAACTTAAGGTTTCAAGTTAAGTTTAATAATACTTAAATACCAAAGTTACCAACATTCATACGATTTACTGAGTTACCAAGATATCACATGAGCAAAAGTAAAAATGCAGTGCATGCAAGTGTGTTGCTCCCCCTGAATTCTTTACTCCCCCTTTTTCACGTAACTTATGCTTTCTTAAATTTTGAATTTTGAAAAAGACTTTGATTAACTTGAACCTCAATTTTATTTTGAAAAAGACTTTGATTAACTTGAACCTCAATTTTCTCCCCCTTTGACATAATCAAAAATCTTTAGGTTCTATGGGTTTGAGTCCAAGTTAATAAATATTAAATTTAAGTAGACAAAAAAATTTCTTTTTGGGGCGCGTGTCCAACTTAGGTTTTAGCCATCTACTAGAAAGTAGGAGCTTGACCCAGTTAGTCAAGTTTTAAGTGTATCATCCCATTTCAAAAATTGTCTTTTAGATTTGGGACACTTAACTTGATCAATATGAATTAAAGTCTAAGCTGTTTATTTTTGATGCACTGATTTAAAGCATCTATTTTTAGCTTAGACTAGATTCCTATACATCTCACCCGTTCTATGTTTTAGCAAACACAAACAAGGTATCTAAGTGCTTTGTGAGATGTCCACCTAGATCTATAGGATCATGCTTTCTAGGGGGATTTTTCTAGTCTAAGGCAAAAATCTCCATTTACTTTAATTTTGAAATCAAACTTTAAGAAAAGTAATTTGAAAATACAATAGTTTTGAAATCATTTTCAAAGTATACTTATAATAGATTGAAAAGCATGTGTTTTCAAAACAAATTTCTTTTCCCTACTCTACTAAACATAAGCCTAGTTTTCTTCTAAGTGTACTGAATTCAGACTCAGGTAATGGTTTTGTGAAGATATCGGCTAAGTTTAGTTTTGACTCGACATAGTCGAGTACGATTTCCCCTTTAGCGACATGATCGCGTATAAAATGGTGTTTGACTTCTATATGTTTGGTCCGTGAGTGATGTACTGGGTTTTTAGTCAGATTGATGGTACTTACATTGTCTATTAGGACTTTAGTATTTTTGTAGTCTAAGTTAAAATCAGTTAATGTGTGCATCATCCAAAGTAGTTGTGCAACACATTCACCTAGAGCAATGTATTCAGCTTCAGTTGTAGATAATGCAACGCAGTGCTGCTTTCTACTACACCAGCTAACTAGACAAGGACCCAAGAACTGGCATCCACCGCTTGTACTTTTACGGTCTAGTTTACAACCGGCATAGTCTGAATCTGAATATCCAAATAAATTAAAGTTATTGTTTCTAGGATACCACATTCCTACAGTTAAGGTTCCTTTGATGTATCTTAGTATTCTTTTAACTGCTGTTAAGTGTGATTCCTTAGCATTTGCTTGATATCTAGCGCATATACCTACTGCAAATAATATATCTGGTCGACTTGCAGTTAGGTATAGTAGACTTCCAATTATACTTCTATAATATTTCAAGTCTATTGGTTTTCCATTTGGGTCACTATCTATGTTGCAATTTGTTGCAATTGGAGTATTTATTTCCTTTGAATGTTCCATTCCAAATTTAAATACTAGGTCTTTAGCATATTTACTTTGATAAATATAGTTTCCATCCTTAGTTTGTTTAATTTGAAGTCCTAAAAAGAAATGTAGTTCTCCTACCCAACTCATTTCAAATTCATCTTTCATTATCTTTATAAATTCTTTTAAATATTTTGAGTTGGTTGAGCCAAAGATTATGTCGTCTACATAGATTTGGGCTATAAAGAAGTCTTTATCTATTGTTTTTACAAATAGGGAAGGATCTATTTGTCCTTGTTTGAATTCTTTTGCTACCAGGTATGTGGAAAGTCTTTCATACCAAGCTCTAGGAGCTTGTTTAAGTCCATAAAGTGCTTTCTTTAGTTTGAAGACATACTCAGGGTGGTCTTTGTCTTCAAATCCAGGTGGTTGACCTACGTAAACCTCTTCTTTTATAAATCCATTTAAGAAAGCTGACTTAACGTCCATTTGATAGAGTTTGAATCCTTTATGAGCCGCATAGGCTAGCAACATTCGTATGGATTCAAGTCTGGCTACAGGTGCGTAGGTTTCGTCATAGTCAAGTCCCTCTACTTGACTAAACCCTTTAGCTACTAATCTGGCTTTGTTTCTAACTACTTCACCCTTGTCATCTGTTTTGTTCCTAAACACCCATTTGGTTTCTATTATTGACTTATTTTCAGGTTTAGGAACTAAGTCCCAGACTTGGTTTCTTTCAAATTGAGCTAATTCTTCCTGCATTGCTATGATCCAGTCTGGATCTGACAATGCCTCTTCTATGACTTTGGGTTCTAACTTAGAAATTAGGGCAATTTGACTTAGATTCCTATAGGCGGATCTGGTCCTCACGCCTAAGGTTGGATCACCCAGAATTTGGTCAGGTGGATGACTTGCTCTAAGTCTAGGTGCTTGGGTTATCCTGCTTGGATCTGGTTCAGATTTTCAGATTCAGTTCTATTATTGTTAATTACTCTGATTTCATCATCTTCTTGATCTTTTATATTAGTTGTGTTATGTTGATTATTAAATTTTATTATTTCTTCATGATTTACTGTGTTTGTATTTTCTTCATCGAATATTACATTTGTGGTTTCTTCTACTTTCAATGTATCTTTGTTGTATACTCTATAGGCTCTACTAGTTTGTGAATATCCTAAGAATATTCCAGGGTTAGTTTTAGATGTAAATTTTCCTAAATAGTCTTTAGTGTTTAATATGTGAACTTTACAACCAAACACTTTAAGATAATTTAAGTTGGGTATTTTATTATTAAATATTTCATAAGCTGTTTTATTGTGCCTTTTATTAATTAGAACCCTATTTTGAATATAGCAGGCTGTGCTTATTGCCTCAGCCCAGAATTTACTGGCAAGTCTATATTCGTTCAACATTGTGCGCGCTGCTTCTTGTAGTGTTCTATTTTTCCGTTCCACTATTCCATTTTGTTGTGGTGTTCTTGGACATGAGAATTCATGATGGTAGCCATTGTCTTGGCAGAATTTTGTGAATTTGACATTTTCGAATTCACCACCATGATCACTTCGAATTCTTTTTATTTTTAAGTTTTTCTCATTTTCTAGTAATTTGCATAGAGTTGTGAATTTTTCATATGTTTCATCTTTTGTTTTTAAGAATTTTACCCAGGTGAATCTAGAATAATCATCAATTATTACTAAGCAATATTGATTTCCGCTTAATGACTTAGCTCCATGGGAATCAAAGAGGTCTAAGTGTAGTAGTTCTAGGATTGAGTTTGATTGGGCTTGACTAGTTGCCTTATGTGAGGATTTTGTTTGTTTTCCTTGTTGGCAAGCATTACATATTTCGTTTTCTAGGTTTATTAATGTAGGTAGGCCTTTAACTAATCCATTGTGACTTATTTTTGAAATAAGTCTGACATGTGTGTGACCCAATCTCCTGTGCCACAACCTAGTTTCCTCTTGTTGTGTTAGAAAACACTTGAGTGAGGATGAGGGTAGGTCAATATTATATATGTTATTTTTCCTGATCCCGGTTAATTTAATTTCTGGGTTTTCTTTATTTTCTAGTAGACACTTGGTTTTAGTGAACCTAACTGTGTAACCTGAGTCACATAATTGACTTATACTAAGTAAATTGAATTCAAATTTGTCAACCAATAAAACCTTTCTAATTTCGAAATTTGAATCTAATTTTATATTACCTGATCCAATTATCTTTAACTTTCCGTTGTTTCCGAATGCGACCGTCCCCAAGTCTTTGAACTTGAGTTTGGTGAATTTTGATCGATCTCCAGTCATGTGTCTGGAGCACCCGCTATCCAACATCCAGTTATCCAGTTTCTTGTGTTCCTATAAATTTAAGAAACACTTAGTTGGATTTTATGGATCTTGGTTTTTGAATTTGACATTGTTAATTGAGTTTTGATGTGAATTAATTTTGAAAATCTGAAAATTTTTTAAGGTAAATTAATTTTGAAGTTATTTTTGAAAGTTTATTAATTGATTTTGAAGTTATTTTAATTTTGAAAATTTGTTAATTTTTTGAATTTATTTTGAAAATTTGTTAAAATTTGTTTGTTAAGTTATTTTAATTTTGAAAATTTGTTAATTTAATTTTGAAGTTATTTTAATTTTGAAAATTTGTTAATTTAATTTTGAAGTTATTTTAATTTTGAAAATTTTTTGAATTTTTTGAATTTTTAAGTTATTTTAATTTTGAAAATTTGTTAATTTAATTTTGAAGTTATTTTAATTTTGAAAATTTGTTAATTTAATTTTGAAGTTATTTTAATTTTGAAAATTTGTTAATTTTTTAATTAATTTTGAAGTTATTTTAATTTTGAAAATTTGTTAATTTTAATTTTGAAAATTTGTTTAATTAATTTTGAAGTTTTTTAATTTTGAAAATTTGTTAATTTAATTATGAAGTTAAAATTTTAATTAATTGTTAAGGACGGCTCCCCGAGGCTCAATCCTGATTAAGATAAAATTAATTGCAATGGACGGCTCCCCGAGGCTCAATCCTTGCAATAGTTGTAATTTTACGTTTTATGATTTAAATTGATTTGGGTTGGTTGGGTTATTTTAGATTATTACCTATTCATCTCACCCAGTCTAAGTGATCAATCAGTTATCCTAGGAGTTCAATGTGAGATGATTTCAATTTTATCTTTGTTTATTGTGAGGGGTATCTATACTTGATCAACCTTGAGTTAGATTCAGGTTTGACCGTCAACCGATTAAGTACATATTTCAAAAACTGATTCCCAGGTGGGTGGCGAGGCATGGGGCCTTCTTGGTTATCGGAGCAACGACCACTTCCTAGACAGAATCAATTCAAGAAATTATGGACTTAACCGATTTATTGAAAAACCTTGGTCTAACTAGTCTAGGATGTGGCGAGGTAGCTTCGGCCAGTTCGGTTCGACTCCATGAACCAAGTCAGGTACTCCTTACCCTTCTTGATCACTTTGTCTAGCCTCCCTGACGTACTATCATCTCGCCCCACCCTGGTACTATGTTGGCAAGAATTGATCGAGTAGTTGATCCTTAAACTACCTAATTTCTAATGCAAGAAAATTAAATCTAAGTTATACATGCAATCAAACAAGTTGGTCTGGTTCCCCCGGGATCGTGCCCCTTGATTGGTCGAACCAAGTGGACCTGATCCTTGGGAATCAGAAACTGGTTCGGTCCGACTGGATTAACTAGTCGGGATTTTGGAACCCACGCTTGGACTCGTGTTCGATTTCTACGTGTTAGTGCAATGAATGACTTTTGTTTAGATGTGTATCCGATGCCCGATCGATTGTATCCAGCCTTCTGCGATCCAAGCATCATTTTCAGATTCTTGGACCCGTCGGTGAATTTTTCAAGCGATCGCGTGAGATCACTGACTTGGTTGTTCAGTCGAGAGTTTTCTTCCTCGAGTTGAGCTCGAGTCGGACCCTTGACCGGTTCCAAAGTCGGTGACTCGGAGGTGACTTTCTCTTCGAAAAGTGCTAACTTTTCTCGGAGCAAGTCACGCTCGGCTCGGATCGAGTCAAGCTCGGCTTCGTTTATTACTAATTTTTTACTTAACGAAATTATGATTGAAAGCATTTTATTTCGACTTACATTGAGTTTGGAACCTTCGGAAACGGATACGGATCCGTGGCTTTCGTCGTCCGAGTCGTAGTCGCTTTCGTTTGGGTTGTCTTGTGCCGGAAGGGCGAGAAGGCTTTTTGTTGGTTCTTCGTCTGATTCTTCGGATGATGATTCGTCCCACGTTGCTTTAAGAGCCTTCCGTTTTGACTTTTGGTTTTTCCGCGGGCAGTCGGCGATGAAGTGTCCTCTTCGACCGCAGCCGTAGCATTTTGTGTCTTGTTTTCCGTTAGTCGGTTGCTTTGACGAGTTAACTACCTTTTTGATCTCCGACCGGCGAACTCCGCGTTTGTTCCGGAACATCTTCCGAACTAGGTTGACTAGTTCGGTGGCGACGTCGTCGTTTCCGTCGGCTTCGTTTCCGTCGGTGTCCGATGTCTCCGAGTCTTCCGGAATTTTTCGTCGTTTCGGTTCCGAACCTGCAATTAGAGCAATACCTTTCTCCTGCACTTCCGCATTAGATTGCTCATGTAGTTCAAATTCAGAAAACATTTCATCTAATTTAATCGTATTTAAATCCCTGGATACTTTGTAAGCATCTACCATCGATGCCCACAAAGTATTTCGAGGGAAGGCTTTAAGTGCATACCTGATTAAGTCCCGGTTATCGACTCGTTCTCCAATTGCGTGCAAGCCGTTGAGGATGTCTTTAATCCGTGCGTGCAGACCGCTTGCAGATTCTCCTTCTAGCATTTTAATGTTATATAATTTATTAATGTACAAATCTCTTTTACTTACCTTGGTGTCGGATGAGCCTTCGTGAAGTTCTATTAGCTTATTCCATAGTTCTTTGGCGCTGTTGACTGGTCCAACCCGGTTAAGTTCTTCTTTTGTTAGTCCGCATTGAAGTGTCTGGGTAGCTTTTGCGTCAGCCTCGATTTTCTTCATCGTTGCAGCATCCCAATGTTCGTAGGAGAGTGGTTTTCCATCATTACCAGTTGGGATTGTGAGTCCCGTCTGGATGATGATCCACATCTCCACTTGTGTTTTCAAGTGACATTCCATTCTGGTTTTCCAGTATGGGAAATCGTCACCGGAAAACAACGGTGGTCGTGCGGTGCTCGATCCTTCTTGTTGGGCCATTAATATGAAAAGAAAAGAAAAACAAGAAACGAATTCCAAGACTTGGTCTTGGATTAGTAGTGCGGGAAAAAGAATTATCGAAAGAACGAAATTTATTCGAAAAAACGTCTTGAATCAGTGGTTGCACTGTTTTCAAGAAACCCCGCTCTGATACCAATTGTAGGATCGGAAATACGCTAGAGGGGGGGGTGAATAGCGTATTTTAACGCTTTTCGAAGTTCGATAAAATTCTGCGTGCGGAAGCGTAAGCGCTTCGATTTGCAAGTTAAGTTCGATAAAATTTATTTTTTACTTGTGCGGAAGCGTAAAGGCCCAAAATTTGACCGTTTACTTTGGGCAATCCACTAGTATACTTGCTCCTTGCGGTAAAGTGTGAAAAACCGATTACAGAAAGCTCGATTACAATAAAACAATTAAAATGACAATATCTTTGTTACCACTTTTTACTTGGTGCTTGTCAAGTAGCTTGATGTAGCGATGCGCTGCTACTCCAAGGCCCACGGTCTTTGACCGTTTACTTTGGGCAATCCACTAGTATACTTGCTCCTTGCGGTAGCAAGTATGTCGAAAAACCGATTACAGAAAGCTCGATTACAATAAAACAATTAAAATGACAATATGATCTTTGTATACCACTTTTTGCGCTTCCCGGAGTATGATTTCGGCGTCTCGGTGCTTGTTGAAGTAGCTTGATGTAGTCTCGGCACCAACGTCGAAGATCGGATGCTAAATGGACACAAGGAAGGCGTTTGGTCGATGAGAGAAGTGAATTCTCGAGAGCTGCTCGCGTCTGCCTTATATAGGCGTCCTGAGTCGACTCAGATAGGCATCTGGGTCGACTCCAGCTGACGTGGCGGATAAAAGTTTATCGGCTTCGCTGCTTATCCGTCCTGAGTCGACTCCAGTCTGGTTCTGAGTCGACTCCAGTCGCAGTGGCGGCGGAGACGATAAGGCCTTGACCTGAGTCGACTCAGATCGCCGTCTGAGTCGACTCCAGCATCGCTGGCGGCGACTTTTGTCTCGCTGACTTCCGGTTCTGTGCTGATTGGGCTGGAGTCGACTCCAGTACTCATCTGAGTCGACTCCAGACCCGAAAACTTGAATTTTCGGCCGGAGTTTCACTTTTTCAAGCTCTTCTTTCCTGCAAATTAAGTTAGCTCGAAATACATAGTAATTTAACAAATCGGTCAGCTTACCGAACCGATTTCGAGTCTTAACTTCGGATCTCCGGTGAGATCCTGGGTTAGACCGGCGCCTACAGTCCCTCGTAGGAACGCGTTCTCACCCACTCCCCTCGGGAGAATTTACCTGATGCCAACTCAGTCCTCCTGACCTGTTGGACTTTTGCTCGGCTCTGTCGTTGCCCCCCAGGACTTTGAACGCAACTGATCCTCCTGATCAGTCCATTCTTCTCTGCAACTTGGTCCTCCTGACCCAAGTCCATTTCATCCGCAACTACCCAAGTCCGGATCTTGCCTGGTGCACGTTGACTCTGCCAAGTCTTCTTGCCTAGACTTACTAGGACTTAACCTGTTGCCTAGACTTACTAGGACTTAACCTGTTTCTCTGCAATCTCATTTCAACGTAGTTAGTCAAACTTCATACTTAACTTGATCCTAGTTCCATAATCAAAACACAGGTTTGACCCGCTAGTGCTTCCTGCACTAACATCCGTCCCCCTCCATGTGGTGCAAAAATGATAAAATTTTATTCTCATAGATATAATTGAGTTGGTTATAATGGAACAGATTTACAGAAGTGAACAAGGATTCAAATCTCGACGAAGTCGAGACAATATCCTCTTCCATCGTGGTTAATTGCAGTTTCTCAATTTACCTTCTCACAGATGGTCGTAAGGCCGTTAGAGTGTCGGATTTCATTTTTTTTTTAAATGACAAAATGTTTATCCCCAAGGCATAGCTGTGTTGATTATGACAGAGCAGAGTTGCAGAAGAGGATAAGAATTCGAATCTCGACAAAGTTGAGATAATATCCTTCTCCGTTGAAAAATCACTTGTATTTTCAAATTTGTCTGATGGACCAATAAGAGAGAGGGTCACCCACTTCTAAAATTTTCAAATTTAGTTAGATCTTAACTTTGTTGGATCTTCAAATTCATCGCTAGTTTGCCCCCAACAACACCTCTAAACCCTTACGTTTTGTTTGGGAGGAGGTGAGGGAAGGGGAAGAAAGAGTAAATAAGAGGAAGGGAACTTTGAACCTTATTTGGAAAAGAGGGAGGAAAGAAGAGGGAATGATAGGGAATGGTAAATTTTAACTTTTCTTACCCATAAAAAGGGAGATTTTTTTACACTCCAATTTGAGATGTAAGGAAAGAGAAGACAACTCTAAATATTATTTGTTCCAATTTTATCCATGATTCTCAAATAACTTATTTAATTTATTTAACTTAAACTTTTCTAATTTCTCTCGCTGAGCACAATCTTTTCCCTCCTTTCTTTTTTACCGAAACCTCTATTCATTATTAGATTTTTTTTGTTCAGTAAATCTGTATATTAATCATTCTCTTGTATAACATTTATTTATGATGTTTTATGGAAAATTTATAATTTATGTATATAATCTATTAGTTCATCTAATAGAGTAATGAATGATACCATGAACTTTTCTATAAAAGAATTAATTTTTTATTTAAAAAGAATTAATTTATATTTATAAAATAAATATTAATATTATAAAAATTAAATCATTGTTAATTTAAAAAGTAAAGATATTTTTATAATTTTATATATTTAACTTTTATTTCTTTTTCTTTCTTCTGAAACAAGATAACATATGTTATATTAATGAGCCTTCTCTTTCTCCTAAATAAAAAAATATAAATACTTCTCTTCCCCTCCTTTTCCCTTTCTATTAATGAACCTTCTCTCATCCCATCCAAATAGAGTGTAACATTTTGTTTGGGAGGAGGTCAAAGAAGGGGAAAGAGAATTTTAATCTTTATTTGGGATGAAGTGAGTCAAGGAGGGGAATGAGAGAAAAGGATAAAGCTTACCCTTCTATGCTCATGAATCGTTAAAATTTCTTACACTCCGATTTAGAGTGTAAGGAATGGAAAAGAGAATTCAAAAATATTTTATCTAATTTTATTCTTATTTTAAAATATTAATTTCTAAATTAACTTATCTATTTGGATATCTCATTTTTGCGTCGTCACTCCTCACACACCGTGCGTCATCACCACTTCAGTGTTTAATCAGTCGCACTCCATGAAGTCGACGGCGACCCTCATCGCACATCTCTTCGAGGATAAGACTCAAAAGGATAGAGACAAATAACCTTAATTTTCTTCTTCTTCTTCTTCTTCTCCAAAGACAATGACTTATCCAAAGAGTATGCGTTGACTATTTTAAGACTTTTTATATCCCAATTTCTATATACAATATTAATAAAATTTTACAATTTCTCATCCATCCTCTACATACCTGTCAAAGAAGATAATATTCCTACTTTGATGAACTTCAGTGCTAAACAGGTGTTGTTGCAACTAAAGTTTCTTGGTGTTTGTGTTGTGAGACAGAAACTTGGCTTTCTTTCCTCCCTCGGTTGTAGCTTGGTAGGTGGGTTTGATTTTTCTTTTTGTTTTTTTTTGAGGGGTGGGCTAGAGTCGGAGTGATTTGTTGATCCCAACGCTCCACAACTATCTATGAGGAGGTGAATCGAGAAATTTTAATTTGTCACGACGGAAGAAGGTATTATTTCGACTTCGTCGAGATTCGAACCCTTATCCTCTTTTATAAGTTTGCTCTATCGTAACCAACTCAATTATGCTCCAAGAGTAAAATAAATCATTCATGGTAGAGGAATGTAGGGATGAAACAAATGACCAATTCAAATAGAGATAAAAGATGAAAAGATCAATTATATTTATGTAATTATATGATACATATAAGATTTGAAGATTAATTGATTGATGAATAATAAACAGTTAACTTGTTAATCAGTTAACTAATGAAGATTCAAACTGAAAACTATTAAAACAAAGTAAGAATTTATTTAAAATTCACGCTCACCTCAATTTTCTTTGATAATTAGTTCTTTTGGCGTGAGTTCTGTGCTTTGTTCTTTGGAAGAATAGCATCATTTTTTTTTACTAAGAAATTATTTGGATTAAGTGTGTTAAAAGTGTACTGTTACTATCTTTATTATTACATTATTGATGTGGTGGAAATTTATTATCTCCACGTATTATACAAAACCATTTTTAATATTAAAAAAATATTTTAAAATATTTCTTAAATGGATCGTTTAGTTTGAAAACATGAATAATTAAAATATATATATCGAAACAAAATCTTATATCTCTAAATATTTTCTAAACAAATATTAATATTTTAAAAAGTAATTTTATAAAAAATTATTCATAGTTATATCTCTAAATAATTTTTAAACAAATGTTAATATTTTAAAAATTAATTTTATAAAAGATTATTCATATCCATATCCATGGGAGATTCGGACACATCAATCTCCATTTTTTTTTAATATTTAAATTTCTTCGAACAACAACGTGAAAAGTTGCAGAAGATGTTTTGAATTATTCTTAAATAATCATTACATTATAAAAAAAGGATAGTAAGAGATCGCATATTCCTCTGGTCGCTAGACGGCGTGCACAAAAGCCATATTTTTTATCACAAGGAAACGCAAAATACAGGACATCACATCAAAATAGGACAGGAGAAAGAGTAATCCTCGACGACAATATAAACTTCCAGGTCCATCTGCACCGTAGAAGTAAGGGGGACGACAAGGAAGACGCAAAATATACTTGGGGACGACAAGGAAACTTCCAGGTCCATCTGCACCGTAGAAGTAAGGGGGACGACAAGGAAGACGCAAAATATACTTGGGGACGACAAGGAAGACGCAAAATATATGACATCACAGCAAAACAGGACAGGACAGAAGGATTAATCCTCGACGTGCATAGAAACTTTCAGGTCGATCTTTCCATCTGGACCGTAGAAGTAAGGGGGAACGACAAGGAAGGCTGTTGTGCAAAATAATCCGTCCCATTGTTCGACGGGAATCTTAAGCCAAATCTCTATTCCCTCGTCTGCCAGTGCCAGCTTACTAAATATCTTCTTGGAAGGGCGAGATTGGCTGCAACACACCACTGAGAAGTTGTGATATTCTGAACATTTATCGACAGAATTAAACAGCACGAAGTCGACACCGTCGTCGCTCGCTCTGAGCACTAGCAATGGCTCATCCGGGTCGATGGATACTCGCAGTGGGACCTCATAGCTGAAGTAGTGGATCTTGATACGGTGCTCCGCCGTGAGGTGCTGTACCAGGGCTCCATTCGGTGCTTCGAACGCGCATTTCTTGATGAAGCAACGGCGGCGAGGCGCATAGCTGCAATCCTTCTCGTGGTTTGCAATGGAAGATCCGAGGTAAGGAAGGTATTCGTTGCATCCGTGGGCGGAATGAGAACAGGGGATGGATAAAGACTCTATGACCTTTTCTAGAGCATGGTTTCGGATATATCCCGGCGTTGAGGAGGAGCTCGGCGTGAGTGTCTTTTGGCATTTATGGCATGCAGCGAAACCTTGTTCATTCTGAGACAGCAAAAAGTTAATGTCCATTATCAACTACACAAGGAAGGAGGTTATGACGACGATTGAACTGATCGGGAAGAAGGGCGAGTTCACCTGGTAGACTGGTGGGGTGAGACGGCCGTTGCACAGATCGCACCGGAGGATATGGAGTTTTAACCTCGCCGTCGTCCACTCTGCTGCTTCTTCTTTTGCTTCCATCTTCTCAGTCGGGACGCTTCGCTCTTCTTTCTCTTGGCCGCCGCAGTGTTTGATTCGCAGGGGATCGAATCATTTAGCCCCAATAATGTACTTATATTCAGTTCCCCTAAACCCTAAATCCATTGTCACATATTTTATAATAAATATCTTTTCCATTCATATTTTTTAATATTAATTTTTATTATTTATGAATTTTACAGTCTATTCAGTTATTTTAAAATTATTTTATATTAAATAAATATATTTTAAAATATTAAAATTAAAATTATTATTTTTAATAATTAATAATAAATATAATTAAAAAATAAAAAAATATAGAAGATTAATCCTCTCCACCTTTAATTCAGAACGTATTCAATTATTCAATTATTTGAATGTAATCTTCAATTGAAGGTGTTTAATTATTCAATTATATAAACGTATTTAATTGAAAGAGTATTATAATATCTTTTCATAATGATATTTAATATTAATAAAATATTGCATCTTATTTAAGTTCTTGGAACCATGATGCATGCATTCGTTTTAATGCTCAATATGTCCCCGGGGCAATGGTGCAATGGTAGGACATCCAAGTTGTGACTCAGCCACTCGCGCTTCTATCTTTAACTACGGCGTATTTGCAAGAATTTTCCTCCAAATGGGGACCCCAATCAAAGGATGCTGGGCGTCTGGGTTCGTAGCTGTGTGCGCTTCTCGATTTACCCTGGTGGCTGGTGAGAAACTTTCGTGGGACCGAATCGATCACTCCCAAAGATGTGACTACTGTGATTATCATTTTTATTTTAATGCTCAATATGCATTTGCATTAAATTTTAACAAGCATGCTTTTAACGCGGAGGATTCGCATGCGTGGATCGGATCAATTCGCGCCACTAAATGGATTTATATATATATGCGCCATTCATAAATTTTTATTTCATGTTATATAGGTAGGATCCAAAAAATGATAAAGAAGAGTGAATATTGTTCGAAAAAATTATTCTTTGAAAAATAAATTAAAATTATAATGGAAATAATAAGGATTAGAAACCCACAATGATATAAATCAATTTTATTTGGTTCATAATCTTTTAGATTGTTGCTTCAAAATCCACGATCTTAGTGAAAGACTAGTGCATGATTTTTCTCTTTTATTATTTGTCTCATTATTTTATATAATTGAAAATTATAACAAAAGGTCTAATAGTACTATTACTTTAATGATGAATCAATTATGATGACCGAAGATGTTAAAGCAAGAAAGCTATTAGGGTTTAGGGTCCTCCGATGGATCTCAGAAATCTTAACTTCAAGACTCAGTTGTTGTATATTGTAGGGGTGATTTTCCTTCAATGAGTAGCAGATCAGGAAAAACGAGCTATTTGGATGGGCTACTACGAGCGCTTTCTGATTTACCTTGGTAGTCGAGCAAGTAAGCCTTAAGGCTAGACTTTCCTGCCCCTAAGGTGTAACACAATGGACGCATGATATTTCTGATTACAGTTAGGGGCGGAATCTCATAGGAACTCACAATTTGGAATTCACCCTACTATGCGCCTTCTGTATGTATACCAAAATTTACCTCCCTTTATATTTGTATGGCCAAGTCTAGGAGATCGCTGAGGTGACGGATTCATATTTTTTTAAGGCTAGACTTTCTCGTGTTGAATGATTGCTCACTTTCATGACCATCCTCGGTCATATTAGGCAAACCCTCTTGTTGTTTGAGACTATATAGTAGATAATTTAAGATAATCCCATTTCTTTTTTTATTCTCTTTAGAAGCAATCAATCCCTTGTTAGGATCACTTTGATGATATGGCAATTTAGGAGGAGGGTGAATAGCACATTCAATCATGTAAATAAGAGTTTTCTTTTCTCTTGCATATTCTTGTAAGGCAATTTTTTTATTATTTATATACAAGGCATTCTTGTGTCAATGTTATGGAGATTATATAAATAAAAAGGCAAGCATAAAGAAAGAACAATGTTAATAAGTACCCCCTCTAGCGTCATAGTGATCCTACACCTCTATCGTTCTATTCGGACCTATAATTGGTATAAAAAATAGACAGACTCTTGATTGTACTAACCATCAAAGGAACATACTAGATAAAATGAAGAACGAAGAGAAGCTCGGTCGAAACATCTATGATCCTCCACCATACGAAATAGAGGGATTCAACCTTTGGAGGAAGGCAATGGGGAGTTTCGTGTTGATGGACAACTTCGACAATAAGGTGGTATTGAAGAAACCATCGGCTAAATCAGAGTCAAACTTAATGTTAGAAATTTTGCCTAATAATATTGTGTGTAGGTCAGGAAAATACAAAAGTGCACACGATCTATGGACTCAGCTAATCGAGTTCCACGAGGAACCTTCAAGACTAGAGGATAGACTCAGGGAGGATCAGCTTGGAGACCAAACTGAACTAGAGTCGATTTTGCCAAGAGATTGAGGAGGACAATCTTAACGAAAACACAAAAAGTAAAAGTGTTGATTTTAATTTTAAATTTTATATAATATATCTTAAGTGTAAGAAAAGAGGACATTATAAAAATAGGCGTGCTATTTATAAGACTCAATCTGCATAATCGATGACCAAGGAGGAATTGATGTTGGAAATCTGAAAAGGAAAGGAGCACATTATATGCTTCAAGTATCAAAAGATGGATCACTATAAAAATCATTGCCCACAGAGGAATGTAGGGATGAAACAAATGACCAATTCAAATAGAGATAAAAGATGAAAAGATCAATTATATTTCTGTAATTATATGATACATATAAGATTCGAAGATTAATTGATTGATGAATAATAAACAGTTAATTTGTTAATCAGTTAACTAATAGAAGATTCAAACTGAAAACTATTAAAACAAAGTAAGAATTTATTTAAAATTCACGCTCTCCTCAATTTTCTTTGATAATTAGTTCTTTTGGCGTGAGTTCTGTGCTTTGTTCTTTGGAAGAATAGCATCATTTTTTTACTAAGAAATTATTTGGATTAAGTGTGTTAAAAGTGTACTGTTACTATCTTTATTATTACATTATTGATGCGGTGGAAATTTATTATCTCCACGTATTATACAAAACCATTTTTAATATATTTCTCGTAACTTCACGAGAGAGATAGATAGACTACCTACCCTTAGGCCCCAACGATTGACGGTATCCCTACCATCTGGTGATACAATAGAAGTCACTCAGGAAGTCAAAGGATGTCCATTAGATTTCGGTAGCAGCATACTCATGGTAGATCTGCTAGTTCTTGATATGATCGAGTTCGACATCATTCTGGGCATGGATTGGTTGACCGTCTATCATGCCACTGATGATTGTCAGACGAGGGTAGTTACATTCCGACCTCCTAACAAACCCTCGTGGGATTGCACTGGCTGCCAGGGCTTTTTGTTATCACTGATCAGTGATGACGGCAGTAGTAGTTCTCAACTCTCAGACGCCCCAGTAGTCCGAGAGTATCTGGATGTATTACCGGATGAGCTACCAGGTTTGCCTCCCCGAAGGCAAGTAAAATTTACTATTGAGCTGATTCCGGGGTCTGCGCCGACATCGAAAGCACCTTACCGTATGACCCCGAAAGAGTTGGACGAACTAAAGGTCCAGCTCCAGGAGTAATTGGATAGGGGCTTCATCCGCCCTAGTGTATCTCCGTGGGGTTCTCCGGTATTGTTCGTCAAGAAAAAGGACGATACTCTGAGGTTATGCATCGATTATAGACAGATGAATGTAGTAACCGTCAGAAACAAGTATCCCTTGCCACGAATTGAGGATTTAGTTGATCAGTTCAAGAGATTCGTAGTTTCTTGGGCTTGGCCGGATATTATAGACGGTTCGTCGAGGGATTCTTCCGCATTGCTTTGCCACTGACACGTCTTACTCGGAAAGACGTGAAGTTTACATGGACAGAGGATTGCGAGACCAGCTTTCAAGAGCTCGAGGATACGATTCGAGCTCGATATCCCCACCTTTTCACTTGAGGTATGTATGTGGTTACATTCAGCATGTATACTTCATATCCATTTTTAGTATTTGCTGATAGAAAGTGTCGAAATTTGGGACCAAATTTTTATTAGTGGGGGAGAATGTAAAATACGAGGTTTAAAAAAAAAAAGGGGTTAATGGGTTTCGGGTTTAAAACCCGAAACCCATTGGGAATCGGTAACCCCCTCCCCCACTCGCGATCTTCTCCTCTTCCGCTCGAAACCGCCGAAGCCACCCACTCCTCCGCTCGCAATGCAGAAAAGGGGGAGCGGCGCCCGACTTTCCCTCTTCCTCTCTTCTCTTTATAAAATCGACGCCTCCCTTCTTCTCCCTTCTGTTCTTCGCCGACGGCAAGGGAGAAAGGTCGAACCGTGAGCCCTTCACTCTGTTCGTTGTCCGCAGCAAGGAGGGAGAAAAATCGATCGTCGTCCTCCTTGAAGCAGAGCCGTCGCGCGATTGCAACTTCTTCCCCCTGTTTTGATCGCGATTTTCTTCTGCTCGGTTCGTCTCCCCGACGGCACGAGTGGCGCCGACACCAAGAAATCTCCAGTAGTAGATTTTGGCCGGTCGGGGAAAGGCTGGATCTGGGAAGGGCTCGATCTGATCAGGGGCGACCACCGCAACGAGAAGCAGAGGAGGGAATCTGACCTTGATCGGTAAGGGGTTGGCTTAAATTCGATTTGTATGAATGTTTGAGTTTGATTCCATGGTTTTTAGGGGTTTAGGATTGGAATCTAGGATCGGGCAGAAGGAGGCTTCTGATCGGTTTTGGGTTGCCGGAATCGGAGCAGCGAGGTAAGCCACAGAACTCGAGTTCTTCTCTTTTTTTTGTATTAGGGCTAAATTGGATTAGGTTTCAAATTTATAATGTGGCTTGAATTTGGATTGGATCAGGGAGCAAGATCATGTTATGGTTGAGTCTGGTCAAACATGGGTTTGACCAGGATTTTGAGAGAGAACTAGGGGTGATTAGGAACTGGTCAACTCTAGGGTGACCAGTAACCTATTTATCCAAGTTATTAGGGAATGTTTAAAAATCAATTTGATTTGATTGAGATGTTAGATCTGGTTGGTTAAAAACATGGGTTAAGGGTGAATGAATTAATTGGTTAACACAACGAATTAATTAATTGGATTCTAATATTAACGTACTTAGGGTTGGATTAATTTAACAAAAAAAAGGAGTTCTAGACAGAGTCCTCAATGAAGGTTTTTAAAAAAGAAAAGATAGGTATACAATTCGTTTTACTTTTTCAAAAAAATGTAAAAATTTAGGATTGATACATAAAAAAAGAATCAAAAGTGATTGATTAAAAGAAAATCCGTGCAAGTGAGGTTCAAACTAGAGGATTTTTTTTTTCTCTGGACGAACTTTTAAAATAAGAATGCGTCGTAGAAAAGTGTCCCCGAAGTCCTTTGAATAGACCTCAAGCTTCCGTGGAGAAATAAAAAAAGTTTTGTCTCGTACAAAATCTCGGATTGAATCTACTTGATTCTCTATCAAAGAGAGAAATATGTCCAAATTCTTCCGAAACTAATAGAATTTAATCATAAGGCTGAGAAGAGGAAGACTTTACATAACATTCTTTAATAAATTATTATACCAAAACTCCTATGTTTTTATATTGATCAAAAGTCTTACTCCACCTAAAGAATAAAGTAGAGATTCTGACAACTCCCAAGGCATGCATCCATAAATAGAATGGAGAAAAAAGAGTAAAGACTGGAAGGTACAAGGGCTACTGTCAGTTTGAATTACAGAAAACCTCTCTTCTTAGTCGAGACTGAATTAGGTTCAAGGGCTGCCTTTCGGTCTCCGCTTGCTCATATCGAGCTTAAAGGCCATATGACCAGTCCTCCTTTTTGATTTTGAATGTCTTGCTGCAGAGCCATCCACAGAGGATCCCCATGCCTCCTCTACTGCTTTTTTACAGCCCTGAAACTTCAGCTAAAAGGCCTCAAAACGAAATAGAGTCAAACAAAGTCTTCCCATACCATACCTAAAGCATAATTCTGGAATAAACGATTGAACAAGGTGTTATGTTTACATAACAAGTTCATATTCTAGTTCCATATCACCATCTAAATAGGGAAATCATAATCGCTCCCTCCGGGCACTCGAAGACGACACGACAGACAAGTTTTCTTTTTTAATGGGATCCCCCTTCCTCAGAACTATGAGTTTCCTCGGATACAAGAAAAAAGGTCGTCCTAACACAGCGGTTTGAATGTCGTTTCATCGTTCCTGCTCAAAATGAAAGAAAGACTTCTATGAACAACTCACGATTTGTCGATCTCAAGTCAAGGGCAAGTAGCAGTCTTTCTAGTGAGTGCATCTTGGTTGGATTGATGTTCATTCGCTCTGCTGGAAAGCATGATTTTCGATTCGAGTTAACCACACTCGATGCAAAACTTCGATCAAATAAAGATTGCATTAACTCGAATAACATGACTAACGGCCACCCATCGGTGGCAGCCGTCAAGTAATAAGAGTAACACTCTCTTTGCCCAATCAAAAGTTTTAATGGAGCGGTTTGGGTGCCATCCATTGGGATTTCCGCCAAGACCTTAATTATCCAAGAATGAATAGGATATAGTAGCCGTTGGTTAATGTAATTGCCAATGGCGAATATACGCCTCTTGCCACCTCCTTCGAGAGATCAACCAAGACGACCGGAAACAGGGGAAACCCCTAGATCATCACAGGTAGGTAAATAAGGACCAATTCTTTGTTCGAACCAATTCAAATCCACACCACTGTAACGTTTGTTACTTGGATCAAAAGCGTAACGTATTCTAGGAGCCCAAAGGCTTGTGACCACTCCCCGACTATGAACAAAGGTCAACAAAAGCACCCAAGAGGACAACTCAAAAGGAAGCGAGACAAAACAGGAATTAATCCGTTTAGCCCGCGAGAGAAACCTCTTGACTAACATTTGTTGAGTCAAGGTGCATGTCGGTAAAGTCTTCCAGGTTGGTTTGAACCTAAGCCCTTGAAAAAGGGGCAAGGTCCTAATCGAGGGGACATAGCGATAGATCAGTTCTCTCATATTACCTTTAATAAGATTGACTTGATCAATCGCAGTGTCCAAATCAGCAACTGGTGAGACAATTGATAAGAACGTCTTGCTGGAGACTCGCTTACCAAGCTCAATAAGCTTAGCAAGAGAGAAAACAGAAAGATAGAACTTAATCAATTGGTCACCCTTTGCTGACCTTCTCCGGATCTCAGCCCTATGAAAGGACGGAATGATCCGTGGGAGACCCGAAAAAGTCAAATAAACTGGAACAGATAGATCAGTAGGTAAGCGGGGATCATCAGATGCCCGAAAAGTCATCAGTAGAACTGAGCACTGCTTTAAATATAAAGCAGCAAACAGCCAACCAGACTTCTTACCTAAATGAAGAATCTGTTTACCGATCAGGTGTGAAGCAACACACACTTCCTTAGTTAGACCGTCGAACATGATAAGTTGAACTTTTGATAAAAGGCTCCTTATCATGCGAAGGTCTTCCAAAACCTTCCACCAAGAGAGTTTCTTCAACTCGAGAAGAGAAGTTTTCAATCTCGACTACTAGGAATGAGAGTTTAAGTCTTCTCGTTTGAGTAGGCGGCAAGGCTATGCTATGAATATACCGCGATCTAAGTGCTAGGTATGTTCCTAGTCTATAAAAGAAAGGACTGTCCCAGGCAAGGCTAGAACACATCGCGACTAATGCGCCGCTTTTACACCCTACCTGCTTGACGAAGCCTTTTGGACTCAAATCCGCACACAGACCCTATTCATAACAAATTGCGTTTATTAACGAGTGTCTTATGCGCGGTTCAAGTAAAGAAAGGCATCGATACATCGAGGACCAGGGCGGTGGGGTGGGGAAGGAAATTCTTTTCTTCTATCGTCACAACCCCTTTTTCTCGCTCGGAGCTGAATGATTTCATCACCTTTGGCTAGATGGAGTCGAGTGAGGCGAAAAAGACGGATTCGGTCGACCAGGTCAGATCATGAGTGAATCGAAAATGTCAATAATCAGATATTTTTTGATCCAATTTATGATCAGTGCCGCCGTACTCTTTACTACTCAAACGCTTTTGGGCTTTTTCTTGACGGGACCTGATTTCGTTTCATTTTTTTAATGGCTGGATTTTTTGCTTTCTGCAATGGACAAAAGTGCTCTTTCTATCGGAGGCGATGGAAGCGTTTTTATTCGCGACGACCGCTTCTCTCAACTGTCCCCTTCCCCGGGCCCTTCCCCTTCTCATGAGCCTCCCCAGGAGCCTAATCAAAACCAAATTTCTAGGCAAAGAAAATGAGATTTGAATATATAAAAATAAAAAGGCGGAGGGGGGGGAGGGATTTTATTCGGAGGTTGCGTTGCAATTACATCTTCGCGAAAGAGGATTGGGGGAACGGGATGAGGCCAAAATGGAAGACTCCGGACATAGTCTCCGGGTTCCGACCTTACAAAAACTCATAGCTCAAGTCACAGAAGATCCGTTGCAGTGCAAACGTTTTTTTCTTAACCACCTCATTTAAAAACCTCTGACCCTCACTCCATTAGCTAGTAGGTAGTCTGAACCTGCACAACGGGAAAGAACCGGTCTGTAACGGAAGCAAGCGATCCTGCCAGCACACCATCAGGAAGGGGCTTATCGTACGTATGTATCAGCATTACGTTTGTGCCCTCTTCCCTTATCCGTAACAGCAGGAAAGAAAGCATTTGAAAGCGTAAACAACCCTCCTTCTCTCTTTGTAACTATACCCTCCTTCTCTGGTAACTCAACGGAGATCCTCAGGAGTAACAGATCGTAAATGGTGTACCATTTACTCTACCCTCGCTGAGGATAACAAAAGAGACTCTCTCTCTCTCTCCCTAAATTGTATTAGAGCCCTCCCAGCAGCAGAAAGAAAAGAAAGAGGAAAGAAAAGAAAGGGAACGATAAAACAAAAACAAAGAGTCGAATATCTGAATGAAGGAGTATGCTCCGGAACTGGCATCCAAATTAAACCTTTCTCTGGCGAGACTGAACCCGTCGACGTCGCTATCGCTCGGACCTAACAAAACAAAACAAAAGACAAAAGAAAGGGCGAGTGACAAAGAGAACTGAAAGGAAGAGTGCTGGCGAGATCCAATTGAACCCGTCGACGTCGTTCTCACTCGGCTAAAATCAAGGTTCTTCTTAAAATATTGATAAACGAAATGAATATCAGCAGACAACTGCACAAGTGAACAATCCACTGTACTAAAATGTATTGTACGGCTCCCATATTAAAGAGGAGCTTTAAACAAGGCGGGCTGAACTGCGAACCCGCGAGGGCTGGACAGAACCCATCTAAGGTGGGCTGGTACCTTGCTTTGCTCACATAGACCATTTGCTTCTTCTAGACGATAATTTGATATTTTTAAGAGGAAATCAGCTTTACTAATTAACGACACATATTGACGACACCATTTGATTCATTCAAATTATGTCCGTGTTCAAACTGCTTTTGGAGCTGCGGATCTCGAGAGTCCAGGGGATTCCCGAACATAGTGATGAGCGAACTGGCAAGTCTCAAGCAAATGCTATCTGCTACTTATGTATCCGGTTAAATTGGCTCTTGAAGAGATCATACGAAACGTATAAAGACCTACTTATATAGCGCATTCACAGCTGCTGAGGCTCCTTTGAGTCAACTACTTGAATCTATCTTTCCGGTAGGATCTCTAGCTCTACTTTATATAATAGATACGCAAACGACTCTACTATTATATTCATTGAGTCCCTCTCCCTATCTTTATTTCGATCCCTCTTTTCTCACCCCGGTGCTATGCCAACCGCAGCATCAGCTGTATCAAATCTTTTCGTTGAGTGCTCTGGATAGGGTTTGAATAGCTCTGGTGCGCGATAGGTCCGACTCTAAGGGGGAGGGTTATAGTACGAAATATCTAATTTGAGCTCTGCTCGATCTAAAGTCATTGTTCGTAATTCTATTCTCTAAACTATGAGGTGGAATACTCATCTCAATCGCTTGGCCCTTCTTTTGTATTTTGATTTCTATTTAAGCTCTTCATATAACTCTATTATAATAGTGATATCTTTTTTTTATTATTTCTTATATGGATAAGATAATGAAATATGTTTCTAATTCCTATATATAAGAATAAAATACTATAATTTTCTGTCTCTTATATAAGGAATAGATTTATATTAACTCCCTCATTTGGTATATTGAATTGAATGATCTAGTAGCTTCCGGACCCAATGTGCTAGGCACTGTAGGTAAAAATGCATTGTGCTAGACCTGCCCTAGCCAGTGAAAGATGTTTCATTCATGCTCGAAAACTTGGGATTTAAATGTCTGATCTCATGATTTGCTATATGCTTAACACATCTTACTCTAATAAGTGAAATGCCAGGAAGAATGGCCTCAGGATGGAAGAGTCAGTTCTTGAATTCGTCTTTCTCGATCAAGCTCGCTTAGCCTCTAGTTTGACTTCTCTTTATCTTTTGCCGCGAAGTAGTTTAGTATAACTGCTCCGGTTGCCAAGGACCTACCTCTTTCAATAGAGGATTGTTCCTATTCTATCCTTTAATATAAAGAAATTATCAATATTTGATAGGCATATATATCTGCTTTAACTGGGCATCTTCCGTTCATAGGAGTTCTTAGGAGCTAAGCAGACGCACTCATGGTATCAGGGTATGAGGTTCTTTATCTCCCTACTTCAAAGGGAATTTAATTGCTATTCCACTTTCGATCTGCCTAGGCAATTATTATAGTGAGACTAGACTTCATCTTATTATATATAGTTCGGGCCGCTACGAAACTACGAAATATCTTATATGTGGGATACGCTATCTGACCTCCTTATATTCATTTCGTACCTTGAGTTCACTTTTGCGCTTTCAATCAAGGTATGAGTTAGAACTATAAAAAATGAGTCTAATATAATTTAGTGCTCACTGACTAGGGAGATAGTATGAAATTCCTCAACCATATAAGCTAAGGATAGAGCCAAAATAAAATATTGACGCGCGAGATGAAAGAGTAAATGATGTACCATTTACGATATGTTGCTGTAGATCAGTATATGTTTTCCATGCACTCTTGCTAAGGGAAATAGTGAATGGCCATCGGCCCCACAATATATTGGCGGTCGGCCCTACAATATATTTGGGCGGTCGGCCCCACAATATATTGGCTACAATTGCGTAGCAGAGTCGATTGGATTAGTCGTAAATATTAGGGCTATTTATCTCCTCTGCTACGCAATTTACGCCAAGATATAGTAAGGGCCCCGAATCTCCTCTGCTACGCAATTTATACTCCTTCCAATCACGACTCTTGCTGTGATAACGACCAGTTCATTCTAATCAATCAGTACTCATCTCATATCATTTATTCGGTGCCCTAACCAGTAGAGGCGTAGAGTTCTTTATTCCACGTAGCAAACAATGATTATATAATAAGAATTTCGTACCGCTGCAAGAGTTTCATATCTTTGAGTCCACTTAGCTCATCCCTACGTCCTTCATTATGGAGTATACATTTCCCCTAAAATAGATTTAATATTATATTATATACTTAGATGGATAAGATTTGTGTTCGGGATACTCAACTACCTGTTCCGGCTAAAAACCGGGATGGTCAAGCCACCAGTCAACGAACGATCCGACGGGTGCCGCTTCCTAGTGGAGTTGGAGGGACAAGGTGATGAGGACCTGAAACGCACTTAAACAGGAGGTGAGAGGGGTGCCGGGAAGTCCCGGCGGGCCACTCCGACGCTCAAGTCAGTATTCCATAGAAGGAAAAATGAAAATGTAAAAGAAGAAGAAGAGTTTAGAAGGTCTAACCAGCCCTCCGAGAGGGAGAAGAGGAAGAGCTTCCTTTCCGAAGAAGAGGTCAGAACCTGAAATGCATAGCCCGTCGAGAAGAAGAAGTGCCTCCTCTTGGAAGAAGAGGAAGAAGAGGTTCCCAGCAGCCCTCTATTGGAAGAAGAAGAAGATCCTGCCGAAGGAGAAGCCCCCCTCCTGCGAGAGGAAGAAGATGATGATCCCCCCTCTCTCCTCTTGCTAGAACTCTTCCTTATGTAGGCACATAAGGAGACCAAATCTGACATGTCTTTGCCTCTTGCTTCCCTTTTGGCATTATGTGCAGGAAAATGACATCTTCTATGACAGCTTTATAAAGGCTGTCTCGGAACAGGTGTGGTTTGTTGAATTCACAAAGGATAAATATTGACCAGTCCATTTGACTAGCCTTGCCAAATCAGCCCTATTCTTGACTCCCCCTTGACCCTTGACTTTTACCCTAGGGAAAGAGCCACGTCATTTATGCACCGGCATCACAAGTCTCCCCTTCAAGTCTAGTCGAAGGAGGCGTAGTCCGACTGACTGGACTATGTGTAACGACTGAACCATCTCTTTCATCATACTGGTGCTGAGATGCTGAGCTGCTGAGATAGTTGAAATGTTGAGGTACTGCGATGAGGTGGTCGAGATGGCCAAGAGACCTGGATGAGTGGCTGAATACCGGGATGAGTAGCTAAGGGCACGGATGAGTCACTAAGAGTCGGGATGAGCATGGGAAGGCTGAGCAGGGGAAGCCTGGGAAGGCTGAAGAGCCATATAAGAAAACCAGTGAGGCTGAAAAAGCCATAATCTGAACCAGGGAAGCAGCGTTGACTGAGCTAATAGAGCTGCTGAGATGACTGAGCTGCCGAGCTAATAGAGCTGCTGAGCTAACTGAGTTAATAGAGTGGCAGGGTGGCTGAGTAGCCGAGCTGCTGAGAAGCTTGAGAAGGCTGAGTGCAGGGAAGCCTTAGAAGGTCGAGTGCAGGGAAGTCTGAGAAGGCTGAGTGCAAGGAAGCCTGAGAAGGCTGAGTGCAGGGAAGCCTGAGAAGGCTGAGTGCAGGGAAGCTTGAGAAGGCTGAGTGCAAGGAAGTCTGAGCAGGCTGACTGCAGGGAAGCCTGAGAAGGCTGACTGCAGGGAAGCCTGAGAAGGCTGAGTGCAAGGAAGTCTGAGCAGGCTGACTGCAGGGAAGCCTGAGAAGGCTGAGTGCAAGGAAGTCTGAGCAGGCTGACTGCAGGGAAGCCTGAGAAGGCTGAGTGCAAGGAAGCCTGAGAAAGCCGACTGCAGGGAAGCCTGAGAAGGCTGAGTGCAAGGAAGCCTGAGAAGGCCGACTGCAGGGAAGCCTGAGAAGGCTGAGTGCAGGGAAGCCTGAGAAGGCTGAGTGCAGGGAAGCTTGAGAAGGCTGAGTGCAGGGAAGCTTGAGCAGGCTGACTGCAGGGAAGCCTGAGCAGGCTGACTGCAGGGAAGCCTGAGAAGGCTGACTGCAGGGAAGCCTGAGAAGGCTGAGTGCAAGGAAGTCTGAGCAGGCTGACTGCAGGGAAGCCTGAGAAGGCTGAGTGCAAGGAAGCCTGAGAAGGCCGACTGCAGGGAAGCCTGAGAAGGCTGAGTGCAAGGAAGCCTGAGAAGGCCGACTGCAGGGAAGCCTGAGAAGGCTGAGTGCAGGGAAGCCTGAGAAGGCTGACTGCAGGGAAGCCTGAGAAGGCTGAGTGCAAGGAAGTCTGAGCAGACTGACTGCAAGGATCCCTACCTCCATTGAGTACGGAATCTCAAGATGGAGTTGAGCATGCTGAGAGAGCGGGTCCCTACCTCCATTGAGTGCGGAATCTCAGGATGGAGCTGAGCATTGAGCTCGGGGTGCCTGTGGAAAGACTGAGGGAGCGGATCCCTACCTCCATTGAGTGCGGAATCTCAGGATGGAGTTGAGCATGCTGAGGGAGCGGATCTCTACCTCCATTGAGTGTGGAATCTCAGGATGGAGCTGAGCATTGAGCTCGGGGTGCCTGCAGAAAGACTGATCAGTAGGGAAGCCTGGGAAGGCTGGGAAGGATGAGCAGTCTGGGAAGGCTGAGCAAGATAAGCAGCTTGGAAAGGCTGAGAAGGATGAGCAGCCTGGGAAGGCTGAGCAAGATAAGCAGCTTGGGAAGGCTGAGCAGGATAAGCAGTCTGAGAAGGCTGAGTAGGACAAGCAGCCTGGGAAGGCTGAGCAGTAGTGAAACCTAGGAAGGAAAGGAAGTCAGGCAAGGGAAGGCAGGGGAGGCAGGCCAGGCCAGGCCAGGGAAGTCAGGCCAGGCCAGGCCAGGGAAGGCCGGGAAAGGAGATCAGGCCAGACAGAGAAACCAGGCCAGGCCGGGGAAGGTCAGGTCGAGCATGGCCGGATAAGGTCGGAAAAGAAAATCAGGCCAGGCAGGGAAACCAGGCAAGGCCAGGGAATGCCAGGCCGAGCATGGCCGAGCATGGCCGGGTAAGGCCGAGAAAGGAGATCAGGCCAGGTAGAGAAACCAGGCCAGGCCAGGGAAGGCCAGGCCGAGCACGATCGAGAAAGGAAATCAGGCTAGGCAGGGAAACCAGGCCAGGGAAGGTCAGGCCGAGCATGGCCGGGTAAGGCCGAGGAAGGAGATCAGGCCAGGCAGGGAAACCAGGTCAGGGAAGGTCAGGCCGAGCATGGCCGAGCATGGCCGGGTAAGGCCGGGAAAGGAGATCATGCCAGGCAAGGAAACCAGGCAAGGCCAGGGAATGCCAGGCCGAGCATGGTCGGGAAAGAAAATCAGGCCAGGCAGGGAAACCAAGCAAGGCCAGGGAAGACAGGGAAGAGCGAGGCCGAGCATGGCCGAACATGGCCGAGCATGGCCGGGTAAGGCCGGGAAAAGAGATCAGGCCAAGCAGAGAAACCAGGCCAGGCAGGGAAGGCCAGGCCGAGCATGGCCGGGAAAGAAAATCAGGCCAGGCAGGGAAACCAAGCAAGGCCAGGGAAGGCAGGGAAGAGCGAGGCCGAGCATGGCCGAGCATGGCCGGGTAAGGCCGAGAAAGGAGATCAGGCCAAGCAGAGAAACCAGGCCAGGCAGGGAAGGCCAGGCCGAGCATGCCCGGGAAAGAAAATCAGGCCAGGCAGGGAAACCAAGCAAGGCCAGGGAAGGCAGGGAAGAGCGAGGCCGAGCATGGCCGAACATGGCCGAGCATGGCCGGGTAAGGCCGGGAAAAGAGATCAGGCCAAGCAGAGAAACCAGGCCAGGCAGGGAAGGCCAGGCCGAGCATGGCCGGGAAAGAAAATCAGGCCAGGCAGGGAAACCAAGCAAGGCCAGGGAAGAGCGAGGCCGAGCATGGTCGAACATGGCCGAGCATGGCCGGGTAAGGCCGGGAAAAGAGATCAGGCCAAGCAGAGAAACCAGGCCAGGCAGGGAAGGCCAGGCCGAGCATGGCCGGGAAAGAAAATCAGGCCAGGCAGAGAAACCAGGCTAGGCCAGGGAAGGCAGGGAAAGGAAGTCAGGCCGGACAGAGAAACCAGGCCAGGGAAGGCAGGGAAGTCAGGCCAGGTGCGAGCGCCGATGAAGGTGATGGAGTAGTAAACACCCTTGGTGACGTTGAGCGTCTGCTTGATGGAGGCCTCGTTGCCGAGGGGGCCGGCGTAGGCTCCCTCCGGCACAACCAGCAGCGGGTAACTCTGCCTGTGCCCCGATTCGATGTACTCCACGAATCCCGTCACCTCCTAGTTTGGTATTGCATACTGGCTCATCACCTGCGTCTCCTTCATATTCGACGCCTTCGGCTTCTCCTCTCAGTTCCCATTCGGCAACAAACCCGCGATAAAGAGCGTTCTGCAAGCGAGCTGGACACATGCTGCAAGAGCCAACTGTACACGGTGGATGCCTGCACCGGTGCAGTGAACACCGGCTGGTGCACAGTGGGAAAGGTGCTGAGGAGTGGTGGACCTACTGGTGCACGGTGCGAGCAGTGGATGTGCGGTGGGAAGACTGCCTTCTGCTGATGAACGGTGGACACCTACTGCATGCAACAGCTGGCATGCGGTGGGAAGCCTGCTGATAGCGGTGGATGCCTGCTGCATGCAAAGCCGTTGGTGTGCAGTGGGAAGCGTGCTGCAGGCTATGGACTTTTTCAGGCAGATCCGAGATAGGCTTTCGGCGTATTCAGCATGTCTAGCACGTAAGTTGTTGATGTGCAGTGGGAAGCGTGCTGCAAGCAAGCCAGAGCTGGCTTTCGGCGTGGGAAGCGTGCCGCAGGCTGTTGATTTTTTCAGACAGATCAGAGATTTGCTACAGGCTTTTGGCGGCGTATTCAGCATGTCTAGCACGTAAGCTGTTGGTGTGCAGTGGAAAAGGGTCGGAGAGACCAAAGTTGGAGAGTGGAAGACGGAGATGAGGTCGCGGAAGAGGTCGTCCAACGAGGCACGGACTCGCAAGACGACCAGAGGCAGCCGGCTCCGCCAGCGACGTTGGCACTGGAGGACGATTGAATCTCAGGTACGAGGGATCCAGCGAAAGGACAAAGAAGTTCCCCCGTCGGAAATACCTCAGTTGAGGATCATTATGGTAGTGTATCGCCCGGAGGTTCATGCGGAGAAACAACAAAGAGCTGGAGTTTCTGGACAATTCGATGGAATCAAAGAGAGAGAACGAATGGTAGAGGAGGAAGAGGATTTTCTGGACCATTCGTTGGAACCAAAGAGAGAGAACGAATGGTAGAGGAGGAAGAGGATTTAAACTCCTTTTTCCCAATGCCTTTCTTTTTTTTTTTTCCAATGTTTGCATGCAAGTATGCAACTTTAATTAATCAAGATAAAATAAGCCTGAGAAAAGTAAAAATTTGTGTTTCCCGAGATGACAATTTTTGGTGAGTATTTAAGTTTACTGAGTATAGATCAAGGGGTTGATCATGTTGGAGTCCCAATGCTCGTATTGCAACTTTGGGGGAAGGGAAAGTTCGTGTTTCCCGAGACAACTTTTGGGCAAGTTTCTTTAGATTTACCGAGTACGGATCCAAGGGATTGATTATGTTGTAACAGGGCCTATGCCTTTGGTGAGGGCTCGCCTAGAAGTTTCATACTCTGTATTTCGTGAGTGATTCTGTTCTACTAACAATTCGCTCCCAACGTGGCAGTGAAGTGATTTTATTAAAGCATGATTTGCATGTTGGATAGAGGTCTGAATGAGTAGGCCGAGCAAGAGGCCGAGTAGTAAAGTCGAGGAAAGTCGGGTAGGTTGAGTAAGAGACCGAGTAGGAAGGCTGAGGAAGGTCGAGTAGGTTGGTCGACTTGACCGAGTAAGTAGACCGAGTTGGCCGAGCAAGATGTAATGAGAGCATGAAAGTGTTTGGAACAGTTCTATTAGTCCCTTTCTCCGACGGAATCACGGTTGTCGGAAGTTCTTCTAGTGTTAACCATCACGCTTAGCTCAGAGTTTCCCACAGACGGCGCCAAAATGTTCCGGCTAAAAACCGGGATGGTCAAGCCACCAGTCAACGAACGATCCGACGGGTGCCGCTTCCTAGTGGAGTTGGAGGGACAAGGTGATGAGGACCTGAAACGCACTTAAACAGGAGGTGAGAGGGGTGCCGGGAAGTCCCGGCGGGCCACTCCGACGCTCAAGTCAGTATTCCATAGAAGGAAAAATGAAAATGTAAAAGAAGAAGAAGAGTTTAGAAGGTCTAACCAGCCCTCCGAGAGGGAGAAGAGGAAGAGCTTCCTTTCCGAAGAAGAGGTCAGAACCTGAAATGCATAGCCCGTCGAGAAGAAGAAGTGCCTCCTCTTGGAAGAAGAGGAAGAAGAGGTTCCCAGCAGCCCTCTATTGGAAGAAGAAGAAGATCCTGCCGAAGGAGAAGCCCCCCTCCTGCGAGAGGAAGAAGATGATGATCCCCCCTCTCTCCTCTTGCTAGAACTCTTCCTTATGTAGGCACATAAGGAGACCAAATCTGACATGTCTTTGCCTCTTGCTTCCCTTTTGGCATTATGTGCAGGAAAATGACATCTTCTATGACAGCTTTATAAAGGCTGTCTCGGAACAGGTGTGGTTTGTTGAATTCACAAAGGATAAATATTGACCAGACCATTTGACTAGCCTTGCCAAATCAGCCCTATTCTTGACTCCCCCTTGACCCTTGACTTTTACCCTAGGGAAAGAGCCACGTCATTTATGCACCGGCATCACTACCTATAATTAAAGTTCTCACTCGTACCGCGTAGTGGCTCTCTTTCGATGCCTCAGAGTCTCATGAATGGCTTTGTTATTCTATTTCAAACGACTACTGATCTACTTAACATAATAGTACCCGAAGGGTAGGCTAGCGTGCATCCGGATCTGGAAGATTCGAAACAATATACTCAAGTATATAAAGATAGATGCCAACAGTTGAAGGAGAAGGTACAATTATATCAATTTTTATAAGTTTAAGGTACATTTTAATCAATATAATAATGAGAAGCGCTCAATTTCAAGCTTTATAAATAAGTATTAAATGATCTTTGGTTAACAATAATTCCAGACGGCTATGAATGCTTAACACAAGCTACTCTCATAAGATCAATTCTTTTTAATGAATGCAAATGAGTAAAAACGAGAGAATCATAATTATTTTTAACCGGAGAATTCACTGGCATATAACTTCGAATGTAATTAGTGCAATTTTATTGGCAAAATGCATAAACTTCAATTCAATTCAAGGGGACAGGGCACCTAATTCCGAATTAAATAAGTCACATAATTCAGAAGTTCCGAGGGGTAGAGTCAATAGTACACCATTTACGACCCGTTGTTGGACCCTTGTACTTCTATTGAAATGCATTATCTCGTTCTCATTCTGCTAAATAGTTCTAATTTGAATTCTTCGAGTTGCCAAAAGAGAATTATAATGAATCAGTTCGATATTCATGTGTTAAGCATATTCTTTCTCCTGATCCTCTATAGATCTCCTTAAGTGTACTTGATTTGGAGCATGAATTCCATTCCTTCCCATTGACTGCCTAGGGTGGATAAAGACTTGAATTCAATTTACTAGCAATATTCCTATTATATAGGAGTCATCCTCTTAGCTCTAATTAAAATCTTAAGAAGTGCATAATTTATTATATTCGTATTCTTTTAGTTCCTAAGAGTTCTTTAAGTGAGGGACGAAAGGGTGAGACGTCCAAGGGTATGAAATAGATCGACCAATGGGGAGATTAAAGACCTGATAAGGCTCGACTGACGTTGGAGAGGGACGAGTGACAACTATATATAATATAAGAATAGTTATAGTATCTTACAAATATATTATATAGAGTCGACGGGAGTTAATTCCTGAAGTGAATGGAAAGAGTTAATGAGTTTAGGAAGCTATGCCATTCTTTTTATATTCTTTCGGCTGAAGCAATGCCTAGAACTAAGTTTGCTCCTGTTCATTCCTTCTGTTCATTAGTTGTAGCCTATGGATTAAGAAAGAGATGGAATTACATGTGAGTGAGGAGAGTTCGCCGGGAAAAGAAAAAAGAAATGCTGATGTGGCAGACGTCGTTATCACTCGTACCTTTCTTTTTTTTTTTCCTGTAGTGGAAGTAGCAGACGACTAGTTCGGACTTAGCTTTATAGCTGTTAGCTAGATGAAAGGAAGATGACAACCCCATGGGAGCCCACGGCACGGAGTGGTAGAAAATCGGGGTCTGTCACATCAGAGACGAATGAAGACTGTCAAACTGTCGTGATAGGTGAAGGGAGCTTACTCCGCAGCCGCTCTTTGTGGTTTAGGTTTAGTAGGAGTATGGCTTAAGGTAGTCCCTGACTCTCGTTCTTCCCATAGAAAGCTTGACTTGGCTATTGAAATCAGCAGCATATGTTGTTATCCAATAAAATGAATTAAAATAAATCGGGATCCATTTGGGATTCTTTATCATACCCAGTTTCATTATTAAGGACTTTTCCCGCCTCTAAGAACATCTTTCTTTTATCGAAAGGAAGCGAGAGGAGCGAATATAACGAGGCGCTCAAAAATACTATAAATAATGAGATAGTATGAAATAGTGAGACCGTCTAATGGAGAGAAGCTAAATCAAGTCTTTTTAGCGCTCGAGCGACAGCGAGAGGGTAGACAAAAGACGACCACTTTGAGTAAGATAGCAGCCAATTAAAGAGTAGAACTCCCATTCCAATTCGAACTCAAAGTGTGAAGCAAGGAGAGGTATATCCGAGATGCTAGGATTTGGATGAATAGCTAGTGCTATCTATTGAGAGGCTTCTGTCTTCTAGTCTTCGATGCTTTAAAACGCTAGAGCTGCTAGCGAGCATCCCAAAGAAAATGGGGAGCTCCTGAGAGGGCTTTAAGACGAAATGAGAACTCATAGATCGGAAGCTTTCCCACGTCGCTGTCGCAGCAACAATCGTGAATATGAAAAACGTAGAAAGATCTACTTACTATTTTGGCCCTCGTTCTTTCGAGTGAACTCGGAAGCCATAAAAAGGAAAGGGGTCCCAGAATCAGAGGCTGTAGCAGCAGTAGCACTGTACATCAACAGGTTCTATCCCGATCTGCTTTCGGTTAAGTAAATCTTCTCACTATTCATTATCTTTCCTTTGTCAACCGCCTATCCTTTGATAGGTGCTATGAGAACAGCCATTAGGCTTTGTTGGTGACCGACTGTTGTATTGCCTGTTAATCAGTACTCTCTAGAACTCTTCTACCGTAGAAGTCCTCTCTTGCCGAGTTAAGAACCTAACTTGACTTTAGAGTGATCTCTCGTGTGGACCTTCTCAATGTGACCCACGAATACCACTAGGAGTAGATAAAAAAGACTTGTAAACGTCAGTTCCATATCGAAGGTAGGTAGGTTGGAAGCAATTAATGCTTAATAGCTTTTAACCTTAAAGAGCTGTAACTCATGTACAAAAGTCAATTTATTAGTTCCAGTTTAGTGTACCCGTCTAGCTTAGACCCTATATCGTTCATATCACGAAATAGGAATGAATAAGGCGCTTTACTTGAGATAGAACATGAAAAAAAGCTATGTAAGAGGGAATCGACCTATTCGCCTAGTTGCAATTGTTCACAGGAACATAGTAGGTTAGGGCCCATGTCGTCTAAGACCTATTAGCCTATCGAATATAGCCAAGGGTCCCTGCCTGCCAGGTGAAGAACCTCTAGCTATCGAGCTTAACTTTTCGAAGTAGGAGTAATAGCGCATACCTTCCGTAGTCTACTGTTCAACAATCTCAAGTTCCCATACAGGAAGTGCTATTTCTTGCTTAATTTCTGGAAAGTCAGCTAAAAAGCGAGTAGGGTTCTCCTCCACGTGGTGCACTCCCGCTTCTTCATACTTGGAATAAATTGGAGCAGCTCCAAGGGACAGCTTTTTGCTGCCGGATGAAGGAACGAGCGATAGCGACGTGGACGGAAAATTCAATCTTTTTTGCGGTTCTGGAGATCGGGGAGATCAAAGTGCGCCCTCCCGGGTGCTCGCAAGGTCAAAGTCAAAAATTCTATTCTTTAGGGTAGGGGGAAGAAAGAGTTTAAGTGATTTACACCTCGAAGTGTGTAAATACCGGATGCATAGGTTGAGTCATTCGCTAAACAACTATTTAGTTGGGCGATCAACCAGGTGCTACTACCCGAATGACAATACGAATTCATATTCGGTCGGGATAAGAGACCCCCCGATGTTGAGTGATAAAGAAGTCGTTGGGGTCTCAAAAACGATGAAGAGACTATGGCAGATCGAAAGTTAATGAACATGCTACCTCTGAACGGAAAGGCCCCCGTTATGTAGTTTTTTCTTAATCCAACAATAGTACATGAGAGAGAGCGGGCGGGTGGGTCTCTTCTCATTGGGCCTTGGTGGCCTTTCATTCCTTAGTTAGAGTACGGGCTAGTACTACACGAGCTCCTTCCGTAACGAGCCTTGTCTACGAAGAGCAGAGCGACCTCATTTGCTTCTGGCAAAGCTTCTAGAAGACCGACCAAACCATAGGAGCGATAGCGAAGCCTTCTTCTTTACCAACCCCCCTCACCCTACTCTTTCAAACTTATAATAATTGAAGGATCGAGCCGATATCTCACGAAAGAAGGCCGCTCCTTCGACCCTGAGAACCCATTCTTCCCAAGCTTCCACCCTGTCTTCCATGTGGGGTGTCTAAAGCCATACCATCCAGACCCTAAAGTGTCACGCCCCGGGAGACAGCTTTCCGAGAAATTTCGGCAGCATCTCCCCTGTAACGCTGACAATTCCCTGGATACATACATATATAAATGCCCACACGGCTAATCCATAACATGCTATGGATTTAAACAACCAAATAAAAGTAAATGTGACCCACACGGTCACTCCACACATCCAACTATATATGAAATGCATCCGTAACTCCAATAACGAATAAAACTCGTTAATTCTTCGTAAAAGAGATAATAAGCAGCGGAAACCATAGTATACCAAAATCTCGCGTAGAGAATACAATCCAAAAGTCTAACATGTCCAAATACACGTAAACTGTAAAGTAGATAACCAAAAATATGGTTCGGGACTAGCAGTGCAGCTCTCCAGACGGCATCAACCTGAAATAGCATACAGGTAAAACGGGGTGAGTTCCATATGAAACTCAGCGGGTATCTAGCAGATATGTGTATAAAGCTATCAACAGTAATATCATGCTATACAGTCTACTGAAAGGTAAACAGATATGAAAACTGAATAACAGCAGAACTGTACATACCAGACTCTGATAATCAAGTGACAAGGTGAAAGTAGTCCCAAAAACCAATACATGGGTCTCCTGTATATGCATGTCATCCAAGTGCATCAAACAAGTGCAACAATCACAAACAATGCAATAGTGCAGTATGCACATGGTGCAATGCATGTCCTGGTCACCCCTGACGCCAGTCAGATCAGTCACCCCTCTAGCGGTGAGGTCGCGTGGGAATCTAACCCGTCAGATCACTCCTCCGCAGTGGTGAAGTCGCGTGGGTAGGGCTGTGACCTCTGTGCACTCTGTCGTCACTGCTCCTGCGTGACCGAGTGGACAGTATGTCCTCGAGGTGTACACCTATCCTGATACCCAAATCATAAGTGGACGAGCAAGCTCTTATCTCCTGGTCTCAATGACAGAGGAGGGATCCCTATATGCTATCCCGCTACGGAACCACTATCCTGGGTGGCCTAGCGGAGCAACTGTCAGGGCAAGTATGCACCAATCAAAAGGTTCCACTAACCCATGAATGGGATTGTGTGTGTAAATCATACACGAACGACGGGCTCGGACTGTACTGCAACTATAATAGGAGCGACTCAACTAAAATAGGAGTAGGACCCGATGGTCGTAAGACATACAATTACACACACCCTTTTGATTGGTAGCCCGCATGTAGCTGACGCCGGACTCAACAATAATGGAATCCCGCACGTCAGTATGCAATAGATGCAAGCATGATGTATGTCACTAGGCCATGCATCATATATCCAACTACATATCCATAAGTATGATCCATGCACCACCTATCCATCTACCAGTCCAGGTCATATGCTCCAATACCAGAATGAGGTAAGGTCTCATGTCTATCATAAACTCCGATATGAAATAAGATATACCAAGCTAAGCATATGAACAGGTATCAGGTGGTATCAAGGTCAACAGGTATCAAATAAACCAACAAGGCAAGGTATCAGATGATCTCAAGGAAATAACTAACTGATAACCATAATGTGCATAGGTATCCAATACTAACAGATAGCAACAATAACTAGTATAGAAATCAGATCCAGATACCAAGCGAAATGAATAAGATCAAAATCATGAATTACTGATAGCTAGAAATACACATATCAATAAGACCTATCTATGAGGATAAGTCAAGGTACCCGCCTGATCAGACGATCGCCAACAATAGAACCACCAACAAATATACTCCACCTCCGTGTATAATGGGACCGATCAAATCAAGGTCCTGCAATCATAACAAGACAATACCACACTTACTAAATACAACGATTAAACTAATCAATCCACACTAAAATCCATACTTAGTTTTATCCCAACCAATCCACAGTGGCTAAATAATAACCAACATAAATTCCAATAACAATTATACTTAATCCCACACAAACAGAACCTCTCAAACTTAAGCATCGGACTCAAGGTAATTCTCACCTCTAGATATGATCTCCCTTGCCCTAAATTCAGCTTTGATTCTTCCTCCTCTCCTTGCTGCCTCAACCAACGCAAGCTCTACTCAATTTAGCTCACATCGATGAGCTGTGGAAAACACAAGCAAGAACGATCTAAGGGAAATCAAAGTAATCCAAAGCAATTCGGCTCATAACCCAAACAAAACTGAAACCAACTCAACCTACCCTTACCGATCTTCATCTTCTTCTTCTTCGTTTCCGGCAAACCGAACCAACCTCGCAGCCAGATTCAATCAAAACCAGATCCGATCTAATCCAGCTACAACATCACGAAATCAAAGATTAAATCCCGAGAAACCCTAGGAATCCACAAATACAAAGCTTAACTCACCGGATCACTTCCTCTTCTCCGTTTCCTTGTTCGTTTTGCTTTAATCGGCGTCTCCGATCAAAGGCCAGCCGACCCCAGCTCCCGTCGTCAGCGATCCTCAGCTCCAGCATCGGTTTTGAGCAGCTTCTTCACTCGTTACCGGCTAAACAGAGGGCGAGAAGAGAGGAGTCGGTTTCGAGCGGAAGGGAACGTAGGCGGCGGTGGTTTCGATCGGGCGAGGGAGAAATCGCGTGGGGGGTACTGTAGCTTTCTTAACGGGCGGGTTTGTTAACGGGTTGGGTTAAATCCTAGATCCAATAAGCCATTAACCTCAATTAACCCAATAAGCCTGAACCGGTACTGTAGCAAACCGGGTTTGACTTTGATTTGCTTGGTTCAGGGGTCAAACGACCTCCGATCTGGTCCAAACCAGTTTCGTTTTGTTCGTCTCCGCGAGACGAACCTTTTCGTAACAGGTAAAAATTTCGGTATCTTACATAAAGACCCTACAAGAGGCGTTTCCAAGAGGCCACCGGATCGGTCTTTATACCTTGTCGAAGGAAGTGGAATATGTGATGGCGGAACGCTTAATCGACGTGGTGTCCCAGCTTAAATGACTTGGTAAAGTGGAAGGTTCTACCTAAGCAGGGAAGCTCTAGGGTTTTTCTAACCTGTTAGAAGTTGAGTTCTATGTTCCCTAGTTCATGCGAGGCTAACCTTCATTCTTTTTGGAAAAACGTACTTCTGGAACCCCAGAAAGCAGAAAGATTTATAAAGAAGCAATTACCGAACGTCTTTCGGAAACTATTGGAGACTGCTATCAAAATGCAATAGGAAGGGCACGATCTTAGGTTCCGTGTACACATAGTAGTGATGAAAAGCTTCCCATAACACATCAGCTAATAAAGGACATTTCCTTCAAGTGTCAAGTCAAATGAAAGAAAAGAAAGCCCGGTGCCACTGACCGGCCGACTGGGCGCTGACTATTCTATAGACCGGGAAATTACTCTTCCACTTCTCACTTCTAGGCTCGATTACTCGCCAGGCATTATAGGCTTTTGCCCTCTCTTGATTATGGAAGGGCTTTATATAAAACGAATATCTGTGAAAACTCACTATTTTAAGTTCAGTGTGCTCGAACCAAAAAAGCCCACGGGCAGATCTTTCTACGTTTTTCATAGCCATGTTAGACTGTTGTTGCGGTATCTACTCGACGGATAGATAGAGTTCTGCCAGCACCCTTCAAGTTAGGAAAGGGAGGAACGAGCGATAGCGACGTGGAGAGTCAAGTGGCCGACAAGCTATATATATCTTTCTTGTGAGACCGACATTCAATTCATTTTATTACTCCGTGCGTTGGTGCCAACCCAGAGGCAGTGAAATCAATGTCGTCTAGAAAGATCATCTAAAGACAGGCAGAAGGTCTCTCCTAGTTCCAAGGAAAGCCCTCAACCTTAACCCCAACGCCATCCGTTCCTATGGGGCTGACTATTTCATTCAATTCACGTCGCCCGGCCCCGTCGTTATCACTCCTTTGGAATGGCCAAGCAACCACTCTCTCTCCCTCAGCACCAATCATGAATGGTGTCGGATTAGTCGGTCGGCCCCACAATATATTGGCGGTCGGCCCTAATATATCGGGGCGGTCGGCCCTACAATATATTGGGATGGTCGGCCCTAATATATCGGGGCGGTCGGCCCCATTATATCTTGGCGTAAATTGCGTAGCAGAGGAGATTCGAGGCCCTTACTATATCTTGGTGTAAATTGCGTAGCAGAGGAGGATTATAGTGTGGATTAGTCGTATAATACGCAATTTATACGACTAATCCACACGCCTTACTATATTTTGAGGGGCCACCCCATATTAGGTTAGGGTCGACCGACTAATCCAACGCCATTCACGACCTGCGACAGCGACATCTCGCTTCCTCTTCTTTGTTTGAACTTCTCTGATTGACCAATCACGGATCCACCATGCACGGGTTCAATTCCTTATATCTATATAAGTAGTTGGTTTTCGCGATCTCTGCAATCCGCAATCTGAATAAGACTCTCCTCAAGAGGGAGGTTCGACCATACAAGGAAAGACCTAGAGGTGAGTGGGTTCAGAACTCTAATAGGGCAACAGTTGAGCGGCAGAGTGAAAGGTTTGATCAAGCAAGCCTGAGAAGAGAGTGAAAGTCAGACTCATCGAGGAGGGCTTTGCTCAATCTGGCGCATTCTTATTCGAGTTCGGTGAGTTGGATCGGGATAGGCATGGGCAAGCAGACAAATCTGCAGAGGTACGAGCAGAGCGACGTAAAAGGAGGTGACGGCAGTCGAAGTCGGTTTAGGAGGCTGCGGTTCGGTGACGGGGATCAGAATGCGACGTAGAGGGAGCTAGCAAGGAGTTGCCAATTATCCTTTGGTCGCCTCTGTCTCCCAAGTAGTTCAGTTCACTTGGTCTCCCGATTAGTGAACTTGCTTTGAACGAGCTCTCGCCACACCCTTCTTGCTTCTCAGCCTGGGAACTATCCTCTGCCTCGTCGGGGAAAAAAACTAGACAGACCGCTACGTGGGCTTATATCACACCGCCTAGTGGGGTTAGGTACTACTATATATAGTTATAGTGAAATTAAAGCTATCATGAATTGAAGAAAAGAAAGAAGTCTCTCTCGTTTACAGAGATCACGCAAGGAAGCTGACTGATTGCAATCCACTTTCCAAAGCAGAGGAGCCCATGTCGCACAAGGGTGGCTGGAGTCCCCGGGTGCCGTGATCTTTGAAGTTCTCTGTCGCTAGCGCTTCTTGTCCTCTCCCTATGGTCGAGCCTATCTGTAAATACCCTCGACTTCCTACTTTTCCTACTTAGACGACGTACTGACCTCCGCTCTCCCCCGATGCTTGATTCTAAAGGACTGAAGAGCCCAAGACCTAATGCCCGCATGCTACCTGTCTTCATTGCTCGGCATGAAAGAGATCGAGCATCCGAACCGCATCTGGATCATCTGACTGGAAGGAATTCACATCCAAAGAGAGCACTCCTCTCCTAGTATTCATTCACATCCAAAGGGAAAGAAAGGGAGGCTCTTGACTAAGGCTAGGACCTGAGATGGGTCGATGTACAGGCGCTAGCAGCAGCAAGAGTGGATTGCAGAGATCGTTAGTTTGCTTAGAAGGAAAGCTTGCAATCCAGAGGGCTAGGAATCGGTGAGAAGGGGAGCTCCTTCACCAACACAAGGAGCAGGAAAGCTGGGAGCCACACTTCCAACTGTCTGGGAACTCTGACTAATGAATCAGAGAGAATGGTGAACGCAAACCCAAATCGAGTGGCTTCCACGACTAAAGGCGAGCACTGAAAAGACGAGAGCAAAGCAAGGCAAAAGAACATCGTAACGAAAGCCCATGAGGAGGCTAAGCCCTGAAGAGGCAGAGCGAAGATGCGGAGGTGGGCACGGGATGACCTATGCTATCCATACCAAACCAGGAATAGTGACGTGAAGAAGCCACCCATCGAGCCCTAGCGTCTACACTATGAACAAGTATGCTTTATCTCTTCCCAGACAAGTATGCTTTATCTGACCCGGAAAAGCACCCTCTACAATGTGCTACTCTGACAAGTAGGTAGGGGTTATTATCTTCCCGGATATGCTTTATCTGACCCGTTCATATGACGCCCAAGCCCCACACCCGTTGAGTAGAGTAGAGACCTGGACTAGTTATGCTTCGTAGCTCCCATCCCGGCCCAAGACGATCTCATTCACCGTCTCTTGAAGAGAAAGAGGAGGTCGAGTCCGCGCGTCCATCGCATGCCCTACCTTTCCAGTGCCTCATTCCAGGCCCTCCTATTGACGGGGCTCGTGAGTTCGTCTTCTCTCGCTCGATCGAATCTGGATTCTGGCTTCCGGGGACCTACTAAAGAATTCTTTCCCATTCAGAGTAGATCCGATCAGCTCCTCTCTCTGCCCTACCCTATAATTGGTAGATCAGTGATGCTGTCCTTCTGCTCCGCGTTGATTGCAAAGAAGGGCTTTGATTGCGCTTCACCAGTCTTCACTGATTGCTTTGCACTTCGTTTAACTCTGCCGCTTACTCTGCGACTCTTAGCTCCTTCCTATCCTCTCATCTGGATATCTGAGCTCTCTCTAGTGGTAGCGGTTAGCCGTCAAGTTCTATCCCTTTCATGGCTTTCTTAGCTTGAGCTCCCTCCCTCCTATTAAATAGGTTCTTAGGTGGGCTCGCTTCCGTTGCACTTATAGTTCAGCGGTTGGGAAGCAGTGGCATTGTACCTATGGAACAGTCCCTTGTTTGCTCGTAAGGATTGCTTTGATTATTAGGCTCGACTAGATACTAGATATATAAATAATTTAATTTAAGTAATGAACTGGCTAAAGTCTCGGAATGAATCGGCTAAAGTACCGCTACGTGAAGCAATCTCTGCTACCTCTCCTGGAACTGATCTTCTTCTTGGTGCCCAGGTGCCGATCTATGAGCCTTATCTTTTAGCTTGGGTCACCCAGATTGCAAAGATTTCGCTTCGAAGGTGCGGATTGCTTTGATCTCGCATAGCTCAACTGTCCTGGTTGGGACGGGATTCGAACAACTAACTATATATAAAGGAATGAGATGAGGCTCCGACTTCGCTGATCTTTCTCGTAGAGGGTCGACCTGCTCTTTCTCTATGAATAATGGAGAGGACCGGAAAGAAGAGAGTAGTTCAGGACGGGCCAATTGCAGCGAAGCAGCGAGGCGGAACTGCAGTGAAGCAACAGCCAAATGAAGCGAAGCGACAAATGGAGCGATAGCGGAATGCGGCAGAGAAGCAAACCAGCGATAGCGGAATGCAGCAGTCAATGTCTTTCTAGCGAAGCGGAACGAGAACACAGCAGCATTTCTTTCTTGTGATAGCGGAATGCGTTAGTCAAAGAATCGTAGGTCTAACCGGAGCTAGTGAGCAACCATACTAAGCTGAGGTCTGATCACGATCTAAGGCAGCAGCCTTTGGACTCGCTATCTAACTCTAACCAGCATGAGTGAGGCTATCTCTTTCTTCCAGTGTCTTTGACCTATGACTAAGTAGAGGATGATCGGCTATTCTTCATATGAAATTCAGAGCTTTGAGTTCGGTGAGACAGGACTCTGTGCGGAACTCCATTTGTTTGCCGCTACGCACCTCGCTAATTGAGGAAGACTACACCATTCGTCTTCGGTCTCCTCTGAGTCTACTATACTTCTGCCCTTAAGCTCTTCAATCATGCTTGCTGGCTGGCTCGTTCCACGACTACCGCTACACTTCTTCCATCCTATTTATTTTACCCAAGATGTAGCGGGCCAAAATCAAGACTTGGCCATTCCACTCGCAGCTTCTCTTTCGCTATCTCATCACTTCGAGATCTCACGAAGAGAAGAGAGTGAAGCACAGTAAGATGAGCCATCTCATGAATGACTAGTGACACGAATCTTTGCTTTCTATTCTTCTTCGCTTGATTGCCATGCCTTGGAGATGAGATGATTGAATCATTCTTTCTTTGCTCTCTTGCTTGATTGAAGAATTCTTGATCTCGACTTCGCATTCATTCTTTCTCTGCTCTCTTGCCCTCTTTGGAGAACAGGCGGATGAACGCCGCACTCCACTTCGTTCCGTTTGTCTCATTCGACATCTCTTTTCCTGGATTCCTAGATGAATGATCTTTGATTATCCTCTATTGCCCTCTGTGGATGGAGAACTAGGGAGGGGATTCACATTCGACTCTATGTCTAAGCCCCGCTATTACTGTCGCTGAGAGCTCTCTACCTTTTTCTTTCTGCCTCTAAAGCAGCTTCTCTACCGCTATGACTTTCTTTGACCCGCTCCGCTCCACCTTTCTTTTCTTATCCACAGAGGTAGGGTAGAGTGATAGAGCCGTTCACCATAGAATCTTTCAAGAACCTACTCGAGTCGAGGACAAGCCCTCTAACGCTCAGAGAGAAAGGCACTAAAAAAAAGAGTATAACTGAGTCTAGCTCACGGGCACTTCCTTGATCTCGCTCCTCCCGCTCCCGTACCAATAAATAGCCCTTTCCATGCCACGAAGCCTACTATTAAATAAATGGCTCCTTCAGTAGCTGGCAGAAATCGTATGAGAACCATTAGCGATCCAGATAGAGCCCCGAGAACCTGAAAGAGACAAGGGAAGGAGGCCCGATGGGGAAGGTCCGAGTCCAATAATTGCTTTCCAAGTAAACTACGCAAGCATTCAGTAGAGCGTTTGTGCTCTAGTGAGGCAAGGAGCTGTCGAAGAAGAAGTTCAGACTGAGCGAGAGAAGTAGTAGGAAAGAAAGAGACTGGAGGTCGACAGAAGACGGGGCAGATAAGCTCTCAGCCGAGAGGACCTTGAGCCCTATTCTTTTCATACCCTTGGAAGCCAGATGTTGTTAGATCGAAAGCGCTAGAGGGGGGTGAATAGCGCTCGCGGCTATTTCGTTCGTTTCGAAATCGTACGAGTAAAACGCAGCGGAATAAAAATAAACAAGATACAGGGACACCAAGATTTACTTGGTTCGGAGCCTTGAGCGACTCCTACTCCAAGGCCCGCGATCGTTGATCGCTTTTGTTAGTGAGAGCTTTGATGGTCCTAGAGCCAATCATTTGATGATTGTTGTATGGACTCCATGTATCATATTTCTACATTTTATAAAGGCATTTCATTTTGATTATTATACTTACTTGTATTGGTGCCAAATAACTAAGTATAGTAATGTCCTTGAGTAATAGGTTCATATCTATATCAATCGATTGGTTGAATCGATAGTGAGATGATATAGAGAACTCTACTCTAAAGCATTCCTAGTCAAGTATTAACATTCAGGGACAATGTTAATGCGTAGAGACTAGCATGTAGGTCAACATGATGACTTGATCTCACAAGTCATGGATATGAGATATCAAGTTGACACATGGGTATGCATTGGAGAATGTATACTGAATGACCCGCCATGAGAAAGTATCATGGATCGTTATATGAGTGTCATATACTTTCTCATGTGGCTATTAGTATGACTATTAGTCCTTAGACCTGAAGTCACCATGGTTCCCAACATAAGGAGTTATATACTTTGGCTTCGTCAAACGTCACCCGTAACTGGGTGGACTATAAAGGCGATTACTGGGTATGTAACAAATTATGTAGTGGGATGTGAGTGATGTAGATGGGATCTATCCCTCCTATATGACGGGAGTGATATCTTAGTTCTTGATAGAGTGAGACCACTAAAGTGCATGGCCATGCCCAAATGAGTCAACATGAGATGTTGAGCTCGTTTGATTGAGTGAGTCTACTTGGAGTTCAAGACATAGATTGATTAGAGGATGACACGGTCTATGCCTCGGTTTAATCAATCTTGATATCAAGGATAGAAGGACATGGTCACATATTGTGAGAGTCACAATTAGTAGTCACAAGGTGATGTTGGATCTCAACATTCTTGTAGCTTGGGTAGTAGTGATGTGTTGCTAGATACCGCTCACTACTTATGCACCTAAATGAGTTTAGGGCATTGCCAACGTTACAAGAACCTATAGGGTCACACTCAAAGGGCAATTAGGTGGAAATTAGATTCATGTGATGAACCAAGAGGATGAGATTCATGTGATGAATCAAGTTGGGTTAGGTGTAATCCAAACTAGACTAGTGGAGTTGATTTGATCAACTTTGGGAGATTAGAAGTCAAGTTTGACTTGACTTGAGAAGGAGAAATTTTGGGAGTCAAGTTTGACTTGACTTTGTGCCATGTCATCATCCATGTTGACTTGACTTTATGCCATGTCATCATAGATGTTGACTTGACTCATGCCACCTCATGGTCAAGTCTTGACTTGACCACTTGACTTTATGTTGAGGTGGCATAAGTGATGGCCAATAGAATGGTGCCACATCACCTTGGTTGCCACCTCATGGGAGGTTACAAGTGAGGTTTGTAACTCATGGGGGTTTAAAGCTTTTTAATGGGATTAATTGGTTTTTAATGGCATGATGTGGCCCACCACAAGAAGAGAGAAAAATGAGATTTTCATCTCAACGTGGATGAACTTTTCATTCCAACGTTGAAGAATTTTCTCTCCTCCTTCTTGTTTTTTCTTCTCCCTCTCCCTCTCCTCTTGCTTGCCAAAACTCCCTAAGGTGCTAGCACACCTTGAGTTTTGGTTTTCCACCAAAGTGTCCGAGTGGATACCATAGAGGAGACTACACGAGTAGCTCTCGAGATCCGACTCCATCGTGGACGAGCGGGATACGCGAAGGGCACGCACCGAGGGTAATAATTCTTATCTCGTAGATCTAGTGTAGATCTAAGGTTTTAAGCATGTACAAGCATTTTTCTTGTTTCGCACGGATCCTTTTTGTCATGGGGCTTCGAGGTTTCCGCACGCAAAAGCGGTTTTGCGGCTCGAAAAACCCAACATTTTGATGCCTTTTTTTTAGGGAGCTTGGATTTCTTCCTTCTAAGTTGATTTCCTGATTCCAGAGGGCAACCACGACGCTTGTTTGGCAGCAATTAACGGAAGTTTCATTCGGTTGAGGGTCTCGCCGGAGGATACTGTGCCGCCACCATTTCCAGCTGAATTCTTCGAATCTAACCCATCGGAGCTATCAAGATCAGGAGGAGGGGTTCTCTAAGGGGTCTTGATGAATTCGGAGCATCACATTGCAAGTAATTTCAAAGATTTTCAGCTGGATTTTCAGAAGAAAGGCTCTGTTCTTAGCTCTGTTCGGCGCGGCAAGGAGGAGGGTTTCTGAGCTGGTTCTTCGGAGTTGATTCGGAGCAAGCCAAGCTTGGTTCGTGAGAATCTAATTGGGATTTCTGATCCTTGATCAGGCCTTGTGTGACAGCAAGGAGGAGATTGAATTGGAAGGGAGAATCCGATTTCTGCTTCATGTTTTTACTGTTTTCTTGGTTTCTGTCAATTCTGTTTCTGAACATTTAACACTTAGAACTGTTCTTGAATTCAATTTGTTTAGTTATAATTATTAATTGTGTTGTTTGTTTGATAGTCTTTAGTGATTTAGTTTTCTGATTTCAATTGGGAGCAGCATCATTTGGCAATTCTGATACTTTCGGTTTCTGCAAGTCACTGTTCTGTGCCATTAGATTTAGGATAGGCTAGTTTAAGTGTTTCTATTGCATTCTAGGATTTAAGTAGTTGGTTTCAATAACTTGCCATTGATTTGTTGCCTTTTCTTGCATTGCTAATTTTTCTCGCATTTTAGGCTTTATTTAGTTTGCATTAGAGTTAGCTTGCTTTAGGGTT